>NC_134397.1:80847114-81211007 GCF_050003625.1 Haematobia irritans | reverse complement strand
GAATCGGGCAGCACTCACTGATAAGGGAGAAGTTCACCAATGTGGTATCACAATGGACTGAATATTCTAAGCGAGCCTGATACATCGGGCTGCCACCTAACCTAACCTATAATGTGACGTTCCCACTTTTATAATTCATTTTGTATAATATTTTCTTAATCATTCAAGATTATGTGATGAAACTCATCGAAAAATATATTATTAATCATTTTTTCCCAAATTTGCTGATTTTCATATGCGCGACGCCTAAAGACTTGATCGTTTTTTCGATTCGAGTTAGTTTGCAACAAAATATCACCAAAGAAGCACACACAGAACTCATTAACGACTAGCTTACGCGACAACAGTAGAAGAAAGACTAACGTTCATTAAACAAGCACACATGTACTTAATATATGATCGTTTGTTGTTTACTTTCTTATTCTTCAATTTGTATGTTTGTACATATTTTCACATTTTATGGACATAAAAAAAATTTTAATTTTATACCCTCCACCATAGGATGGAGGTATATTAACTGTGTCATTCCGTTTGTAACACATCGAAAACTGCTCTAAGACCCCATAAAGTATATATAACAGCAAACATACAAAGGTATGTGAACAGAGGTACTCCTCAAGGAGGAGTTCTATCACTTCTTCTTTGGAATGTTGCTATAAACGGCCATCGACTGCCGCAAATCTCTCAATGAGATGGCTGAGCAGCACAATATTCACCTAATATGGGTGCCTGGCCATAGGAACATACCGAGGAACTGCGAAGCAGATGAGCTAGCAAGGCTAGGACCTACCTTACATATTCCAGGGGAACTAGAATCTGTTGGTATGCCTGTGGCTACCTGCAAGCTCTTACTGCGTGAGAAGGCTGTCATGATGGCAAATGTTCGATGGGAGAATTGTAAGGGTTGTAACGACACCAAGCAAATATGGCCCCATTTAAACTTAAACCGCACACTAGATATGCTAGTGTTCTCGAGACGCCAGATATCACTCCTGATATCTGCTATAACGGGTCGCTGCCTGATAGGCGATTTTGCAAAAACTATTGGTGCGAAGTATAATGACTATTGTATGAGCTGTCATGATGCGGAGGAAAAGGAATCAATAAAACACCTTTTGTGTGTGTGTCCTGCATTTTGTGTAAGGCGTAAGCAAATTTTAGGGGCATATAGCTTCAGATTACTGGCGGACCTGGAAAACGTTAACTTAAGCAGTCTGCTAATATTTTTGGAACAATCTGGTTGGTTCAACAGAAGAAAATAATCGAGAAGGTTCAACGGTTAAAAGTGCCCATATGTAATAGGTACATTTAGTTAATGTGGTATCACAATGGACTGAATAGTCTAAGTGAGCCTGAATCTTAATCGGACTGCCACTTTAACCTAACTTTAACCTAACCATATATAACAGGTTGGCTGATAAGTCCCCGGTCTGACACATAGATGGCGCCGCTAGTATTAAATTCATATTATTTTTATATAGTACCAACCTTCAAATAATTCGTGTCAAAATTTGACGACTGTAAGTCAATTAGTTTGTGAGATAGAGCGTCTTTTGTGAAGCAACTTTTGTTATTGTGAAAAAAATGGAAAAAAAGGAATTTCGTGTTTTGATAAAATACTGTTTTCTGAAGGGAAAAAATACGGTGGAAGCAAAAACTTGGCTTGATAATGTGTTTCCGGACTCTGCCCCAGGGAAATCAACAATAATTGATTGGTATGCAAAATTCAATGAGCTCGGAGGACGGTGAACGCAGTGGACGCCCGAAAGAGGTGGTTACCGACGAAAACATCAAAAAAATCCACAAAATGATTTTGAATGACCGTAAAATGAAGTTGATCTAGATAGCAGAGGCCTTAAAGATATCAAAGGAACGTGTTGGTCATATCATTCATCAATATTTGGATATGCGGAAGCTCTGTGCAAAATGGGTGCCGCGCGAGCTCACATTTGACCAAAAACAACAACGTGTTGATGATTCGGAGCGGTGTTTGCAGCTGCTAACTCGTAATACACCCGAGTTTTTCCGTCGATATGTGACAATGGATGAAACATGGCTCCATCACTACACTCCTGAGTACAATCGACAGTCGGCTGAGTGGACAGTGACCGGTGAACCGTCACCGGAGCGTAGAAAGACTCAAAAGTCCGCTGGCAAAGTAATGGCCTCTGTTTTTTGGGATGCGCATGGAATATTTTTTGTCGATTATCTTGAGAAGGGAAAAACCATCAACAGTGACTATTATATGGCGTTATTGGAGCGTTTGAAGGTCGAAATCGCGGCAAAACGGCCCCATATGAAGAAGAACAAGTATATACAGTAGTAAATTCGGCCGGGCCGAATTTTAAATACCCACCACCATGAATCAAATATAATAGTTTACTTTGAAAACTCTTCGTCGTAGTGGGTTACTTGATAATATATAGAATTGTAGGGGGTTTGATGACAAATCTTCTCCCAAGGCAGTCAGCTCCCGAAGGCAAACTTTAAAGATTCTACCTATGAAGACCAGATAAGATTCTAGATTTATGAGAACCAATTTTGTTTGAGTTTTTGAGAAATTAAAAACATATCGTGTATATGATTAAATTACGCCTTGATTTGACATCTTAAATCTGTAGAGTAAAATCTGGAAATTTTACTTTCAGTTTGAAGCAATTTTCATGATCAGTGCGCCTGCTATTTTAGAGAATTTTAGAGTTGAATAAACGAAAATACTTTATAAGGAAAGGAAATTTCGTTTGTCTAAAATTTCATTATAAATTACTAATTTCCAGCAAATCGGATAAAAACTACGGATTCTAGAAGTCCAAGAAATAAAGCCGGGAGATGGGTGTATATGGGGGCTATACCAAAACATGGACCGATAGGTACCATTTGCTACTCACATATTTGTGATCTTAAAATACCTCCAGAATTTCAAACAAATCGGCTAAAAAAACATAGTCTCTAGACGCCCAAGAAGTAAAAATCGAGAGATCAGTCTATATGGGGGTTATACCAAAAAATGAACCGATATACCTCAATTACGGCACCCTTATTTCTGGTCTAAAAATACCTCTAGATTTCGAATTTCAGGCAAATCGGGTAATAAATACAGTTTATAGAAGCTCAAGAATTTCAGACAAAGCAGATGGTAAATATAGTTTCTAGAAGCCCAAGAAGCAAAATCGGGAGATCGGTCTATATGGGGGCTATACCAAAAAATGAACCGATGGGCACAATTTTCGGCACACCTCTTTATAGTCCCACAATACCTCTAGATTTCCAATTTCAGGCAAATCGGATGGTAAATATAGTTTCTAGACGCCCAAGAAGCAAAATCGGGAGATCGGTCTATATGGGGGCTATATCAAAACATGGACCGATACGAACGATTTTCGTCACACCTCCTTATGGTCCTAAAATACCTCTAGATTTTCAATTTCAGACAAATCGCATAGAAAATACTGTTTCTAGTCGCCTAAGAAGCAAAATCGGGAGATCGGTCTATATGGGGGCTATACCAAAACATGGACCGATACGGACCATTTTCGACACACCTCTTTATGTTCCCAAAATACCTCTGGATTTCCAATTTCAGGCAAATCTGATAAAAACTACGGTTTTTATAGGCCCAAGACCCCAAATCGGGAGGTCGGTTTATATGGGGACTATATCAAAACTTGGACCGATATAGCCCATCTTCGAACTTGACCTGCCTGCAAACAAAAAACTAATCTGTGCCAAATTTGGGGACGATAGCGCCATTATTGAAGGCTGTAGCGTGATTCAACAGACAGACAGACAGACAGACGGACAGACGGACATGCTTATATCGTCTTAGAATTTCTCCCTGATCAAGAAAATATATACTTTATATAGTCGGAAATCGATATTTCGATGTGTTACAAAGGAATGACAAACTTATTATACCCCCGTCACCATTTTATGGTGGTGGGTATAAAAAAATGTTGTTCCACCAAGACAACGCATGGTCCCACAAGTCATTGAGAACTATGGCAAAAATGCATGAATTGGTCTTCGAATTGCTTCCCCACCCACCGTATTCTCCAGATCTGACCCCCAGCGAGTTTTCTTGTTCTCAGAACTCAAAAGGATGCGCGCAGGGAAAAAATTTGGCTGCAATGAAGAGGTGATCGCCGAAACTGAGGCCTATTTGGAGGCAAAACCGAAGGAGTACTACCAAAATGGTATCAAAAAATTGGAAAGTCGTTATAATGTTTGTATCGCTCTTGAAGGGAACTATGTTGAATAATAACAAGTATATACAGCCGCAAGTTCGGCCAGGCCGAATCTTATGTACCCACCACCATGGATTGCGTAGAAACTTCTACGAAAGACTGTCATCCACAATCGAATTACTTGGGTAGTGGTATCTTAAAACTTCTTATTCCTGCATGGTTGTTGGATACCATATACTAACATCACGTACCAAATTTCAACCGAATGGGAAGTATTTTGCTCTTCCAAGGGGCTCTGGAGGTCAAATCTGGGGATCGTTTTATATGGGGCCTATATATAATTATGGACCGATGTGGACCAATTTTTGCATGGTTGTTAGAGACCACATACTAACATCACGTACCAAATTTCAGCCATATCGGATGAAATTTGCTTCTCTTAGAGGCCTCGCAAGCCAAATCGGGGGATCGGTTTATATGGGGGCTATATATAATTATGGACCGATGTGGACCAATTTTTGCATGGTTGTTCGAGACCATATACTAACACCATGTACCAAATTTCAGCCGGATCGGATGAAATTTGCTTCTATTACAGGCCTCGCAAGTCAAATCGGGGGATCGGTTTATATGGGGGCTATATATAATTATGGACCGATGTGGACCAATTTTTGCATGGTTGTTAGAGACCATATACTGACACCATGTACCAAATTTCAGCCAGATCGGATGAAATTTGCTTCTCTTAGGGGCCTCGCAAGCCAAATCGGGGGATCGGTTTATATGGGGGCTATATATAATTATGGACCGATGTGGACCAATTTTTGCATGGTTGTTAGAGACCATATTCTAACACCATGTACCAAATTTCAGCCGGATCGGATGAAATTTGCTTCTCTTAGGGGCCTCGCAAGCCAAATCGGGGGATCGGTTTATATGGGGGCTATATATAATTATGGACCGATGTGGACCAATTTTTGCATTGTTGTTAGAGACCATATACTAACACCATGTACCAAATTTCAGCCGGATCGGATGAAATTTGCTTCTCTTAGAGGCCTCGCAAGCCAAATTTTGGGGTCCGTTTATATGGGGGCTATACGTAAAAGTGGACCGATATGGCCCATTTGCAATACCATCCGACCTACATCAATAACAACTACTTGTGCCAAGTTTCAAGTCGATAGCTTGTTTCGTTCGGAAGTTAGCGTGATTTCAACAGACGGACGGACGGACGGACGGACATGCTCAGATCGACTCAGAATTTCACCACGACCCAGAATATATATACTTTATGGGGTCTTAGAGCAATATTTCGATGTGTTACAAACGGAATGACAAAGTTAATATACCCCCCATCCTATGGTGGTGGGTATAAAAACGAATTTAAAAAAAAAAATATGTTTTTCTTTGTTAGACCGAGGACTTATCAGCCAACCTGTTATTCTGGGTCGTGGTGAACTTCTGAGTCGATCTGAGCATGTCCGTCCGTCCGTCTGTTGAAATCACGCTAACTTTCGAACGAAACAAGCTATCGACTTGAAACTTGGCACAAGTAGTTGTTATTGATGTAGGTCGGATGGTATTGGTCCACTTTTACGTATAGCCCCCATATAAACGGACCCCCAAATTTGGCTTGCGATTGCTCTAAGTGAAGCAAATTTCATCCGATCCAGCTGACCTCCGGAGCCCCTTGGAAGAGCAAAATTCATCCGATTCGGTTGACATTTGATACGTGATATTAGTATATGGTATCCAACAACCATGCAGGAAATGGTTCATATCAGTCCCTAATTATATATAGCCCCCATATAAACCGACCCCAGATTTGACCTCCGGTGCCTTTTGGAGAAGCAAAATTCATCCGATCTGGTTAAAATTTGGTACTTGGTGGTAGTATATGATATTTAACAACCATGCCAAAAGTCGTCCATATCAGTCCATAATCATATATAGCCCCCATATAAACCGATCCCGAGATTTGGTTTTGGAGCCAATTCCATCCGAGTCAGTTGAAGTTTGGTACATTGTGCTATTATATGGCCGTTAACAACCATGCCTAACTAGGTCCATATCGGTCTATAGTTTTAGATAGCCAGATAAATTGATCCCCCGTGCAAAAGTCCATGTCGATTCGTAATTATTTGTAGACTTACCTATAAATAACTTTTTTGTCTAATATATACCACGTATGGACTAACTCACAACTTAGAAAACGATGTTAAGAAGTTTTAAGATACCACAACCCAAGTAATTCGATTATGGATGACAGTCTTTCGTAGAAATTTCTACGCAATCCATGGTGGAGGGTACATATTCGGCTTGGCCGAACTTACGGCCGTATATACTTGTTTTTGTTTTGTTTACTTCGCAATAACTGGACACCTTAAACCTTGCCGTCTTACAAAGAAAGACTATCACTTGTTCTTTTTAAGATCTTTTCTCTTATTATATAGGTAATAATACAAAATATTATATGATAAAAAAATTTAAAAAAATAACATTAACGGCCATTTTCATGTAGCTCCGTTAGGCTTTAACTGCCAGTTAGCAGAAAGTAAATTGAAAATATCTTCTCTCCAGTTAACTTTAACTGAAAATTGTTCGTCAGTTAAGTTCCTAACTGGCATATGGAATATATATACAAGATGACAGCTTCGTCCATAATACGGATTAAAAGTTGGTTAGTTAACGGAACACTAACGGAGCTTCATGAAAATGGGGGTAAATGTCAATCACATAAAATATTATATAAAGAGTCATTGACAAACATATCTTTGAGGGCACATTTTCTTATGAAGAATACTTATATTAGACTCATAAATTGGATATTTTGAAGGAGTGCTAAATCAATCATAAAAATGATTGTTTAAAGACTCGCTAAGGCAATTCATTTTGAGGGCACACTTTCTTTATGCAGAATATGATTGCAAATGTTTGAAAAGTATTTGTAATCCAACACAAGCATGTTAATGGCAGTTTGCAGCAAGTAAAAAATGGTTTGCGCCTTAAAAATATTTATGCCATGCATATCGGTCCATAATTATATATAGACCCCTCATAAACCGAAATAGCTCTATTCTCAAATCTCGTTAATAATTTTATAAACATTCCTGTGAATTGAAAATTCTTCGCACATATCATCATCTTGGATATCATTCGCTGCCTAGCTGAAGGGACTGAAGTATTTCGAGTTTGTGACGTTTTCTACATTTACGACGCGTATGTGACGTTTCCGACGTTTACAACTTTGCGACAGTCGCAAACCTAAACAAGTTTGGAACAGACCACCTTTGGTGTTAGTATATAGCATTATAATTATATATAGCCCTCAAACGCAAAAAAATAATTCTTTCCTCCCAAACGAAATTTTAGACAAACAATTGCTTGCTTTTCGCTGTAAGGAAGTTCATTTGGAAGAAAAGTATATACTTTTTTGTGATAAACGTTTACTCTTTTCCAGGATGTAAAAACAATTTCATAAACACTACCTCAAAGAAAACAAGTATATACAGCACTAAGTTCGGCCTGGCCGAATCTTAAATACCACCACCATGAACCAAATATTAGGGTTTCCTTTGAAATTTCAGGAGGCCTTGAGGACTTGAGGACACTTCCCGAAGAACTATATCAGAATGTGGATTTATAAGAACCATTTTTGTTTGAGTTTTAGAGGACTGATTAACATATCTGGTAAGTGTGCAAGAAAATTATAAAATAACGTCTTGATTTGAAATCTTAAATCTGTAGAAGTAAAATCTGGAAATTTTACACTGAGTTTCAAGCAATTTTCATGATCAGTGCGCCTTCTACACCCTCAAGAAGTGAAGCCGGTCTATATGGAGGCATTACCAAATGGTCCGATAAAAACTTAATCCGATACACGTTTTTGTGAGCCTAAAATACCAGAATATTTACATTTTCAGGCAAATCAGATATAAACTACGGTTTCTGGAAACCCAAGGATCGGGATATTGTTCTTATGGGGGCTATACTAAAATATGAACCGATACTCACCGTTTTCGGCACACCTCTTTATGGTCCTAAAATACCTCTAGATTTCCAATTTCAGACAAATTAGATAAAAACTACGGTTTCTATAAGCCCAAGACCCCAAATCGGGAGGTCGTTTTATATGCGGACCATACCAAAGATGGACCGATACTCATAATTTTTGGCACACGTATTTTTGGTCATACAATACCTTTAGATTTCCAATTTCAGGTAAATTGAATAAAAACGACGGTTTCTATAAGCCCAAGACCCTAAATCGGGAGGTCGTTTTATATGGCGACCATACCACAACATGGACCGATACTCACAATTTTTGGCACACGTATTTGTGGTCGTACAATACCTCTAGATTTCTAATTTCAGGTAAATTGAATAAAAACTGCGGTTGCTATAAGCCCAAGAAGTAAAATCGGGAGATCGGTCTATATGGGGGCTATACCAAAATAAGGACCGATGCTCACAATTTTTGGCACACGTAGTTGTGGCCCTACAATACCTCTAGATTTCCAATTTCAGGTAAATTGAATAAAAACTGCGGTTTCTATAAGCCCAATACCTAAAATCGGGAGATCGGTCTATATGGGGGCTATACAAAAACATGGACCGATACTCACCATTTTTGGCCCACCTCTTTATGGTCATAAAATATCTCTAGATTTCAAATTTCAGACAGACAGACAGACAGACAGACGGGCAGACGGACATCGTTATATCGTCTTAGAATTTCTCCATGATCAAGAATATATATACTTCATATAGTCGGAATGACAAACTTATTATACCCCCGTCAACATTCTATAAAAATAAAATAAATATAACAAGTATATACGGCCGTAAGTTAGGCCAGGCCGAAGCTTACACACAAAATTTTTTTCTCTGATTCAATCACCAAATTAATTGATCCAATTAATTTTTTAATTGAAATGTCTTCAATCACGAAAATGATAGTATCAATCACAGTTTTAATTGGGCATAGAAAAAATTCTTGATTAAAAAATTAATTGATTTTTTCAGCAAAATTCAATTAATTTTTTAATTGATTCAATTAAAAATTTAATTGATGTTGATTGCAAAACGCAAATAATTTATTAATTAAAAAAGGTAACTATTTTTAATTACTTAGTTAGATTGGCTTAGAGTTTTTATTTGGATTAACAAATGATTGTTTGAAATACATTTTTAATTAAAAAAGTAAAAAAAATCAACACTTTTTTTAACTGAATTAGTCTTCCGAATTTGATTAAAAAGTTAATTGTATCAATTATTTTTTTAATTAAACATTTTAAAAATTTCAATCATTGACTTAATTAACTTAATGTTTCTATCATGATTAAAAAGTTAATTGTATCAATTAATTTATTAATTGAAAAAATTTTCAACTTCAATTAACTTTTTAATTGGAAATATTTTGGTGATATTTTTTTCTGTGTATGTACCCTCCACCATGGATTGCGTAGAAACTTCTACTGAAGACTGTCATCCACAATCGAATTACTTGGGTTGCGGTAACACTTGCCGATGGATAGGTATCTTACAACTTCCTAACACCGTATTATATACCATATACGTGGTATAGTAAATTAAAAAAGCCGATTAAATACGTATATAATTAAGTTTAAAGTTTCTATAGAAATAAAATTTTGACAACATTTTCTATAAAAGTAAAATTTGGAAAAAAATTTCTATAGAAATAACATTTTGACAAAATTTTCTATAGAAATAAAATGTTGACAAAATTTTCTATAGAAATAAAATTTTGACAAAATTTTCTTTAGAAATAAAATTTTGACAAAATTTTCTATAGAAATAAAATTTTGATAAAATTTTCTATAGAAATAAAATTTTGACAATGTTTTCTATAAAAATAAAATTTTGGTGGATTATTTTTGGCTCGAGTGGCAACCATGAATATGAACCGATATGGACCAATTTTTGTGTGATTGGGGATCGGCTATATATAGACCTATAGACCGATATGGACCAATTTTGGCATGTATATTAGCGGCCTTATACTAACACCACGTTGCAAATTTCAACCGGATCGGATGAATTTTGCTCCTCCAAGAGGCTTCGGAGATTAAATCTGGGGAACGGTTTATATGGAGGCTATATATAATTATGGACCGATATGGACCAATTATTGCGTGTTTGTTAGAGACCACATTCTAACACCATGTTCCAAATTTCAACCGGATCGGATGAATTTTGCCCCTCCAAGAGGCTCCGGAGTACAAATCGGGGGATCGGTTTATATGGGGCTATATATAATTATGGACCGATGTGGACCAATTTTTGCACGGTCATTAGAGAACATATACCAATACCATGTACCAAATTTCAGCCGGATCGGATGAAATTTGGTTCTCTTAGAGGCTCCGCATGCCAAATCGGGGGATCGGTTTATATGGGCGCTATATATAATTATGGACCGATGTGGACCAATTTTTGCATGGTTGTTAGAGACCATATACTAACACCATGTACCAAATTTCAGCCGGATCGGATGAAATTTGGTTCTCTTAGAGGCTCCGCAAGCCAAATCGGGAGATCGGTTTATATGGGGGCTATATGTAATTATGGACCGATGTCGACCAATTTTTGCCTTGTTGTTAGAGACAATATACTAACACCATGTACAAAATTTCAGCCGGATCGGATGTAATTTGCCTCTCTTAGAGCAATCGCAAGCCAAATCGGGGGATCGGTTTTTATGGGGGCTATATATAATTATAAACCGATGTGGACCAATTTTTGCACGGTCATTAGAGAACATATACCAATACCATGTACCAAATTTCAGCTGGATCGGATGATCCGTATATATTCGGCCGTATATACTTGTTAGTTCTTAGCACCTTTTTATACCCACCACCATAGAATGGTGACGGGGGTATAATAAGTTTGTCATTCCGTTTGTAACACATCGAAAAATCGATTTCCGACTATATAAAGTATATATATTCTTGATCAGGGAGAAATTCTAAGACGATATAACGATGTCCGTCTGTCCGCCTGTCTGTCTGTCTGTTGTAATCACGCTACAGTCTTCAATAATGAAGCAGTCGTGCTGAAATTTTGCACAAACTCGTCTTTTGTCTGCAGGCAGGTCAAGTTCGAAGATGGGCTATATCGGTCCAGGTTTTGATATAGTCCCCATATAAACCGACCTCCCGATTTGGGGTCTTGGGCTTATAGAAATCATAGTTTTTATCCAATTTGTCTGAAATTGGGAACCTAGAGGTTTTTAGGACCATAAAGAGGTGTGCCAAAAATTGTGAGTATCGGTCCATATTTTGGTATATACCCCATATAGACCGATCTCCCAATTTTACTTCTTGGGCTTATAGAAACCGCAGTTTTTATTCAATTTACCTGAAATTGGAAATCTAAAGGTATTGTATGACCAAAAATACGTGTGCCAAAAATTATGAGTATCGGTCCATGCTTTGGTATGGTCCGCATATAAAACGACCTCCCGATTTGGGGTCTAGGGCTTATAGAAACCGTAGTTTTTATCTAATTTGTCTGAAATTGGAAATCTAGAGGTATTTTAGGACCATAAAGAGGTGTGCCGAAAATGGTGAGTATCGGTTCATATTTTAGTATAGCCCCCATAAGAACAATATCCCGATCCTTGGGTTTCCAGAAACCGTAGTTTTTATCTGATTTGCCTGAAAATGTAAATATTCTGGTATTTTAGGCTCACAAAAACGTGTATCGGATTAAGTTTTTATCGGACCATTTGGTAATGCCTCCATATAGACCGGCTCCATTCTTGAGGGTGTAGAAGGTGCACTAATCATGAAAATTGCTTGAAATTCAATGTAAAATTTCCAGATTTTACTTCTACTGATTTAAGATTTCAAATCAAGACGTTATTTTATAATTTTCTTGCACACTTACAAGATATGTTAATCAGTCCTCTAAAACTCAAACAAAAATGGTTCTTATAAATCCAGAATCTGATATAGTCCTCATAGGTGAAATCTTTAAATTTATCTTCGGGAAGTGTCCTCAATGCCTCCTGAAATTTCAAAGGAAACCCTAATATTTGGTTCGTGATGGTGGGTATTTAAGATTCGGCCTGGCCGACTTAGTGCTGTATATACTTGTTATGTAATACAAACAATGTAGAAGAAATTATTTGATTTTATAATTTTTTTTTTTAAATTTTACCTTTCGCCTGGACGGAGAGTCGAACTGCGGACCATGCAATTTGTAAGTCAACACACTATCCCCACGAGCCGATTAAACAAATTTTATTTAAAAGAAACATACATTTGGTTTGATACCGTGGAGCAGTAGTTGGTACGTCCGCCTTGCATACCAAGGCTCCTGGGTTCGATCCAAAAAGTTTTTTTTACATATATTCCAGATATGTTTGGGAGATTCCGAAAAGATGTTCAACATCACGTACTACTATATTAAATTTTTACTATGAAAATGTAAAATGTGTCTTATTAAAGACTTAAAGTCAGAAAAGAACAATGCTTGATATAAACGAATTGGACTGTGTTGTTGGTTCAAAAATATTTTTTTTATTGAAAAAATAAAAATTTTGTAAGAAACGAATTTTTTTGGTGACAAAAGTTTAAAATTTCCGAAGTAATTCAAAAAACTCTAACAAAAGAAAAACGTATTCGGTACACATTTTCCAAATGTTTTTATAAACCGATCCCCAGATTTGGATTGCAGGGCCCCTTGGAAGAGCAAATTTCATTCGATCCGGTTGAAATGTGGTACTTGATGTCAATATATGTGGTTAGCACAATGAAAAAATTGGTTCATAATTATATGTAGCCGCCATATAAACCGATCCGCAGATTTTACTTTTGGAGCCTCCTGGAGAAGCAAATTTCATCCGATCTTGTTGAAATTTGGTATGTGATATTAGTTTGTGCTTCCTGCTAATCTCGTAAAAATTGGTCCATATCTGTCCATAATTATCTATAGTCCCCACATAAAACGAACCCCAGATTTGATTTCCTGAGCTTCCTGGTGGCCCAAATTGCTTATTATCCGGGTGATACGTGATATGGGTGTATGCTTTCTACTAATCATGAAAAAGAGTACACATCGGTTTTTAATTATGTATAGCCCTAATGTAAACTGATCCCAAATTTAACTTCTGGAGGAACCGATAAAGAACTGGAGTGGCTAATGTAGGTACTTAGTCTGTCCTTTAATCAAACATAGACTCCATGTGGACTAACTAACAATTTAGAAGACAAATCTAGTTTTAATATACCTTGCCATCTGATACTGTTACTACACCCCAAGTAATTCTATTGTACAAAAGGTCTCAATTATTGAGTTAAATATTTCAATCTCTAATTTTGAAGAGATCTTATAGCACTTGATTTTATATTTCTGTTTATTGGTGGGGTTCATTGAATTTTGAGGTGGAGGAAATCAGGAAATTGGAAACTAAAATTTGTCTTCAAACTTGTCTACACTGAAAAAGAAGATTTCTTTTCCTTAAAATATGAATGCAAATTTTGCTTAGCATAAAAGACGCATTTCTCTAATATAAAGTTTTTTCTTTGTCCAAAAGTCGATAAACTTTTAAATGAAGCCGTATTATCCTTATAATTAAGTGATTTGACTTAAAAGTGGGTATCATAACATGAAAGAAAAATTTTTGGGCTAAGGTCAACTTGACTTTAAAGATTCAAAAAAATTATTTAAAATTAATGAAATTGTCTTTAAATTTGTTGTCTTTTTGCATCTTGACTACAAAGCAAAAAATCATTCAAAAATAGGACATGTTTTTCAACACTTTATTTTAAAGACGTTTTTTACCGTTGAAACACAGCATAATTTCTACTGGAAGTCGAGTCTGAATTTCGAAAATAAAGTTGGCTTTAACTCGTTTTTAAAGGACTTTGATAGCATATGAAGAAAAAAGCTGAAAAAACGAAAAATTTTAATTTACTTCCTAGAAGCAAGTATACAAAACCCAAATTTAAAAGACAATTGTGTCTTAAAAGTATCCTTACTTCTATTCTCCGCTTCTTTGGATCGGAATCAATACCGGACATGCTTTTTTTTTCAGTGTAGGTTTCTAGGTCTAGAATTGTTCCATAATAATAAATAAATAAATTATTTTTAATAAATTTTGTTTTGTAACTGTTTTTTACAGCATAGGATAATTGTCCAGTCGAGCTAATTATGGTCCATTGCTTATTTACACATTTAAAGTATTTAAGTGTACATTTTTAAGTGTACACGCTCACAAAAAATCGCTTCTGTAACATATACTCCCAAACATATTTTGCTTCAAGCATATACATTTTTGGGTTTTGCCCAAACATTTATATGTTTGATCTCTTCCAATATATAATATGTTTGAAAGCACATTGGTCTAAACAATATATGTTTGGGTAGTCTAAGTTCCAAACATTTTGTATTTTTGCATCCAAATTCAATAATGGTGTCTTCCAAAAAACAATATGTTATTATGTAAACATATAATATGTTTGGAAGCATTTTGCACCCAAAAATATTATATGCTTAAAAAAAAATTCTCCCAAACAATATTGTGCTCAAAATTTTATTTATTTATATATTTACAATCATAATGAATTATGAAAATATACTGGTAATATAGGTGCTAACAACATAGATTTTCGACCTGAATGCTCAAAATTTTGTTTCTGCCCAATTGTATATTCCCCCACATCTTTCTCACTTCCACGAGATTTTTTAGTTCTTAGCACCTTTTTCTGTAATACAAACATTGTAGAAGAAATTATTCAATTGTATGATTTTTTATTTTAATTTTACCTTTTGCCGGACGGGGATTCGAACAGCGGACCACACAGTTTGTAAGGATCAAAGAAGTAGCTGATCAATTGCCCAAGGAAAAATAAAATGTTAATTTTGTAATAACAAGCAACAACCACCAACTTAATTCAATATCGCTCCCTGTTAAATAGCGCTCCAAGCTACTAAACACATATATGTTTAAAGGCTATTTCTAAATTAATATATGTTTGCATCCAAGCATATTATATTTACAAACATTTTATGTCCCAAACATAATATGTTCTAACATATTAACATATATGTTCCAAATATGTTATGCTAGTTTATGAACATTATATGCTTGCACTCAAAAATATTGTGTTTAAAAATTTGTGTTCCAAACATATAATGTTTATAGCCAAACATATGAAAAACAGTCTTTCTCATCCGTGTAGTTACATATATATGTCGCACTCGGAGATTTCCAGCAATAAACATTAAGCGGGGATTATTGTTTGAGAGAAAACCAGTAGGACGCTGTAGGTGAAGAACGCAGATCAAAGCTACAGTTAAACGCTCTCCACAGGTATTAAGACTACAAAAGTTCATGGAAATCGTCATGTGTCCATGACATATCGTTAGACTATCACATAGTGGTAATCAAATGTATAGCCTTGAAATAAGCTAAAAGTGTTCAAATACACATAATCACTTTTGCCTGTATTATATTAATATCACCTGCAATATGATATGTTGAGAACGAAAATGAAAAATAAAAAAAGTTGTACAGGGTTGGTTGATATGTAATGCAACAAAAAAATTTGTTCAATTTTTTAAATAAAAAATTGAAGGAAATGTCATGAATTTATAGCACCAGTTTACATTTGTTCGAATTAGCTAGTTTTGCCACGAATCATGGCCATTACACGGATAGCCTATTCCCGACGAAGCACCGTCTTGATATGATTGGCACTTTGGTATCTTTTACTGCCAACCTTACTCTCCAAATCAACGGATTTAGAGTTGTGGCCATTGTGCGGTATAAATGAAGATAGGAACCTGCTTTTTAAACCTTCGAGTGCTGAGTGCGATGGTGCTGGGCCTGCGGCCGAAATATATGTATTTCCCAGTCTTCAATACATTTTCGGACATATAGGATATTTTCCTAATAATATTCGGCATTTACTTTAACCTCGATGAATACGAGCCGCCTTAACGGCCTTTGGTCGCTTCTCCCATCGGCGGGGTTTGCTTTATGGTAGTCAATTACATGGTGTTAGTATATAGTCTATAACAACCATGCAATACTTGGTCCACATCGGTCCATAATTATATATAGCCCCCATATAAACCGATCCCCGGATTTGACCTCCGGAGCCTCGTGGAAGAGCAAAATTTAACCGATTCGATTGAAATTTGGTACGTGGTGTCAATATATTGCCTCAAACACCCATGCAAAAATTGGTCGAAATCGGTCCATAATTATATATAGCCCCCATAGAAACCGATCCCCAGATTTGACCTCCGGAGCCCCTTGGAAGAGCAAAATTCATCCGATAATGACAACCATGCCAAAAATGGTCCATATCAGTCCATAATCATATATAGCCCCCATTTAAACCGATCCCGAGATTTGGTTTTGGAGCCACTTGGAGCAGCAAATTTCATCCAAGTCAGTTGAAATTTGGTACATTGTGTTAGTATATGGCCGTTAACAACCATGCCTAACTAGGTCCGTATCGGTCTATAGTTATACATAGCCCTCAGATAAATAGATCCCCAATCACACAAAAATTGTATATAGCCCACATATAAGCGACCCCCATATTTCAATTCTGGCTCTCTACGTACCGTGCAAAAGTCCATATCGATTCGTAATTATTTGTAGACTTACCTACACGCTCACAAAAAATCGCTTCTGTAACATATACTCCCAAACATATTTTGCTTCAAGCATATACATTTTTGGGTATTGCCCAAACATTTATATGTTTGATCTCTTCCAATATAAAATATGTTTGAAAGCATATTGGTCTAAACAATATATGTTTGGGTAGTCTAAGTTCCAAACATTTTGTATTTTTGCATCCAAATTCAATAATGTTGTCTTCCAAAAAACAATATATTATTATGTGAACATATAATATGTTTGGAAGCATTTTGCACCCAAAACTATTATATGCTTAAAAAAAATTCTCCCAAACAATATTGTGCTCAAAATTTTATTTATTTATTTATATATTTACAATCATAATGAATTATGAAAATAAACAGGTAATATAGGTGCTAACAACATAGGTTTTCAACCTGAATGCTCAAAATTTTGTTTCTGCCCGATTATATATTCCCCCACATCTTTCTCACTTCCACGAGATTTTTTAGTTCTTAGCACCTTTTTCTGTAATACAAACATTGTAGAAGGAATTATTCAATTGTATGATTTTTTTTAATTTTAATTTTACCTTTTGCCGGACGGGGATTCGAACAGCGGACCACACAGTTTGTAAGGATCAAAGAAGTAGCAGATCAATTGCCCAAGGAAAAATAAAATGTTAATTTTGTAATAACAAGCAACAACCACCAACTTAATTCAATATCGCTCCCTGTTAAATAGCGCTCCAAGCTACTAAACACATATATGTTTATAGGCTATTTCTAAATTAATATATGTTTGCATCAAAGCATATCATATTTACAAACATTTTATGTCCCAAACATAATATGTTCTAACATATTAACATATATGTCCCAAACATGTTATGCTAGTTTATGAACATTATATGCTTGCACTCAAAAATATTGTGTTTAAAAATTTGCGTTCCAAACATATAATGTTTATAGCCAAACATATGAAAAACAGTCTTTTTCATCCGTGTATACACACCTTTTTTGTCTAATATATACCACGTATGGACTAACTCACAATTTAGAAAACGATGTTAAGAAGTTTTCAGATACCACAACCCAATTAATTCGATTGTGGATGACAGTCTTTCGTAGAAGTTTCTACGCAATCCATTGTGAAGGGTACATAAGATTCGGCCTGGCCGAACTTACGGCCGTATATACTTGTTTGATGTTTTTACAGTTTCTTCCAATAAAATGTACAGTCACTGGATTAAATCTCTCAGGCGAAATTGGATGCTACACATATCAGCCACACTGTATATTCCTCCATATATGTTAGATGGGTAAATTCAATGGAATTCTGATACTGCGAAACGCAATCGTGAATTGTCTGTCTAAGGATATTAGCTGGCTTCATATATTCAATCATACATTTGCGGCCATAATAGCAGTCTGCATGGCGTTACGGATGATTGATGTCAGCTTTATTTTATGAAGCCACCCAGACATTACGAGATGCTTGTTCAAATATTGAATTCGGGGTATCGATAAACGAATTCGTCGCAATCTAAATGTTATTTTCATTTGGTGACAAAAAATAATCAGGGCAAATAATATTTAAATTTAATTGGACTAATATTGTTCTGTGAATAATATATAAAAAAAAATGGGAATAATAAACACTTAAGAAAAACAAAATCGTAACGATTGGTATGAAATGATTTACGTCCTTTAATACAACGGAAATTTACGTTAATACAACGAAACCAATGTTTCAGTGTTGCCAGGTTGGGGATTTTCCCCAAATTTAGGAATTTTTTCATGTTTAGGGGGATTTTTAGGGGTAAAATTTTTTCTACCCCCAAAAAACATTTTTATCTTAGACCTTATAAAGTGCAGCAATTCTCAATGAAATTCGGAACAATTCTGGCATGAATTTTGAGAAAAAAGAAGCGGGAAGTCAACCCAAGTTCCTAAATACAAGCAAGTATGAAAAAGCATTATTTGCGTTATTTTTTCCAAATGCCTCTGTTCAAAGGGCATTTTTAATATTTGATAATTTTAATATTTAATTTAATATCAATTAAAAACAAAAATATTGGTCTCATAATTTCACGCCTACAATTTTGGTGAATAATGTATATATTTAGTGAACTTTAATTTTTGTTTACTTTTTTATGTATATTATTTATACTTTATAAACCATCTTTTTAATTAATTTTATTTAAAAGATTTATACATTGAATTATTTTATTTTGCCTGCCCAAAGGAAAAATACTTTGCTCAGGGACGAAATTTTAGACAAACGAAATTTCTTTTTGATGTAAAGTATTTTCTTAAAGAGTATTTTTTATTTATTTCAAAAGAAAAATTTTTAACATTAAAAGTAAACATATGGTGATTTCGTTTGGAAAAAAAAGTGTTTCATTCAAATGGTACAACATTTTATGGTGTTACCGCAGTGTCGCCGAAACCCCTTGTAATGACAACACCGTTTGCATGTGAAAACGAACAAAAAAGGTGCAACACTGATATAAAATCAAAACAAAAGAAATTTGGCGGAAATATTTCGATTATTATTAACAACTATTAGTGGAATCTCGACTACCACGTAAATTTTTCTTGAACTAAGGGAAATTGTTAAAACTTTTGATTTTATATATTTTTAATGATCTTACTTCTACTTCAGAGTACAAATTAATTACATCCTCAACAAAGTTTTTAACTCGCCGTTTGTCATTTCGTCCAAGCACTGATGTTGTATGTTCTTCATCGTCGTCAGAAGAACTACTCTCTAATAGCGCATCTATAATGGTGTTGGCAAAAAAAAACGCATTTGCTTTTTGCATTTTGCTATTATATTAAAAATTTTTAATAACGAATTTTGTTGTCGCGGCACTAAACATTTTATATGCTTCTTCTTGGTAAATTAATCAGCTGTGTTGAAGAAATTGAAAAGCAACCACAATACACGCGTCACGCACTTTCTTTTGTATTTGCAACAACGCTATTATTTAGGTCGAAGAATAAAAGCGTCTTCAACATCTGATTAAAAGTGTAACCATCTGCACCGTAGTCCAGCTACGGTGTAAAATGGGTTACACTTTTGCTCTTGCGATGGGTAACACCCCGTCAATCGAACGTGCATATTTTGGGTAGGCTGCACTGAATTTTCCAATCGAACAAAATTTTTCGATTTATGGGGGCAAGGTGTAAAATATGCAACAAATTTTTTACCAATCGAAATCAACATTAGTTTGTCTACAATTTCATTCCTCAGAAAAGAAACCCCTTCTTTCAGCATATATTTGTGTTAAATTCAATTTTTAAAGTGTATCACGACAGGACTTTATCACGAAATTTGGGAATCCTTTTTGTACTATTTACATTCTTAAAATTTTTGGGGGTTTTTGAAAAAGTCTAGACCAATTTAGGGGTTCTTTTCTTAAGATTTGGGGGGAAGAATCATAAATCTCCTGGCAACACTGCAATTTTTGATGATGTCTTTCAGATTTCATCGATCGTTGTATTTATGTATCCATGTCATTAGTACTATTTACTTTCAATGTTACAAAAAAGTGAGGCAAGTCTAAAGTCGGACGATGCCGACCATATTGTACCCTGCACCACTTTGTACACTGAAAAAAAGAATGCTCTCTTACAACGATTTTGTTTTAGCATAAAAATGTTGGTATTGATTTCAAGTCAAAGAAGCGTAGAATTGAAGTAAGTTAATTTAAGACACAATTCTCTTTTAAATGTAAGTTTTGCATAGTTTATTTTAAGAAACAAATTTTAATTTATTCATCTTTTTAGTTTTTTTCTTCATATGCTAGCAAAACGTGTTAACGTTTTTTAAGGACTTCAAGTAGAAATTATTCTATGTTTCAAATAAAAAAGTCTTTAAAATAAAGTTTTGAAAAACATGTCCTAATTTTGAACGAATTGTGCGTTGTAGTCAAGATGTAACAAGTCAACAATTTTAAAGACGATTTCATTAATTTTGATGAATCTCTCTGAATTATTAAAGTCAAGTAGACCTTAGCCAAAAAAAAATCTTCTTTCATCTTAAGATATACATTTTTAAGTCGAATCACTTACTATAAGGACAAAATGATTTCATTGGAAAGTTTATCAACTTTTGGCCAAGGAAAAAAGCTTTATATAAAATAAATGTGTCTTCTACGCTAAGCAAAATTCGTATTTTAGGGACATGAAATAGGCTAGATGTCGCCAAGATAGGTGGTGAATTCGGCACACTTTAAGATAATATTAATTTTAAGCTCTATGATAAATATAAAGTCAATTGGGTTAAAGCCTCATTGAATGTCGATGTTAAAGAGAAGGTATTCTAGCCATATTTTCCCCATCGAACAACCATATATGGGGACTATATTTAAATCTGAAGCAATTTTGATCAAACTGTTAAAATATATATTTTACTCTCTGTGCAAAATTTCAAAGTTTTAGCAGTAAAACTTAGGCCTCCGTGGTCATATGGCCAATCCTAGAAGCGGTGGTCCTGGTGTGTATGGACCATTCTTAGTACTGGTCAAAACGTATGGACGGGATCGATCACTTTAACATGGGTTTATCATTGACTGGGTAAATTTACACTTTAGGACACGAATTGGACTCATTGCAAAGGACATGTCCTAGGACAAAGTAGAAGGACTACCCCATTTGGAACATCCGAATCACATCAGAAAGGAAACGATTTTAATATCAAGAGAATATAGAAATTCATAAATCATATGAAAATTTAAAAATTGTTCAAGACTGAATACTGACAGGTCCCTTAGTGGCAATTCGCACCGACTTTCCATAGGGTTTAAATTTCAACATTTAGACTCGACTATAACCTATAGAACCTATGTCAAGCTTCAAGTATAAAAACTCCTTTAAAATAAAATGTTGAAAGATATCTCCAATTTTAAAAGCCTTTTTGATTTGTTGTCAAGATGCGGAAAGACAACAAATTTAAAAATTTCATTAATTTTGAAGTTTTTTCAACATTGATCTTAGGTTAGGTGGCAGCCCGATGTATCAGGCTCACTCAGTCCATTGTGATACTACATTGGTGAACTTCTTTCTTATCAATGAGTGCTGCCCGATTCTATGTTGAGCTCAATAACAAAGGACCTCCTTTTTATAGCCGAGTGGGAACGGCGCTCCACAATTTAGTGAAACCACTTAGAGAAGCTTTGAAACCCTCAGAAATATCACCAGCATTACTGAGGTGGGATAATCCATCGCTGAAAAATTTTTTTAGTGTTCGGTCGAAGCAGGAATCGAACCCACGACCTTGTGTATGCAAGGCGGACATGGTAACCATTGCACCACGGTGGCTCCCTAACATTGACCTTGGTCAAACAAAAATTTCTTTCATGTAAAGTCGCATTTCAATTCGAAGGACTTATTTATAACGGCAAAACGACTTCATTGGAAAGTTTATCGACTGGACAAGGACAACAACTTTTCATCGGGGAAATGCATATTCTTGCTAAAAAATTCGCATTCTTATTTTAAGGACAAGAAATCGTTGACCTCGCGACAAGATTCAATTCTGTTCCGCGCAGAGTGGTTCAGGGTATACAAATCTGTGTTTCATACATCGAAAGAAGGAGTTTACGGTTGATTGTTTTTTTTTTTTTGTGGCCTATGTAAAATAGAGGTGTGCACGTGAGTAATATTTTGCTCACTCTCACGCACACTCACGACGGAGAACTCTTATTCACGCACACTCACGACGGAGAAATCTTATTCACGCACACTCACGCATGATATTTTTTGGTAGGACTCACGCACGCTCACGAAAAGAAAATTTGTACTCACGCACACTCACGCACGAATGTATTTTAAATGTCATGACTCACGAAAAATGTCGTGACTCACGAATAATTTTATGACTGATTTACCTTTAGAACCTGACTGAAAACATGAGTATGGTTAAAATCGAGTGCGTTATAAAACTCTTACCACCTAGGATGTCACTAAAATTATAAATGAATTTCACTAAAATTATAAATGAAAATTGAGTTATAAAGAATTAATATAAGAGATCTTCCTGTGGCTTTAAAATAAAGAATATACTTGGGAGGACATTTTTGGAAGTGCTTTTAAAGTGTGGCTTTAGAAGAACTTCCAATTTTTTTTTGCTGGTAACTATGGACCGATATGGACTAATTTTCGAATGGTTGTTAGGGTGCCACCGTGGTGCAATGGTTGCATACACAAGGTCGTGGGTTCGATTCCTGCTTTGACCGAACACAAAAAAGTTTTTCAGCGGTGGATTATCCCACCTCAGTAATGCTTGTGACATTTCTAAGGGGTTTAAAGCTTCTCTATGTGGTTTCATTGCAATGTGGAACGCCGTTCGGACTCGGCTATAAAAAGGAGAACATTGTCATTGAGCTTAACATGGAATTGGGCAGCACTCAGTGATAATAGAGAGAAGCTCACCACTATGGACTGAATAGTTTAAGTGAGCCTGAAACATCGGGCTTCCACCAAACCTAACCTAACCAAGGGAGCCAAATCTGAGGGGTCCGTTTATATGGGGCTATACTTAAAAGTGGTCGATATTCCATGCCATCCGACCTACGCCAATAGCAACTACACATGTGAAGTTTCAAGTCGACAGCTTGTTTCGTTGGAAAGTTGACATCATTTTAACGGGACGGATGAAAATCTCTAGATCGACTCAGAATTTCACCACTACCCCGAATCACTTAACTATAAGGACAAAATGGCTTCATTGAAAAGTTTATCGATTTTTGGACAAGGAAAACTTAATATAAGATAAATGCGCTAAGCAAAGATTTGTCTTTATATTAAAAATTTTGGTGAAAGCAGAGAATTGAAATAACGACACTCTAGGAAACAATTTTGAATTTATTTCTATTTTCAGATTTTTTCTTCATGTGCTATTAAAGTTCTTTACAACGGTGTTATCGACAACTTAAATTTTCCAATTAACCCTCTAATGCCCCAATTTTTTTGCCAGCTGATTAAATATTTAATGTAAACGACACAAAAGCAAGAAAACGAAACAAGAAAAATTTATGCGGTAAAATTCACTATATGCTGCAAAGACTCTTGAACAGATTTTACTAAGTATTCTTTTTATTTTACCCGTTTTTGTTGTCTTAAGGTGTGTTTTACTAAAAACATCCTGATTTTACGAAGCCCGCCTAAAGGCGGGATTGGGCATTAGAGGGTTAAGACTCTACTTCAAAGTTAAAAACATCTTTGAAATAAAATATTGAAAATTATCTCCTAAATTTAAACGGTTCAAAAGATTCAAAAAGTTAACAAATTTAAAGACGATTTCTTCAATTTTAAAGAATTTTTTCAGAATTATTTAAGCCATGATAAGAATATTCTTTCATGTAAAGATACCCAGTTTTAAGTAAAATCACTTAACTGTAACGACAAAATGACTTTATTGAAAAGTTTGTCGACTTTTGACATGTAATCATGGACCTCGCGACAATAGTTTCGGATTCGGTTATAAAAAGGAGGTTTCTTGGCATTGAGCTAAAGATGTAATCGAACTGCACTCAGTGATAAGTGAAAAATTTACCAATGTGGGCTGAATAATCTACGAAATGGCTCGAAACCATTAAATACACAAAATAATTGCTGATCATTAACTTCCCTTAATAGAAAATCTTAGGAATGGGGAAGATGTTATGCAATCGCATAATTGTGGCTACTTGTATTTATCCCAAAACCAAATGGCCTGGCTGGTATTGTTTCAAATTGCGCGATTTTTGAAGAGTCATGGAAAATTCTCATCACTCACAGGGCTGTACTTAGTTAAGCATAACCCCTAACAAGTTTGCCATATTTTGAGGCATGAAAAAATGTTTGTGGTTTCGAGATGGATTATGACTTCTTCATTTTCCGCATGACTAACTTGAGTATCGATTCCATGTAAATGTAAATAAGCATATTTTTCTTACATAATGAAAATGGGACTCAGTTCATTTGGAGTCACAATTAAGTCGGCCGAAAGATGTAACATACAATAGCCGTTTGGTGATGTGGCAGATTCCCCAAATCGCTCATTTGAATTTACTGTTTATTTAAAATCATTCATGTATGATTAATGATGCGAAATCGCTGGAATTGAAGTGTATTACGCCCTCGGCAAATGGAAATGCGTATTTGCACAGAAATACTATGAGCCCAGAAAGTCAGTATTTGTTGGAACAATGAATGGATGCTGGGCGTTTCTTCGATTTTCCCCATTGTAATATTTCGCACCATCATTATGAACACTGCTCGCATTTATGTCTTAAGTTGAGTGGAGCGGTCGGAATATAATGGAAAATGTCCGGATATTGTTTTAAAGAAGTCCTCCGAACAAGTGGAAGGGGTACTGGGGAAGGAGGCACGAAGCACAATATGCCTTCCATATCCATTGTATTCTGGTGGGATTTCACATTCTCTGCACAATTAATTACAACAATTAAAATTCCTTAACATCTGTGCACCTTCTGCGTAATCGAATCACAATCTACACGTGCTGGAGCTGGAGCAGCTTCAGTCGAAGCCAAAGTTGTGGCTGAGGACACACAGGAACATATTAAATACATTAAAATAATTCTTTCGTGAGGTGATTAACATCGTCCACGGCCTTACCATGCCTCTCAACTGGAAATAATTTCAAGGAAACAGGGAAGGGGTTAAGGCATCGCCAGTATTCACGCCTATTCACCTTACGCTGAAGGCAACGTCACAAGAACTTTGTGTTGCGTGGTAAAAAAACATTAATCCTTTAAATTGTGACTTGAAATTAAAATCAAACACATGTCCTAAATATCTTTGGATTAAAAACGAAACTAAGCTGAGACAATCCTCCTATGGTTTACAAGTAACTTTATGAGTAGGTTCAATTATTTCACTGATCCGCTTAAAGAAGCTCTCAAAATCGATTAAGAGATTTCTGCATTTATGATATGGGCCATGGACTGTGTGCGTTTTATACACACGAAGGAGTCCCTTCTCTGCTTCACTCCCTAATTCGTTTAATCTGTATCTACCTGACTGAATCTTTAATGGAATTTATGTAAAGTCATGTTCATGAAGAATTATATCGAATGAACTATAATTACATTGAAATTGTTATCTCATTCGAAATACGTATCATGAGATTGGAAAGCATTAAACAGAAGACTTGCCAGACGATTGGAAGTGAAACGGATTTCGTTGGAACTTAATCATTTCGAAGACTTCCGGTAATATGGCAAATTTTGACTAAACTCCGGAAATTTCATAATTTCCACATTGAAGAAAAAGTTTTGAAAGATTTCTTGTCCTGAAACTACGAATTCGATTTTTTCTTAGCATCCCAGGAAAAAAACAAGTATATACGGCCGTAAGATCGGCCAGGCCGAAGCTTATGTACCCTCCACCATGATTGCGTAGAAACTTCTTCTAAACACTGCCTTCGAATTACTTAAGTTGCGGTAACGCTTGCCGATGGCAAGGTATCTTAAAACCACCTAACACCGTCTTCTAAATTGTATGTAAGTCCATACGTGGTATATATTAAATCAAACAAGTATATACGGCCGTAAGTTCGGCCAGGCCGAAGCTTATGTACCCTCCATCATGGATTGCGTAGAAACTTCATCTAAACACTGCCATCCTCAATCGAATTACTTAATTTGCGGTAACGCTTGCCGATGGCAAGGTATCTTAAAACCTCCTAACACCATCTTCTAAATTGTATGTAAGTCCATACGTGGTATATATTAAATCGAGTGGCAACCATGATTATGAACCGAATAAAATTTGAACAAAATTTTCTATAGAAATAAAATTTTGACAATGATGAAAATTTTATTATGAACCGAATAAAATTTTAACAAAATTTTCTCTAGAAATAAAATTTTGACAAAATTTTCTATAGAAATTCAATTTTGGTAGATTATTTTTGGCTCTAGTGGCAAACATGATTATGAACCGATATGGACCAATTTTTGTGTGATTGGACCAATTTTGGTATGGTTGTTAGCGACCATATACTAACACCACGTTCCTAATTTGAACCGGATCGGATGAATTTTGCTCCTCCAAGGGGCTCCGGAGGTCAAATCTGGAGAACGTTTTATATGGGGCTATATATAATTATGGACCGATAGGGACCAATTTTTGCACCGTTGCTAGAGACCATATACCGATACCATGTACCAAATTTCAGCCGGATCGGATGAAATTTGCTTCTCTTAGAGGCTCCGCAACCCAAATCTGGGGATCGGTTTATATGTGCGCTATATATAATTATGGACCAATGTGGACCAATTTTTGCACGGTTGCTAGAGACCATATACCAATACCATGTACCAAATTTCAGCCGGATCGGATGCAATTTGCTTCTCTTTGAGGCTTCGCAAGCCAAATCTGGAGATCGGTTTATATGGGGGATATATATAATTATGGACCGATGTGGACCAATTTTTGCATGATTGTTAGAGACCATATACCAACACCATGTACCAAATTTCAGCCGGATCCGATGAAATATGCTTCTGTTAGAGGCCCCACAAGCCAAATCTGGGAATCGGTTTATATGGGGGATATATATATAATTATGGACCGATGTGGACCATTTTTTGCATGGTTGTTAGAGACCATATACCAACATCATGTACCAAATTTCAGCCGGATCGGATGAAATTTGCTTCTCTTTGAGGCTCCGCAATCCAAATCTGGGGATCGGTTTATATGGGGGCTATATATAATTATGAACCGATGTGGACCAATTTTTGCATGATTGTTAGAGACCATATACCAACACCATGTACCAAATTTCAGCCGGATCGGATGAAATATGCTTCTCTTAGAGGCTCCACAAGCCAAATCTGGGGATCGGTTTATATGGGGGCTATATATAATTACAGACCGATATGGACCAATTTTTGCATGGTCGTTAGAGACCGTATACCAACACCATGTACCAAATTTCAGCCGAATCGGATGAAATATGCTTCTGCTAGAGGCTCTACAAGCCAAATCTGAGGGTCCCTTTATATGGGGGCTATACGTAAAAGTGGACCGATATGGCCCATTTTCAATACCATCCGACCTACATCGATAGCAACTACTTGTGCCAAGTTTCAAGTCGATAGCTTGATTCGTTCGGAAGTTAGCGTGATTTCAACAGACGGACGGACGGACGGATGGACGGACATGCTTAGATCGACTCAGAATTTCACCACGACCCAGAACATATATACTTTGTGGGGTCTTAGAGCAATATTTCGATGTGTTACAAACGGAATGACAAAGTTAATATACCCCCATCCTATGATGGAGGGTATAAAAAGATCGATTAAATACGTATACAATTCAGTTTGATAAAATTTTCTATAGAAATAAAATTTTGACAAAATTTTCTATAGAAATAAAATTTTAACAAAATTTTCTATAGAAATAAAATTTTCACAAAATTTTCTATAGAAATAAAATTTTGGTAGATTATTTTTGGCTCAAGTGGCAACCATGATTATGAACCGATATGGACCAATTTTTGTGTGATTGGAGATCGGCTATATATAACTCTAGACCGATATGGACTAATTTTGGCATGGTTGTTAGCGGCCATATACTAACACCATGTTCCAAATTAGAACCGGATCGAATGAATTTTGCTCTTCCAAGAGGCACCGGAGGTCAAATCTGGAGAACGGTTTATATGGGGGCTATATATAATTAGGACCAATTCTGGCACGGTTGTTAGAGACCATATACTAACACCATGTTCCAAATTTCAACCGGATCGGATGAAATTTGCTTCTCTTTGAGGCTCCGCAAGCCAAATCTGGGGATCGGTTTTTAGGGGGGCTATATATATAATTATGGACCGATGTGGACCAATTTTTGCATGGTTGGTAGAGACCATATACCAACACCATGTACCAAATTTCAGCCGGATCGGATGAAATTTGCTTCTCTTTGAGGCTCCGCAAACCATATCTGGGGATCGGTTTATATGGGGGCTATATATAATTATTGACCGATGTGGACCAATTTTTGCATGGTTGTTAGAGACCATATACCAAAACCATGTAGCAAATTTCAGCCGGATTGGATGAAAGTTGCTGCTCTTTGAGGCTCCGCAAGCCAAATCTGGGGCTCGGTTTATATGGGGGCTATATACGAGTATAATTATGGACCGATGTGGACCAATTTTTGCATGGTTTTTAGAGACCACATACCAACACCATGTACGAAATTTCAGCCAATCGGATGATATATACTTCTGTTAGAGGCTCCGTAAGACAAATCTGAGGGCCTGTTTATATGGGGGCTATACGTAAAAGTGGACCGATATGGCCCATTTGCAATGCCATCCGACCTACATCAATAGCAACTACTTGTGCCAAGTTTCAAGTCGATAGCTTGTTTCGTTCGGAAGTTAGCCTGATTTCAACAGACGGAAGGACATGCTTAGACCGACTCAGGTGAAATTCGACCCAGAATATATACTTTATGGGGTCTTAGAGCAATATTTCGATGTGTTACAAACGGAATGACAAAGTTAATATACCCCCCATCCTATGGTGGAGGGTATAAAAAGCGTCGCCAAAAAAGTAGCGAAAATGTTCTTTTTGGATCCGTTGCACAGAATTTGCATCGCTTCCTAAGGTGTGATCAGAATTCAGAATGTTTTGGATATTAAAAAATTTTGTAATATTTTGCCAAATAGTTTTTATTATTTTTTTATGATTTTTAATACATTTCTACTCTTTTACAGAATCCCAGCAAAAAAAGTTGGGAATTTCTTTTAAAGCGCATCCCAGAATCCCCCATCAAGTTTTTCCACTTCCGATTCAGTTCATTTGGACAAGTTCACAAACATTTCGTTTAAAGCGCATCCCGGGATCTCCTACCGATTTTTTTTCACTTCCGATGCAGTCCTGTTGGACAAGTCTAAAAGTACGGAATTAGTTTTAAGTGAAAATATATGTTTTGGACAATTCAATTTCGCAAGGAAGAATAGAAAATCAATAAAAAGCAAAAAAGTTTAAAAAAATAAAAAAAATCATCCCTGCGGGGATTTGAACCTGTGCCGTTTGTCTTTTTCACTTACATGGAAGTTCTTTTGAGAAGATTTTACCATAATTTTTAATTTTTGGTTGATCTTTATTGGAAAACAAATATATATTTATACACAAATATATACCGAAAAAGAAACAAAATAAAAACGATGTATAACATAAAAAAATATTTTTTTTACAAAAAAATAAAAAATTTCCTCTGGTGAGATTTGAACCAGCGTTCTTTATTTTTTTGCTTGAGAAGCCTCTAAGAGAAGCATATTTCATCCGATACGGCTGAAATGAGTTACATGGTGTTGGTATATGGTCCCTAACAACCATGCAAAAATTGGTCCACATCGGTCCATAATTATATATAGCCCCCATATAAACCGATCCACAGATTTGGCTTGCGAAGCCTCAAAGAGAAGCAAATTTCATCTGATCCGACTGACATTTGGTACATGGTTTTGGTATATGGTCTCTAACAACCTTGCAAAAATTGGTCCACATCGGTCCATAATTATATATAGCCCCCATATAAAGCGTTCTTCAGCTTTGACTTCCGGAGCCTCTTGGAGGAGCCAAATTCATCCTATCCGGTTCAAATGGGGAACGTGGTGTTAGTATATGGTCTCTAAAATCCATACAAAAATTGATCCACATCCGTTCATAATAATATATAGCCCCCAAATAAACCGATCCCCAGATAAAAAAAGTGTAACAAGAAATACTGATAAAAATAAAAAGTGAATGATGGCTTGAGAAGTCTCTAAGAGAAGCATATTTCATCCGATCCGGCTGAAATGTGTTACATGGTGTTGGTATATGGTCCCTAACAACCATGCAAAAATTGGTCCACATCGGTCCATAATTATATATAGCCCCCATATAAACCGATCCACAGATTTGGCTTGCGAAGCCTCAAAGAGAAGCAAATTTCATCTGATCCGACTGAAATTTGGTACATGGTTTTGGTATATGGTCTCTAACAACCTTGCAAAAATTGGTCCACATCGGTCCATAATTACATATAGCCCCCATATAAAGCGTTCTTCAGCTTTGACTTCCGGAACCTCTTGGAGGAGCCAAATTCATCCTATCCGGTTCAAATGGGGAACATGGTGTTAATATATGGTCTCTAAAATCCATACAAAAATTGATCCACATCGGTTCATAATTATATATAGCCCCCAAATAAACCGATCCCCAGATTTGGCTTGCGGAGCCACTAAGAGAAGCAAATTTCATCCGATCCGGTTGAAATTTGGAACACGGTGTTAGTATATGGTATCTAACAACCATGCCAAAGTTTGTCCATATGGGTCTATAGTAATATATACACGCAAAAAAAAAACGTTTGGAAAACGTGTACCGAAAACGTTGTTCATTTCGTTTATATCAAACACTGTTCTTTGCTGACTTTAGGTCTTTAATAAGACACATTTAACAGTTCAAAATTTAATATAGTACAATGTAATGTTGAACATTTTTTCGGAATCTTCCGAACATATCTGAAATATATGTAAAAACAAAAAAAAAAAACAAGTATATACGGCCGTAAGTTCGGCCAGTCCGAATCTTATGTACCCTCCACCATGGATTGCGTAGAAACTTCTACGAAAGACTGTCATCCACAATCGAAATGCTTGGGTTGTGGTATCTTAAAACTTCTTAACATCGTTTTCTAAATTTTGAGTTAGTCCATACGTGGTATATATTAGACAAAAAAGTTATGTATAGGTAAGTCTACAAATAATTACGAATCGCCATGGACTATTGCACGGTTCGTAGAGAGCCAGAATTGAAATATGGGGGTGGCTTATATGGGGGCTATATAGAATTATGAACTTGATATGGACCAATTTTTGTGTGATTGGAAATCGCTTTATCTGAGGGATATATATAACTATAGACCGATATGGAATTAGTTAGGCATGGTTGTTAACTACCATATACTAGCAAAATGTACTAAATTTCAACTTACTCGGATGAAATTTGCTCCTCCAAGAGGCTCCAAAACCAAATCTCGGGATCGGTTTATATGGGGCTATATATGATTATGGACTGATATGGACCACTTTTGGCATCGTTGTTAACTATCATATACGATCACCACGTACCAAACTTCAAGCAGATCGGATGAATTTTGCTTCTCCAAAAGGCACTGGAGATCAAATCTGGGGATCGGTTTATATGGGAGCTATATATAATTATGGGCTGATAGGAACCAATTCCTGCATGGTTGTTGGATACCATATACTAACATCACGTACTAAATTTCACCCGAATGGGAAGAATTTTGCTCTTCCAAGGGGCTCTGGAGGTCAAATCTGGGGATCGGTTTATATGGGGGCTATATATAATTATGGACCGATGTGGACCAATTTTTGCATGGTTGTTAAAGACCATATACTAACACCATGTACCAAATTTCAGCCGGATCGGATAAAATTTGCTTCTCTTAGAGGCCTCGCAAGTCAAATCGGGGATCGGTTTATATGGGGGCTATATATAATTATGGACCGATGTAGACCAATTTGTGCACGGTTGTTGGAGACCATATACTAACACCATGTACGAAATTTCAGCCGCATCGGATGAAATTTGCTTCTCTTAGAGGCCTCGCAAACCAAATCTGGGGATCGGTTTATATGGGGCTATATATAATTTTGGACCGATGTGGACCAATTTTTGCATGGTTGTTAGAGACCATATACTAACACCATGTACCAAATTTCAGCCAGATCGGATGAAATGTGCTTCTCTTAGAGGCCTCGCAAGCCAAATTTAGGGGTCCGTTTATATGGGGGCTATACGTAAAAGTGGACCGATATGGCCTATTTGCAATACCATCCGACCTACGTCAATAACAACTACTTGTGCCAAGTTTCAAGTCAATAGCTTGCTTCGTTCGGAAGTTAGCGTGATTTCAACAGACGGACGGACGGACGGACATGCTCAGATCGACCCAGAATTTCACCACGACCCAGAATATATATACTTTATGGGGTCTTAGAGCAATATTTCGATGTGTTACAAACGGAATGACAAAGTTAATATACCCCCCATCCTATGGTGGAGGGTACAAAAAGCACTGATCCACGGTGCCAAACTAAATGTTTGTTTCTGGTAAATAAACTTTATTTGTTCGGTTCGTGGGCGCCGCACGACCCTTGGCATTCAAGTCGGACGTAGCAACCACTGCTGCACGGTGCCAAACTAAATGTTTGTTTCTGTTAAATAAACTTTGTTTATTCGGTTCGTGGGCGCCGCAAGCTATGCTATATAATTATAGCTTATATGGATAATTATCTATTGATGACCATAACAGGTACATAGCTCAGTGGTTAGTGTCTTGGCTTACAAAGTACATGGTCCGCGGTTCGATTTTCCTTCCAGGCGAAAGGTAAAAAAAATTTAAAAATGTATAGAATCGTATAATTTCTTCTACATTGTTGGTATTACAGGAAAAGGTGTTAAGAACTAAAAAAACCTCGTGGATGTGAAAAAGATGTGAGGTAAAATGCAATTAGCTATAAAACATTTTTTTGAGTTAGTCTTCATGAAATTGTTTTTACATCCTGGAAAAGAATAAACGTTTATCACAAAAGTATATACTTTTCTTCCAAATACACTCCCTTACAGCGAAAAGCAAATGAGAAACGAACTTTGTTTGTCTAAAATTTCGTTTGGGAGGACAGAATTATTTTTTTGCGTGTAGCCAATCACCAATCCCACAAAAATTGGTCCATATAGGTTCATAATCATGGTTGCCACTCGAGTCGAAAATAATCTACCAAAATTTTATTTCTATAGAAAATTTTGTTAAAATTTTATTTCTATAGAAAATTTTGTGAATATTTTAATTCTATGGAAAATTTGTTAAAATTTTATTTCTATAGAAAATTTTGTTACCACCTATGGACTTACTTACAATTTAGAAAACGGTGTTAGGAAGTTTTAAGATACCTTGCCATCGGCAAGCGTTACCGCAACCCAAGTAACTCGATTGTGGATGGCAGTGTTTAGAAGAAGTTTCTACGCAATCCATGGTGGAGGGTACATAAGCATCGGCCTGGCCGAACTTACGGCCGTATATACTTGTTTTTACTTTTTCCCCCTTTTTCAATAAACAAATTATATCTCGAGTTAGAAATGTACGATTATATCGTTGGATCTATAATTATTATAATTGGATCTGTGGATAAGTTAAGTGGTTCAAAAAATATCGATGCAAAAAACAAATTTTCAAAAAAAAAAATCATGTTTTGAAGTGACCCTTTTCCGCCGGAAAAGTATAAACCATTCTCTTCATGGTCGTATAGATGATACTCTAACGTAAGTAATAAGACCAACTAGAAGAAAAACGACAAAAAAATTACAAAGTTATAAGCAATTGAGTGAACAAACGATATAAGTTCCAACAACGATGTAATCGGACATTTTTATCTCGAGATATAATTTGTTTATACATATATTCGAAAGTACGTATTGGGAATATGTATATTTGGTTTGGGACGGGCGCATTATCTAAATCCTAAGCGATTCTGTTGAAAATATTCAATTACAGTGTGTAGAATGTGACTACAATATGGAGAATTGTATATAGGCCCCACATAAACCGACCCCATATTTCACTTCTGCCTCTCTTTTAGCGCGCAAAAATTCATACCGGTCAAGAACTTAATTAAACCTATCTGCCTTGGGAGCCACCGTGGTGCAATGGTTACCAACCTCGCATTGCATATACAAGGTAGTGGGTTAGATTCCTTCTTCGACAGAACACCAAAAAGTTTTTCAGCGGTGGATTATCCCACCTCAGTAATGCTGGTGACATTTCTGAGGGTTTCAAAGCTTCTCTAAGTGGTTTCACTGTAATGTGGAACGCCGTTCGGACTCGGCTATAAAAAGGAGGTCCCTTGTCATTGAGCTCAACATGGAATCGGACAGCACTCAGTGATAAGAGAGAAGTTCACCAATGTGGACCAGGGATGGAAAATACAATTTTTAAGAAAGTACAAAAAAGGGATTTTTTGAGCGAAAAAGTACTTTTCACAAAATTTCAACAAAAATTCCATTGGAAGATTGTCAAGAGCACCTTTAGAGTGAATTTTTAAGAAAATAAAATTTTGTTTGTCGAATGCGCAATTTTAAATTTGTTTAGTTATATATCCGCTTATAAAGACTACAGTATTGTAATCACGGTTTGGTAGATTTGTAGAATTCATGGTATTTCATAAATTTTCTGTAGATAAATTGAAACAAATTTTTAATAAAATTTTCTATAGAAATAAAATTTTGAAAATATTTTCTACCGAAATATAATTTTGACAAAACTTTCTATAGCAATAAAATTTTTACAAAATTTTCTATAGAAATAAATTTTTACAAAATTTTCTATAGAAATCAAAATTTTGACAATATTTTCTATAGAAATCAAAATTTTAACATTTTCTATAAAATAAAATTTTTTTCAAAATTTTCTATAAAAAAATTTTTTTGACAAAATTATTTATAAAAATAAAATTTTGACAAAATTTTCTATAGAAATATAATTTTGACAAAATTTTCAATAGAAACAACATTTTGTATAGAAACAAAATTTTCTATAGACATCAAAATTGTGACAAAATTTTCTATAGAAACCAAATTTTGACAAAAATAAAATAAAATTTTCTGTAGAAATAAAATTTTGACAACATTTTTGCAAAATAATATTTTCTTTCTTTGGTAATATTTTCTCCAAATGTCGGTAGATTATTTTTGTCTCAAGTTTTGACCTTGAATGGTTCGCATTTTTTTAGTACGCGATCAATAACTTCTTATCTATAAAGTATTCGTTTGGAATCACATGCGTTTTTCGACTAAAACATTATTGAAACTCAATAAAATCGTGTTTTTGACTATGGCTTTTACAAAATCGAGATTTTCTTCCCGCATGAACTTGTCTGTTTTGCCAAAATTGTAAAATACTACTAGCAAATAAGTTTGTTAAAAACTTTCTCAAAATATTAACATACGAGTATTTTGTCAAAACTAGTGTACCATAAATCTGATATCGGCTCAAAACTGTCTACACAAAAGGTACTAAATCATTCGCGGGGGTACTACGGTGCTAACCAGGTTGAAAAAATATTGAAAAAAGTACTATAGTACTGCATTTTCCATCCCTGATGTGGACTGAATAGTCTAAGTGAGCCTGATACATCGGACTGCCACCTAACCTATCTGTACTGAAAAAAGCATGCCCGGTTCCAAAGATTTTGTCTTTACTCTAAAAGTTTTGGTATTGATTCCGAGCAAAAGAAGAGGAGAATACAAGTAAGGACACTTTTAAGACACAATTCCCTATTAAATTTGGGTTTTGTGTACTTGCTTCTAGGAAGCAAATTTTAATTTTTCGTTTTTTCCAGCCTTTTTTCTCCATATGCTATTATTTTCAAAATTCAGACTCAGACTTTAAAATACGAATGCAAATTTTGCTTAGCATAGAAGACGCATTTCTCTAATAAAAAGTTTTTTTCCTTGTCCAAAAGTCGATAAACTTTTCAATGAAGTCGTATTATCCTTAGAATTAAGTGATTTCACTTAAAAATGGGTATCATAACATGAAAGAAAATATGTTAGGGCTAAGGTCAACTTGACTTTAATAATTCAGAAAAATTCTTTAAATTTAATGAAATTGTCTTTAAATTTGTTGTCTTTTTGCATCTTGACTACAAAGCAAAAAATCGTTCAAATAGAGGACATGTTTTTCAACACTTCATTTTAAAGACGCTTTTTACTTGAAACATAGCATAATTACTACTGGAAGTCGAGTCTTAATTTTGAAAATAAAGTTATCGTTAACTCGTCTTTAAAGGACTTTGATAGCATATGAAGAAAAAAAGCTGAAAAAGCGAAAAATTAAAATTTGCTTCCTAGAAGCAAATACACAAAACCCATATTTAAAAGAGAATTGTGTCTTAAAAGTATCCTTACTTGTATTCTCCGCTTCTTTGGCTCGGAATCAATACCAAAATTTTTAAAGTAAAGACAAAATCTTTGGAACCGGGCATGCTTTTTTTCAGTGTGTAGAAATTATGCTATGTTTCAAGTAAAAACCGTCTTGTAAATAGTGTTGAAAAACATGTCCTTTATTTGAACGATTTTTTGCTTTGCAGTCAAGATTCAAAAAGACTATAAATTTAAAGACAATAAACCTTGACCTTAGCCCAAACATTTTTTCTTTCATGTTATGGTACCCATTTTTAAGTCAAATCATTTAATAATAAGGACAATACGACTTCATTGAAAAGTTTATCGACTGTTGAACAAGGAAAAAACTTTATATTAGAAAAGGACCGGAGTATTATTTCCTAAGACGCCATATGTCAATCTCGTCTCCTTCTTGGTGTTGCAAAGTATGCACTAACTTCAAATGCCCTGTTCATATTGGGAAAATTTTAACTACAGTATTATAAGTTTCATGACCAATAAAAAGTTAAATTAGATTTAGGACCCCGTTTATTTTTGATAGTGTACACCGAATGATGGATTTGTGATATCGAAAGGTTTCACTCTAAATATTTCTCAATTTCCACAAAGTCGAGTACTACCAGTCATTGTTTTCACACTGTAACTCAAATAAGACCATCTGCCCTTTGGCATAAATTTTCCCAGAACATCTCAACAGATGTTTTAAGAGCCTTTTTCCGTTTACATTAAAAATTCCGCTTACTTAAGCTTATTTCCTTTATAAAATTAAAATGTGCGGTCTATGCCCAGTCATGGAGAAATTTCGGTTTATCCAAAAATAGTCAATAAACGCCCAAATTTATTGACTTACTGAGATTGTTTGTGCCGTTCGGCAGTTTAGCAATTCGACCGCCTGTCCAACTTATAACAAATGTTTACTTTTACAAAAAACGAAAGAAAACCAATAAAAGTTTATGTTTCTAAACATTTTACAACATTTGCACGTGAACTCTTCTTTCAACCTCAGCATCATGTGGTGAGTGGGGTCCTCAGGCTCAGGCATGTTCAACATTGGTTACTACACAATTATTAAGTAAATTCATGGGGATACGAAACATTGTTTGTGTATGTGGACGAGTGTGTAGGTGGGGTGAGAAATTTGCGAGTGAATGTGAGAGAATGTCTGTTTGAAACCTATTCATGAGTCTCTGAATTCGACTATTTATTGGTAATATGATAGCACGTGGTATTCGAAGGGCCAATGCGTGTAAGCATGAGTGCGTTTACGTTTGTGTGTAGCTGGCTGCTGTGGATACGGGTGGGTGCGTGTGAGTGAGTGCATAACACAATTAAATGTGTGTCGTTTCGAATATAGCCTCGAAGGAAATCCATAATGTTCATTCTATTTATAACAAAAACTTCTAACATTGTTATCTGTTGCTTGTGGCCACCGAGTGAAAGTTCCTAACCAGATGTGAGATGTGCAAAAACATGAGCTAGGAATCACACATACACATGCCAAACTTGTACGTGTACAAGACACCATTCATTAAGATCCATATCATACGTAAGGGTTTTGATGTTTACATTCGGTAGAGGATGAGTGATGTGTCATCCAATAGATGGTTTTATGGTAACTAAATTTCATTCGATATAAAAGGCAACGTATAGATGTTCTTCATGCCCATCCCATGGTTTTAGTAATATCTAGCTATGCGTTGCCAGTTTTGAACGTGATGATTATTAAAATTTCACAAGCGAGATATTGATGACCACTATTATATAGTAAAAGGCAACTTCCTATGTACATAAACAGATACATGAAACTAATTAGCAACAGGGATGGAAAATGCAGTACTATAGTACTTTCAATACTTTTTAAGTACCGTAGTACACCCGCGAATGACTTAGTACCTTTTGTGTATACAGCTTTGAACCGATATCAGTACAATAATTTTTACAAAATATTTGAATATTTTGAGAAAGTCTTTAACAAAATATTTGAATATTTTGAGAAAGTCTTTAACAAACTTATTTGAACAATATTTTGGATCGAAGATGCATGTGAGTCTGTGTTACGCTTCCACACGAAGAAGTAATCGATTGCGTACTAGAATAATGCGAACAGTCACAATACTGCGGTAATCTTTGTAAGCGAGTTTAAAACTTGAAAGAAAAATTAATTTAAAAGTGAGGAGTTGACAAACAAAATTTGAACTTAAATTTTTATACCCTCCGCCATAGGTATATTAACTTTGTCATTCCGTTTGTAACACATCGAAATATTGCTCTAAGACCCCATAAAGTATATATATTCTGGGTCGTGGTGAAATTCTGAGTCGATCTAAGCATGTCCGTCCGTTCGTCTGTTGAAATCACGCTAAATTTCGGATACTAAAAAGATACTAAGGCCATAAATCTGTAAAATTCGTTTCTTATAAAGCTGGCTTTCTGCAAAAATTACTAACGGCATCATTATTGGTTTAAACCTTTAAAATCGAAAAAAAAAACTATTTAGTTAAAAGAGAATTACGTGGTTCAACTTTCCTGATCAAATTATATTTTCTAGTGAAAAACCATCTTATTTGAACTTTTGATTTCAAGGATATTTCCATACTTTCTTAGTTAAAAAATATTTCCATTGGAAGATTATTGTTAAGACCTCCTTAAGACTACATTTCAATGTTAACACTATTCGCATATTTTAACATAAAACAAGTATATACGGCCGTAAGTTCGGCCAGACCGAAGCTTATGTACCCTCCACCATGGATTGCGTAGAAACTTCTACTGAAGACTGTCATCCACAATCGAATTACTTGGGTTGCGGTAACATTTGCCGATGGAAAGGTATCTTAAAACTTCCTAACACCGTCTTCTAAATTGCAAGGGATATATATTAAACTAAAAAAGGCCGATTAAATACATATATAATTAAGTTTGACAAAATATCCTATAGAAATAAAATTTTGGCAATAGTTTTGACAAAATAAAATCTTGACAACATCTTCTATAGAAGTAAAATTTGAACAAAATTTTCTACAGAAATAAAATTTTGAAAAAATTTTCTATAGAAATAAAATTTTGACTAAATTTTAAATAGAATTAAAATGTTGACAACATTCTCTATAGAATTAAAATTTTGACATTTTCTATAGAAATAAAATTTTGACAAAATTTTCTATAGAAATAAAATTTTGACAAAATTTTCTGTAGAAATAAAATTTTGATAGATTATTTTTGGCTCGAGTGTGTGATTGGGGATCGGCTATATATAACTATAGACCAATATGGACCAATTTTGGCATTGTTATTAGCGGCCATATACTAACACCACGTTCCAAATTTCAACCGGATCGAATGAATTTTGCTCCTCCAAGAGGCTCCGGTGGACAAAGCATATTGGTCTAAACAATATATGTTTGGGTAGTCTAAGTTCCAAACATTTTGTATTTTTGCATCCAAATTCAATAATGTTGTCTTTGAAAAAACAATATGTTATTATGTGAACATATAATATATTTGGAAGCATTTTGCACCCAAAAATATTATATGCTTAAAAAAAAATTCTCCCAAACAATATTGTGCTCAAAATTTTATTTATTTATTTATTTATATATTTACAATCATAATGAATTATGAAAATAAACAGGAAATATAGGTGCTAACAACATAGGTTTTCGACCTGAATGCTCAAAATTTTGTTTCTGCCCAATTGTATATTCCCCTACATCTTTCTCACTTCCACGAGATTTTTTAGTTCTTAGCACCTTTTTCTGTAATATAAACATTGTAGAAGAAATTATTCAATTGTATGATTTTTTTTATTTTAATTTTACCTTTTGCCGGACGGGGATTCGAACAGCGGACCACACAGTTTGCAAGGATCAAAGAAGTAGCTGATCAATTGCCCAAGGGAAAATAAAATGTTAATTTTGTAATAACAAGCAACAACCACCAACTTAATTCAATATCGCTCCCTGTTAAATAGCGCTCCAAGCTACTAAACACATATATGTTTATAGGCTATTTCTAAATTAATATATGTTTGCATCCAAGCATACTATATTTACAAACATTTTATGTCCCAAACATAATATGTTCTAACATATTAACATATATGTCCCAAACATGTTATGCTAGTTTATGAAAAATTTGTGTTCCAAACATATAATGTTTATAGCCAAACATATGAAAAACAGTCTTTTTCATCCGTGCATATAGACTGAAAAAAAGCATACTCGGTTCCAAAGATTTTGTCTTTACTTTAAAAAATTTGGTATTGATTCCGAGCCAAAGAAGCGGAGAATACAAGTAAGGATACTTTTAAGATAAATTCTCTTTTAAATTTAGGTTTTGTGTACTTGCTTCTAGGAAGCAAATTTTAATTTTTCGCTTTCTCAGCTTTTTTTCTTCATATGCTATCAAAGTCCTTTAAAAACGAGTTAACGGCAACTTTATTTTCTAAATTAGGACTCGACTTCCAGTAGAAATTATGCTATGTTTGAAGTAAAAAACTTCTTTAAAATAAAGTTTTGTAGTCAAGATGCAAAAAGACAACAAATTTAAAGACAATTTCATTAAATTTAAAGAATTTTTATGAATTATTAAAGTCAAGTTGACCTTAGCCTATAAATTTTTTCATTCATGTTAAGATACCCATTTTTAAGTCAAATCACTTAATTATAAGGACAATATGACTTCATTGAAAAGTTTATCGACTTTTGGACAAGGAAAATAACTTTATTTTAGAGAAATGCGTCTTCAATGCTAAGCAAAATTTGTATTCGTATTTTAAAGACATGAAATCTTTGACCTCACGACAATATTTGTTTCAGTGTACCTACACCACGTACCAAATTTCAACCGGATCGGATGAATTTTGCTCCTCTTAGATGCTTTGGTGGTCAAATCTGGGGATCGTTTTATATGGGGGCTATATATAATTATGAACCGATATGGACCAATTTTTGCATGGTTATTAGAGACTATATACTAATACCATGTACCAAATTTCAGCCGGATCGTATGAAATTTGCTTCTCTTAGAGGCTCCGGAAGCCAAATCTCGCGATCGGTTTATATGGGGGCTATATATAATTATGGACCGATATTTACCAATTTTTGCATGGTTGTTAGACACCACATACTAACACCACGAACCAAATTTCAACCGGATCTGATGATATTTCACCACGACCCAGAATATATATAAACAACTTTTATATAAAAGACTTTTATATAAAAGTACGATATAAACAACTTTACGATATAAACAACTTTTATCACGTATTTGCACATAGAGCCGTAATCAATTTATAAATGCTTAAATTTTGCTTTATTTATGTATGCCCTTTTCCACAAAACGAAACACTTGTGCAAAGTTAGTGGACTTGACATTTCTATTCAACACAATGCTAACGATTGGAATTAGAGAAACCCAATGTTAGTGGCAACGTTACGTTTTCGTTCGCATTGATTTTCGTCTCACTCTTCGTTTAGACATAGCTTGGGGAAACCCAAATCAACTGAGTTTCTGAGTTTATTTTGTAATATAGTGTAACTCGTAGCTTGAGAAATTCGGTTCGTTGATGATAAGTAGTGATGAGAACGTCAGTTTATCGGTATTCGGTAGATAACGAAACGTTTTTTTTCGTTGATTCAGCCGTCGAACTGAACGGATTATTTCATAGTAATATTTAAAATAGATTCAGGGTCAGAAAGGTTTGCAGGTATCCACGCATGTGCTCTAGGTCTAGCCGGTATGTTTTTCTTCTCGACTAACTCTAGAGCTGTACTTACCCGCTGTGTCTAGCACTTTCGATTGCCGATGGTAGACCTGTATTTCACTGACTGTTGCCGATGGTAGGCACGCACTTCACTGACTGACCCAGATTCCAGTTTTGCAACTCCTTGTATCGTCTGCTGTGGCTGTGATATTCACCACGGCAGAGCAGCTTCTCGCTGGCTACGTAGTAGTAGAGATCTCAGCAGTGATGCTTCTGTTCGGTTATTTTGTATGTACATCACCAACAAACAATGTTCTTTTTGTACTTACATTTCATTGTCATTGTTGTGATAGTTATTTTGTAAAGTTGAAAACATTTTATTTTGTGAAGTTTAACACAGGTTTTAATGGGCATTGTTAGTTAGTTATTTTGCAAAGTTGAAAATATTCTATTAATTAACGGCGAGTTGTTTGAATATTTTTCAAATGTTGTAAACAAGTATGAGCGGCCCAAGATATGATAGGAAAATACCCAGCCTATTCAAAAATTGATGGGACAAATTTATATATTTTTCCTATTATATTTATATTATTTTTTCATATTGAAGGGAGATACGTTCAAAATTTGGTCAATATAAACTTGACGTATTTCTTTCAATTTTGCATTTAAAAAACCTGAACACCCCTCATTTTGCAGGTGTGTGTGTGTAAAATGTTGCTCCTATTTTGATTTTGGAATTCACTCTTCAGTTGTCAAAATGCCGTCCAAGCAAGAAGAGCAGCGTATCAAAATTTTGCTCGCGCATCGCGAAAATCCGAGCTACTCGCACGCAAAGCTGGCAAAATCGCTAAAAGTTGCCAAATCAAATCATTAAAGTGTTTGGGGAACGTTTGTCGACAGCCAGGAAGTCTGGATCGGGGGGAAGTCGAAAACCGGAAGCCGCTGAGACGACAAAGAGAGTTGCCGGTAGTTTCAAGCGAAACCCTAACCTCTCTCTCCGAGATGCCGCAAATAAGCTGGGTGTATCGTCTACAACCGTGCATCGAGCCAAAAAACGAGCCGGACTATCGATTTACAAGAAGGTAGTGACTCCTAATCGGGATGATAAACAAAATACGACGGCCAAAGCGCGATCCCGAAGGCTGTACACGACGATGCTGACGAAGTTTGACTGCGTGGTAATGGACGACGAAACCTACGTCAAAGCCGACTACAAGCAGCTTTCGGGACAGGAGTTTTATACGGCAAAAGGAAGGGGAAGGGTAGCAGATATTTTCAAGCACATAAAACTGTCAAACTTCGCAAAGAAATATCTGGTTTGGCAAGCCATCTGTACCTGTCGCTTGAAAAGCAGCATTTTCATAGCTTCCGGGACTGTCAACCAAGAAATTTACGTGAAAGAGTGTTTGAATAAACGTGAAAGAGTGTTTGAATAAACGTTTGTTCCGTACTGTTTTGGCCGGATTTGGAATCTTGCCATTACGGTAAAAAGGCCATGGAGTGGTACGCCGCCAACAACGTGCAGGTGGTTCCCAAGGACAAGAACCCTCCCAACACGCCAGAGCTCCGCCCAATTGAGAAATACTGGGCTATTGTCAAGCGGAACCTAAAGAAGACCAAAAAAACTGCTAAGGACGAGCAGCAGTTCAAGGCAAACTGGCTTTCTGCGGCGAAGAAGGTGGACAAGGTGGCTGTACAAAATCTGATGGCAGGTGTCAAGCGTGAGGCCCGGCAATTCGGATTTGGAAAAGCGAAAGCCTAACTGAATATTTTTCCTGAATTTTATATTAATTGAAATTGAAAAAGAAATTTAATTTGATTTTTTAAATAAACGATTTCACCGATTTACACGCGTTTTCCCTTGACCAAATTTTGACAGTATCACCCTTTATTATTCTATTATTTCATATTCTATTCTATACATTAAATTAACTTAGGAAATTCATTTACATAAACAAAAAGAAAAATTAAAAGACATTCATTTGTGTTGACATTAAGAAAATAGAAGAAGGAGATAACAGAAAAAAAAAAAATAACAGAAACAAAAACAAAAACAAAAGAATTAACGAGGGTCCGACTTTCGGTCGTCACAGGTGTTGTGTATTCGACGATTGGTGGGAACTTGTTTATTAGTTAGATGATCATGAACTGCCGATCGGAGATGGTCGGTATCAAACATTTTTAGGTTTGCGACTGTCGCAAAGTTGTAAACGTCGAAAACGTCACATACGCGTCGTAAATGTGGAAAAAGTAACAAAAGTCGCAAACTCAAAATTATTAGTCGCGTCAGCTAGGCAGCGATGATATCCAATGGTATGTGTGAAGAAGTTTCAATTCTTAGGAATTAAGTCCCCACATTTTCCCTATTCACTTTTGCACGAATACAGGGCAACCATGGCTTTTCTCGTCTTTTCTTAGCTTAAAGCATCCTGTCCAATATAACCTCAAGGTATGTTGCACACTCACCAACGGCAATTTCACAATTTCTTTTATTTAAAATTAAATCTATAGTAGGTTTATGAATTTTGCGACATACATCGCAAATGTGTGTCGCCACAGTGCTACAGTTGATTATTGTAGAAATGGTGTGGCGTCAGCTGCGGTATCGGCAGTTGGACAATAGTGGTACTTCGCCTACTAGCTAGTTTACGAGCGGACAGTAGGCCCGAAGGCCTCTGTTCCACCACATAAAGGCCAGAAGATCTTATGTTAATATTTATTTTGCGTCTTTACAGACATATAAATGCTTATTATGGGTAAATCCGCCACAGGACATACAAGGATACGTAACTATTACAGTATGAAATGTTGCTTCATTACTCGACTGTAAGACTGGAAGAAATAGAGAGACTTGTTTTCCTTTTCATCCTCATGTCATGTTTGTACATGGAGGCATATTAATTTTCATTGATCCTCAAAGAACTACAAAATTGTCAACGATTTTCTGAACATTAAATGACAACGCAATACATTTCGATTTTATATATAAGGATGTTATTGTTTTTGGGTTATGTGTGTTTTTGGTTTTCCAATTTGACCCCAAATTTTTTTTCTTATCTATGATCCGTTCATTTTAATCTCCATAATTTGCTATTAGATTTAAAAATTGGAATCACTAGTGACCGGCATATAACTAATAATTGTATGTACGAAACTTGGGTTTTCAACCAAAATGTAAAACAATAATTATTTCTCATATTTTCAATTTTTCGTTTTCACAGTGCTACAGTTGATTATTGTAGAAATGGTGTGGCGTCAGCTGCGGTATCGGCAGTTGGACAATAGTGGTACTTCGCCTACTAGCTAGTTTACGAGCGGACAGTAGGCCCGAAGGCCTCTGTTCCACCACATAAAGGCCAGAAGATCTTATGTTAATATTTATTTTGCGTCTGGGAATATATTTCTCAGACGACGCAAAAAAATACCACCGAACTTCAAGGGGAAAGATGTGCAATGGACCACTCGTAGCACGATACCCATCTGTCTGTATACAGTAATGTGCTTGTATAGCACCTCAGTCAATTATACGAGTCTGTCTTTAGTTGATAAAGGTCCACATTATAAGTAATCCAAGCAATGAACTGACTGATAATGTGGGCGTATTGACCTTAACATAGAATTCGGGCAGCACTCAGTGATAAGAGAGAAGTTCACCACTGTGGTAACCTAACCTAATCTAAGTCACTTTAACTCTTGATCGATTTAAATAGAGGAATCTATAAATAATTATGAGCCGATATGGACCAATTTTCGCATGGTAACTAGAGGGCCAAACTTCAACCTGTTCGAATAAAATTTGTTTCTACATGATGAGTGTTGGTCAAAATTTATTCTAAATAACGAATTAATTCGATTTAGTTTTTATTTGGAATAAGAAATACTTTTTTTATTCGTTTATTTGTGAAAACAAATAACTTCAATTTATTTGTTATCTTTTTATTTGTTATTCAAAAGTTTCAAATAAAATTTCAAATAATATACGTATGTGAAAAAAAAATTCTCAAAAATGTATTAAAAAACAAAGTCAAAATGTAAATCTATTTTAAAACAAAGTTTATTTTTCGCATTTTTCTCATGTTAGATTTTAACACAACACGCTTTTCAAATAATTCGTCCGATAGTTTATGTGATCGTGGTAAATTGACCTTCGTAGCGTAAGAAAATAAATGCTCTACAGGAGCAGATGAAGGTAACGGCGTGTTAAATTTTATAAAAGTTTCTTTGACAGCTGGATATTTCGACAGACATTCCATTGTTGTATCCTTATGTGCTAGAAAATTGAGTATCTGAAAAATAAGTTTTGAAAAATGATGGTTTAGTTAGTTACCTCGAGGTCAGCTTTAGGAGGTGATAATATGTCTGTAGTACTTGATAAGAAATCAAAAAAGTTGTCTTTATTGTCAAGAGGCTTGCCTTGTTCTATTTTCCACCGAGGCAATTATGGATGCTATTTCGTTTTTAAGTAAAGTGACTAGACTTTGCTGAATATCAGGATCGACATAGCAAAACAATTTGTTTTTAAATTTTGGATACGTAAGCGCGGCTGTTACAGCATCCTGTGATATATTGCCTTTAAAACTTAACAGGTCCGAGAATCGAGTATTAACACTTTTGAGCATCCCGCTGACAATAGGCTTGCAATATTTCCAGGAATTGTTATTCAGTATCTCCAACTTGTGCTTTAGTGTTAAAATATCACTTGATGCACGTAAATTAAGTGGGTTGCCACTACAACGAATATGATTAGGCAACACCCGGATTTCAATATTTGTTGGTTTAAATCCTCCTCACAATCATATTAACTATCACTTTCATATTCGGCGGCAATCTCTATTGCTTCCCTTTCTACTCCAAAAACTTTGAACGCCTTTACAAAATTACTTCCATTATCACTTGAATCACTATTTTTGGATGTTGTACCTTCCGGTTTCATTCCTAGTTATAAAGACAATTATCGCTCCTCAAAAAAGATTATTTTATCAGAAGAATCCAATAAATTCAATTTATTTTCTTCGATTCAAAAAAATTATTATTTGTATGACAAATAACAACTAACGAATGACGAATAATTATTTGTGACACAAATAAACAGATAACAGTTGAAATTTGATTTAAAAAATTTCCAAATGAAAAATAACGAATAAAAAATTATTTGTTATTTGAAAAAAAAAAATTATTGAATAACGCCCAACACTGTGCATGATGCTCCTGACGTCTAATTCTGCTCCAGAAATCTAATCCTATGGTGGAAGTTATACAAGATGTATGTAAAGCACCTAACAACAATTTCAGAGCTAAATAATTCGGTGCATTATGGTCATAGAACCTTAATTATGCCGAAGGGTTATGGAAAATTTGAAACTTGGAGGTTTACTGACCAGTTTACGTGGTCATTTCGCCAAGATTTTGTTCCATACATTTAATCATAGTAAAAATTCCCAAGTAATTTGTATTTTATTCAATTTTTGTTCTTCGCCCCAATGGCATCAGATAGCCTTTAAGATTTCTTCCAAGACATTCTAAAGGAATTTTCAATTCTACTGGGCTTAGATAATATGCTAATGTATAGATGTTCTCGTTTCAAATGTACCATTAGTTTCTTTTGGTTGTCAATTTCAAGGTCATTGGAAAATCATTTCAGCCACTCAAAAAGTGAAAAAATATGGACAGTTGACCCAATTTAGCTGGCTCCATTGGCTTGACTGCATCAATATTTTGTGTTTTTTAACACCATAAAATTGCCCCAATGTTGATTCGGATGCTGATAATGGCACTGGAGATTAAAGTAACGACGATGTAATTTGTAGCACCATGAATTGAATTGCCTCCAATATCATTTTATGGACAGATTTACCAAGAGCATCTTCACGCTCCCAGTGATATGTACACACACATGAACGGATGCCTCTACACATCCAATGATGGCCATAAAAGCGTTAGGGACAACGACAAACACTGACATCTAGGATCTACTGGATTGACCAACATCTTAGTTTGGATTTTGTTTATAAAAATGTGAGTGACAGTGTGTGTGTGTGTATGTTTTATTGATATACAGACATATAAATGCTTATTATGGGTAAATCCGCCACAGGACATACAAGGATACGTAACTATTACAGTATGAAATGTTGCTTCATTACTCGACTGTAAGACTGGAAGAAATAGAGAGACTTGTTTTCCTTTTCATCCTCATGTCATGTTTGTACATGGAGGCATATTAATTTTCATTGATCCTCAAAGAACTACAAAATTGTCAACGATTTTCTGAACATTAAATGACAACGCAATACATTTTGATTTTATATATAAGGATGTTATTGTTTTTGGGTTATGTGTGTTTTTGGTTTTCCAATTTGACCCCAAATTTTTTTTCTTATCTATGATCCGTTCATTTTAATCTCCATAATTTGCTATTAGATTTAAAAATTGGAATCACTAGTGACCGGCATATAACTAATAATTGTATGTACGAAAGTTATGTTTGTATCCATTTTGTATAAAACTTGGGTTTTCAACCAAAATGTAAAACAATAATTATTTCTCATATTTTCAATTTTTCGTTTTCACAATTCAAACATTTTACCCACTATTTGAACATTAATGATGCATCTGGCGATTTATAAATAAAAAAACATAACTGAATTTTCACATTAAATTGTATATTCAGAGAATAGCGACTCCCATAGAAAAAATCACGAACGGCATGCTGATTTCAAAACGATCCGTTCATGAAAGTGAATCAGCACACATTTGGTGTCAAACGGAGAACAAACTGTGTCAATCTGACAACGATAAAATGACACCAGTCGTTGTCAAAACAACAACCAGCGTTCATGATAACATATGTGGTCAATTGTGGGTTGTGATCTATTATTTGGCTAGGTCGGGCGACATTTTCAAACGTCGAAACTTTATTTAAAACTCAACTGTTCTGTGGAAAGTCTGACATTACAGTGTGTAGGATATGACTACGATATCGGGAAATCATCACAGAATTATGTTTACACATGGGTATTTTGGCCATATTTGTATAAACCGGAAGAACGAATATATGGAGGCTTTATCTAAATCTGAACCAATTATATCAAGATAACACACTTAAATATCATATTAAATTTATTCTCTATGGAAACTATCGAGTCGGAGGAATTTCCCATTGAAAGTTGGTCTACAATATGAAACATTCTACCATATTTCCTAAACTGCGAAGTATATATATCTAAATCTGAATCGATTTTGACCAAATGACATACATAGCTAGAATAAAATTCTGCTATCTCTGCAAAATTTCATGTAAATTGGAGAATAACATTGAACTCCGTGGTCATATGAGTGTAAATCGGGCGAAAGATATATATAGGAGCTATATCTAAATCTGAACCGATTTGCCTGATATTTAGCATATTTTACGAGAGCCCAAAACATATGTCGTAGTTATTTTACGAAAATATGTTGATAAATATGTCAATTATGACCAGATCGGTGATAAATATATATGGCAGCTATATCTTAATCTGAACCTATGAACTGACCATATTTCCTCAACACTGGAGTGCATAACTATATCTAAATCTGAACCGATTTCAACCAAATTTGACATGCATAGTTACAATGTTAATTCTACTCCCTGTGCGTAAATCGTAAATCGGATTACAAATTTGAACCCGGGGGTCATATGAGTCTAAATCGGACGAAATATATATATGGGAGCTAAATCTACATCTGAACAGATATCAACCAAAATCTACATGCATATCCACAACGTTAATAATGTAAAGCATAACAGGGAAAAACTCTGGCTTCTGGTGCCATGTAAGTGTATATCGGGCGAAAGATATATATGGGAGCTATATCTAAATTTAGGGAGCCACTGTGGTGCAATGGTTAGCATGGCCGCCTTGCATACAAAAGGTCGTGGGTTCGATTCCGACCGAACACAAAAAAAGTTTTTCAGCGGTGGATTATCCCACCTCAGTAATGCTGGTGACATTTCTGACGGTTTTAAAGCTTCTCTAAGTGGTTCCACTGCAATGTGGAACGCCGTTCGGACTCGGCTATAAAAAGGAGGTCCATTGTCATTGAGCTTAACATGGAATCGGGCAGCACTCAGTGATAGAGAGAAGTTCACCAATGTGGTATCACAATGGACTGAATAGTCTAAGTGAGCCTGATACATCGGGCTGCCTCCTAACCTAACCTATATCTAAATTTAAACCGATTTGGCTGATATTTTGCAAATTTTTTTGAGACTCATGAAATATCGGATGTACGGAATTTGAAGAAGATCGATTGATAAATACGCCAATTATGACCAGATCGGTGATAAATATATATGACAGCTATATCTAAATCTGAACCGATTTTTTCCAAAATCAATAGCGATTGTCTTTGTCATAAAAGAAGACCCTGTGCCAAATGTGAGGACGATCGGACTTAAATTGCGACTTGTACTTTGCACACAAAAATACATGAACAGACAGACAGACGGACAGACAGTCAGATGAACATCGCTAGGTTAGGTTAGAAGTCTCTATTCAACCGTCGAACGGAACGGACGTGTTTTTCAATAGCGGATAAACTCATCGTAATAGGTACCTTCTAAGAATTTCAATTGTGGTGGAATATTAAGGCACCATGCAGCGAAATTCCAAGTCATCCACTGGGTTGCTAACTTCAGGGCCCAGAGGACGGGTAACGACTGCAGTTATAAATCTGGGCAATGACCAAGAGTTAGGCCCAATTAGTCGACCTGTAGACGGCGACACTCTGACAAGTCGAACTTTTTCTAAGGTAACGACATCAAAAAGAGGTAATCCCTCACGAACGAGATTCAAGGAACGCAGAAATGCTTTGTTTATCCTAAAGAAGTTAGGATCAGTCGGCCCAATGCAGACATTGTCGTTGCCAATTTAGAAATAGCCAAACGCAAATATTGGGTATCTTCGGTCTACATGGGACATGACAGGGAGATGCCTCCATGTGCCGTTAAGACCTTAGTGGAGGAGTCACCGAAAAAAAAACGAAACTCATTATGGGATGCGATGCGAATGCGCATCATAGTATATGGGGAAGTAGTGATACTAATGCAAGAGGAGAGTCACTAATAGAGTTTATTTTGCGTACTAATCTGGTAGTCTCCAACAAGGGAGATGCCCCAACCTTTGGAAACTTCTTAGCCTAGCACAAAAAGCGCGGTATAAATAGAAAAAGTTAAGTGTTTTAGAAACTTCCATCTCTGTAATGAACACATGTTAAACTTTGTTTCGATCTGGCAACTCCTTCATATAGAAACAGGTGTTCAAAAAAGACGCATCCGCAATTTTTTACAATGGAAAAATTAGAAATGCGTGCTGTCATTAAATATTTACATAAAAAAGGTTTATCGGGACAATGATATGGTGAATGTGTTAGGTGAAAGTGCTTCTTCATATGCAACAGTAAAAAATTGGGTTGTTGCTAAACGTGGTCGTACAAGCATTGAAGATGAACCACGTAGTGCACGCAGAGAAGGAATATGATCACCTCAAACATGTTTCAAGAGCAAAATTTTATTTTTATATGGTGACCATGTAACATGTTTGTCACTAAAATGTTAATTTCTCGTCAAATATAAGCAGGTTATATCAGATCAGATACATAATTTCCAAGAAAATAACGTGGTTGCGAAAACCATGTTACATGGTCACCACCCAAAAATAACATTTTGCTCTTAAAACATGTTTGAGGTGATAATATTCCTTTTCTGGGTGTGGACGTCCAAAAACAGCAACAACAACAGAAATTGTAGCCAAAGTGCATGATATGGTATTAAATGATCGACGTATAAAAGTGCGTGAAATTGCTAATATCATGGGCATCTCAAATGATCGAGTCCATTTAATTTTGCATGAAGAACTACAGATTAGAGGTGTGCACGTGACACGAAATTGTCGTGACTCACGAACATTTTCGTGACTCACGCGTGAGTCGTGAGTCACGCTGACGGCAACGGCGTGAGTGTGCGTGAGCGTGATTAACCAACCAAATGTCGTGCGTGAGCGTGAGTCACGAAAATAATATCTTCGTGAGTGTGCGTGAGTAACGAATTTCGGAAAAACACGCTCACGAAAATAATCCCGCTTACGAACATAAAATGCTTACGAGTTGAATTCATTTATAATTTTAGTAACATCCTAGGTGGTAAGAGTTTTATAACGCACTCGATTTTAACCATACTCATGTTTTCAGTCAGGTTCTATAGGTAAATCACTCATAAAATTATTCGTGAGTCACGAAGTTTTCGTAAGGCACGACATTTTTCGTGAGTCACGATATATTTCGTGAGTCATGACATTTAAAAGATTTTCGTGCGTGAGTGTGCGTGAGTATAAATGTTCTTTTCGTGAGCGTGCGTGACCGTGAGTCCTACCAAAAAATATCGTGCGTGAGCGTGCGTGAATAAGATTTCTCCATCGTGAGTGTGCGTGAGCGTGAGCACAATATTACTCACGTGCACACCTCTACTACAGATGAAAAAGCTTCCTGCAAGATGGGTGCCGCATTTGTTAACAGTCGATCAAAAACGCATAAGAATGAACATTTCTCAAGCTTGTTTGGATCGTTTTAAGCGAAATAAAATGGATTTTAAGCATCGTTTCATTACTGTTGATGAGACATGGATTCACCACTATACTCCAGAGACAAAAGAATAATCCAAACAATGGACTGAAGCTGGAGGAAGTGCCCCAAAGAAGGCACAAACAATTGAATCGGCTGGTAAGGTTATGACAACGGTTTTTTTTTTGGGACTTCAAAGGTATTTTATTGATTGACTATCTGCAAAAGAGTAAAACAATAAATTCAGAGTACTATTGCAACCTTTTGGATCAATTAAATGTACAAATTCGAGAAAAACGTCCTGGCTTACAACACAAAAACATAATTTTTCATCAAACCAACGCACCAGCGCACAAGAATGTTTTAACAATGGCTAAAATCAAGGAATTAAAGTACGAGTTGCTTGACCACCCACTTTATTCTCCTGATTTAGCTCCCAGTGACTTTTACTCTAAACAAATTCCTTGCTGGCAAGCGTTTTACCTCAAATGAAGATGCAATTACAGTTGTAAACCACTATTTTGAAGAACTTGAGGAAAACTATTTTAATCAAGGGATAGAATTGCAAAAAAAGCGTTGGACTAAGTGTCTTGAAGTTTCAGGAGATTATATTGAATAATAAAAATATTTTTGAAAAACTAACTATTCACTTTCATTAAAAGGCTAAGAAGTTTCCGAACCGCCCTCGTATTTTCAATTTCCATGAAAAGTTACCAACTGTAAAACGTAATGATTTTCTTCTCCTTGTTCCTTTCACTTTTAATAAGATGCTGCGTAACGATTTTGTCCTCCTTTTACAATTTCAATACCTAAAACAAGTAAGGAAAGTCTAAAGTCGGGCTGGGCCGACTATATTATACCCTGCACCACTTTGTGGATCTAAATTTTCGATACCATATCACATCCGTCAAATGTGTTGGGTGCTATATATAAAGGTTTGTCCCAAATACATACATTTAAATATCACTCGATTTGGACAGAATTTGATAGACTTTTACAAAATCTATAGACTCAAAATTTAAGTTGGCTAATGCACTAGGGTGAAACACAATTTTAGTAAAAAACCAGTAAGGAAAGTCTAAAGTCGGGCGGGGCCGACTATATTATACCCTGCACCACTTTGTAGATCTAAATTTTCGATACCATATCACATCCGTCAAATGTGTTGGGGGCTATATATAAAGGTTTGTCCCAAATACATACATTTAAATATCACTCGATCTGGACAGAATTTGATAGACTTCTACAAATCTATAGACTCAAAATTTAAGTCGGCTAATGCACTAGGGTGGAACACAATGTTAGTAAAAAAAAAATATGGGAAACATTTAAATCTGAAGCAATTTTAAGGTATCTTCGCAAAAGTTTATTTATGATTTATCGCTCGATATATATGTATTAGAAGTTTAGGAAAATAAGAGTCATTTTTACAACTTTTGGACTAAGCAGAGGCGATTTTACAAGGAAAATGTTGGTATTTTGACCATTTTTGTCGAAATCAGAAAAACATATATATGGGAGCTATATCTAAATCTGAGCCGGTTTCAAATTTGGCACGCATAGTTACAATGCTAATTCTACTCCCTGTGGAAAATTTCAACTAAATCGGAGTTAAGAATTGGCCTCTGTGGTCATATGAGTGTAAATCGGGCGAAAGCTATATATGGGAGATATATCCAAATCTGAACCGATTTCAACCAAATTTGGCACTCATAGTTACAGTGCTAATTTTACTCCCTGTGCAAAATTGCAACTAAATCGGAGTTAAAAATTGGCCTCTGTGGCCATATGAGTGTAAATCGGGCGAAAGATATATATTGGAGATATATCTAAATCTGAACCGATTTCAACCAAATTTGGCATGCATAGCTACAATGCTAATTCTACTCCCTGTGCAAAATTTCAACTAAATCGGAGTTAAAAATTGGCCTCTGTGGTCATATGAGTGTAAATCGGGCGAAAGCTATATATGGGAGATATATCCAAATCTGAACCGATTTCAACCAAATTTGGTACGCATAGTAACAATGCTAATTCTACTCCCTGTGCAAAATTTCAACTAAATCGGAGTTAAAAATTGGCCTCTGTGGTCATATGAGTGTAAATCGGGCGAAAGGTATATATGGGAGATATATCTAAATCTGAACCGATTTCAACCAAATTTGGCACGCATGGCTACAATGCTAATTCTACTCCCTGTGCAAAATTTCAACTAAATCGGAGTTAAAAATTGGCCTCTGTGGTCATATGAGTGTAAATCGGGCGAAAGCTATATATGGGAGCTATATCTAAATTTGAACCGATTTTGCTGATATTTCGCAAGTTTTTCGAGACTCATAAAATATTCGGATGTACGGAATTTGAGGAAGATCGGTTGATATACACGCCAATTATGACCAGATCGGTGACAAATATATATGGAAGCTATATCTAAATCTGAACCGATTTTTTCCAAAATCAATAGGGATCGTCGTTGAGCCGAAACAGGACCCTATACCAAATTTTAGGACAATCGGACTAAAACTGCGAGCTGTACTTTGCACACAAAAATACATCAACAGACAGACAGACAGACAGACAGACAGACGGACAAACAGACGGACAGACAGACAGACGGACATCGCTAAATCGACTCAGAATTTAATTCTAAGCCGATCCGTATACTAAAAGGTTGGTCTATGATTACTCCTTCTCGGCGTTACATACAAATGCACAAACTTATTATACCCTGTACCACAGTAGTGGTGAAGGGTATAAATATGGCAAACATTTAAATCTGAAGCAATTTTAAGGAAACTTCGCAAAAGTTTATTTATGATTTATCGCTCGATATATATGTATTAGAAGTTTAGGAAAATTAGAGTCATTTTTACAACTTTTCGACTAAGCAGATGCGATTTAACACGGAAAATGTTAGTATTTTGACCAATTTTATTGAAATTAGAAAAACATATATATGGGAGCTATATCTAAATCTGAACCGATTTCAATCAAATTTGGCACACATAGCGACAATGCTAATTCTACTCCCTGTGCAAAATTTCAACTAAATCGGAGCGAAAAATTGGCCTCTGTGGTCATTTGAGTGTAAATCGGGCGAAAGCTATATATGGGAGCTATATCTACATCTGAACCGATTTGACGCGCATAGCTATAATGCTAATTCTACTCCCTGTGCAAAATTTCAACTAAATCGGAGCAAAAAATTGGCGTCTGTGGGCAAATGAGTGTAAATCGGGCGAAAGCTATATATGGGAGCTATATCTAAATCTGAACCGATTTGGCTGATATTTTGCAAGTTTTTCGAGACTCATAAATTTTTTCGATGTACGGAATTTGAGGAAGATCGGTTGATATACACGCCAATTATGACCAGATCGGTGAAAAATATATATGGCAGCTATATCTAAATCTGAACCGATTTTTTCCAAAATCAATAGGGATCGTCTTTGAGCCGAAACAGGACCCTACACCAAATTTTAGGACAATCGGACTAAAACTGCGAGCTGTACTTTGCACACAAAAATACACTAACAGACAGATAAGCTTTGTATGATAAGCTTTCTATAATAAAGGAAGTCAGTGTTATCGTTTTATAAGATTTTTTTTTTTAAATTTGAGGAAACTCGGTTTTAGTTCGGTTTTTGTTTATTTTTACGAATGCTTTGTTATCAGTGAATAAAATTTTCTTGTTCAGTAGTAACTTCTTATACCCAGCGAAGAAAACAGTATTAGTAAAATTCCATGCCTTATTCTAGTTAATGAACTATTCCTAACTGCTTTCAGTTTAGGATTTTTTCACTGAAACAAGTATGTATACCAAGTATAAATTTTATTATTTCACACAAAAATTTAACTTAATGGAAATAAAATGGCTAAACTAAATTGATAAACATTTGTTCCTTTAGTTTCGAAGGCACTTTTTTCGGGGTGTGCATAAAAATTTATCGATATCTCAGTTTTCACCAAACACCGAAATTGGATTTATGCTAAAAAAAAGTGAACTATATATTTCACTAAAGCCAATTTAACATTATTTTAGTTCATGGAATTATTATGTTTGGAGAAAATTTCCTTTACGTACGTTAATTAAATGTAAATTAAATAAATTAAACTCCATATTTGAGTATATTCTATAGTACTCCAATTGGAATTACGACTCTGACCATTCGATTTTAACGCACCTGGAATAAGGTTATCGACTTCTTTTTTGTTAGCAACATTTGATTTTGATAAGATATACTGAGATACTGGCTTGATTGTAAATACACCCAGAAAAAAGTGCCTTCGGAACTAAAGCAAAAAATGTTCATACATTTAGTTTAACCAATTTATTTCCATTAAGTTAAATTTTTGTTTAAAATAATAAAATTTACTTGCTTCAGTAAAAAAAATCCTAAACTGAAAGCAGTTAGGAATAGTTCATTAACTAGAATAAGGCATGGCATTTTACTAATACAGATTTCTTCGCTGGGTATAAGAATTTACTACTGAACAAGAAAATTTTATTCACTAATAACAAAGCATTCGTAAAAATAAACAAAATATGAACTAAAACCAAGTTTCCTCAAATTTAGTAAGATTTCTTATAAAACGATAATACTGACTTCCTTTATTATAGAAAGCTTCTCATACATACGAATAACACTTAGCATAGAAAAATATTTTGGTTCATTCATGCTAAGAAGTATTCAATCCTTTTAAAACACACTTGTTAGAATATAGGAAATTTTCCTATATTTCTTTTATCTACCAGTAATCGATACCTGTCATCGATGTAATCGATATGTTTGCCACTTAACTTATCACAGATCCAATTATACACGATTATTCGTCATCTAAATACCTTTAATTTATGTAGCAACAACGATATAATCGGACATTTCTAACTCGAGATATAAATTGTTTAGTGAAAAAGAGCGAAAAACTAAAAATAACGGGATATCTCAGAGCAGATCAAAATACATAAGAAAAGTCGACTCTGATCAAGTGTACATTTTCAGTGTAAACTAGTGTAATTGTTTTCACTTGTTAAAGAAAATTTTGCAGTTTGAAGGAACAAATTGGAGTTCAAAATTTCATGAATGTCTTTAGTGACATACGAAGTTCATGATGAACGCATTTGTAGTAAAATTTACAAATTTAACGAAATAATGAACTATTTTGTGAGAAATACGAATTTAGTACATTTTTATACATAATTTGTGTATATTTTTTTGTCAATTTTTATATCATTTAATTAACGTACGCAAAAAAATTGTTAAAGTAAAGGAAACTTTCTCCAAACATAACAATTCCATGAACTAAGAAAAGGTTAAATTGGTTTTAGTGAAATAGAGGGTTCACTTTTGTTTATTTGAGTGAAATAGAGTATATAAACAAATAATGACTATCAAAGTTGAACCTGCAATGAATGAATGAAATTGTAATCAGCTGATACCTTGAAATTACCTTCCTAATTATGCCTTGGCCTAGTATAGCTAAAAATACATGCACCCGTACCAGACGTTTTGCTTTTTACCACTCATCAAGCAATTCCTTGCAAAAGAAATTTCAGTTTGCTCAATTTTAGTTGTGAGCCTAAACATTAGCATACATAGCATTTCATCACCTGGTTTTATCTACCATTTGCCTTTTTTCGGTTTGTTAAAAATATGTCCAGCTCTGGAATCTTTAGTTACAATTGTAATTGAATGTAAAACTATTCCTCAATGTCTGAAGTTATATCTCGTTGACATTAGCAGATCTTTCAAACTTTACACGCAAAAAAATAATTCTTTCCTCCCAAACGAAATTTTAGACAAACAAAGTTCGTTTCTCATTTGCTTTACGCTGTAAGGAAGTGTATTTGGAAGTAAAGTATATACTTTTTGTGATAAACGTTTATTCTTTTCCAGGATTTCATAAAGACAAACTCAAACAAAAGAAAAAAAAAAAAACATTGTTTTCTTGCTAATTTCATTTTCCCTCACATCTTTCTCACATCCACGAGGTTTTTTAGTTCTTAACACCTTTTCCTGTAATACCAACAATGTAGAAGAAATTATGCGATTTTATACATTTTTAAAATTTTTTTACCTTTCGCCTGGACGGAGAATCGAACCGCGGACCATGCACTTTGTAAGCCAACACACTAACCACTGAGCTATGTACCTGTTATGGTCATCAATAGATAAATATCCATATAAGTTATATTTATATAGCATAGCTTGCGGCGCCCACGAATCAAATAAACAAAGTTTATTTAACAGAAACAAACATTTAGTTTGGCACCGTGGAGCAGTGGTTGCTACGTCCGACTGGCATGCCAAGGGTCGTGGGTTCGATCCCTGCTTCGACCAAAGTTTTTTTTTTTTTTTACATATATTCCAGATATGTTCGGAAGATTCCAAAAAAATGTTCATTATTACATTGTAGTATATTAAATTTTGAACTGTAAAATGTGTCTTATTAAAGACTAAAAGTCAGAAAAGAACAGTGTTTGATATAAACGAAATGGACTGCGTTGTTGTTTCAAAAATAGCTTTTTTTATTGAAAAAATAAAAATTTTGTAACAAACGAATTTTTTTGGTGATAAAAGTTTAAAATTTTCGAAGCAATTCAAAAAACTCTAACAAAAGAAAAACGTTTTCGGTACACGTTTTCCAAACGTTTTTTTTCTTTGCGTGTATCCATGTAATAATCTTAAGCTACCTCGTTTTAACCGGAAGTTCGCCTTTAATACACTTGAGCAAAGTAATAATCGATAGGTGAAAGGAAAACTCTTAAGCCATGGATACTTGTCGTCTCTTCGTTACACTTCCATTGAAAAGTGCTGGACGTGATGGGAGAGTGGGTATGATATCAGCCATTTCTGGTGAAGTTTTCAAAAGTATTTTAAATTGGAAATCTTGCTTTATTTCACAAAGTTCAAACAAGTTCGTTCGGTCAATATGAACACGTTGCTTTCCACATCAGTGGCCAGAGGATGGCAAATGTTAAGTTTTTTAATAAAAGGTCTGGGAAAGAACACGTTTCGCTTGGCTGTTTCATTGCTATTTCCAAACATTGAAAGTTTTTAGGGAAACGCAAAATCTAGTCAAGCACAACGACCCATAAATTTGAAGCCATAAACAAATATGCACTGGCCACCAAATTGTGGTCAATCTCTGTGTTAGACTTGGTCAAAAGTTTGTTGTCGGTTTGTGGGAATAACAGAGAAATGGTTCTCTTAGTGCATGTGCACATTTTCAGCTGTCAGTCCATTGAAGGACCTAAGTATTTTCCATGCTAATAATAGAGATTGGGAAATATTAGAACGATTATGCGTGAGTTTTCAGGATAAAACATTGGCTCTATATGGGGAAGGAGATTGTATTCCAACATATGTTTGAATAAATTAATAAATAATAAAAAACAAGCTGCTTATTCCTTAACGCGGAAACGACAAAACAAAACTTTCACAAATATCTGATCGACGTGGTTGCGAATTTCAAAATACTTAATCCCAGGGAACTGCACAGCAGACTGACTGGGCAAGAGTAACATATTCTACACCCTCAAAAAAAAAAAAAATCGCTGCTGTAACATATACCACAAACACATTTTGCTTCAAACATATATAACATATTTTCAGGATTGGTGCAAACAAAATATTGTTTGTATTGCTCAAACATATTATGATTCACAATAGGGCATCACTGGTAGAAAAAAAATTAATGAAATTTTCTATATATATATATATATATATATATATATATATATATATATATATATATATATATATATATATATATATATGTTACTTCCATTCTTTTACTTGCACCATATTCTCAAGGTCTCTCTTTCTAAACACATATATGTTTATAGGCTATTTCTACATTAATATATGTTTGAACCTAAGCATATTATATTTACAAACATTTTATGTCCCAACCATAATATGTTCTAACATATTAATATATATGTCCCAAACACGTTATGCTAGTTTATGAACATTGCACTTAAAAATATTGTTTTAAAAACTTGAGTTCGTGTAAAATTTGAAAAACAGTATTTTTCGTCCGTGTAGGGTATCTTGAATAATTGGTATGCTTACGCAGGAAAAAAGGAAGTTACAATTCTAAATGCACTTGAAGTTTAAAACGAAATGAAACAAAACAAGTATATACAGTAGTAAGTTCGGCCGGGCCGAATCTTAAATACCCACCACGTTTAAATGATGAAAAAAACCTTGTTTTGAAATCTTAAATCCGTAGATTTTTACCGCCATTATTTAAATGATAACGAGGAGTAAAATCTGGAAATTTTACTTTTAGTTTTAAGCAATTGATATGATCCCGCTATACCCTCAAGAAGTGAAATCGGTCGATCGATAAATGTCTTACATAATGGACCGGTAGAAATAAATGCGATAAAAATTTTTGATGGTCAAAAATACCAGTATATTTATATTTTCAGGCAAAGTGGATAAAAAATACAGATTCCAGCAGCCTAAGAACTAAATCCGGGAAGTAGGTCTATATGGAGGCTATACCAAAACATGGACCAATTCTCAAAATTTTCGGCACACCTCTTAATGTTCTTCAAATACCTCTAGAATTTAAATTTCAGACAAATTGGGTAAAAACTACGATATATAAAATCGGGCGATCAGTCTGCACACCTATTTGTGGTCCTAAAATACATCTCGATTTCTAATTTTAGGCAAATCGAATAAAAACTACGGTTTTTACCACCATATATATATATATATATATATATATATATATATATATATATATATATATATATATATATATATATATATATATATATATATATATATATATATATATATATATATATATATATATATATATATATATATACACAAAGAAAATTTCATTAATTTTTTTTCTACCAGTGATGTCCTATTGTGAATCATAATATGTTTGAGGAATACAAACAAAATTTGGTTGCACCAATCCTGAAAATATGTTATATATGTTTGAAGCAAAATGTGTTTGTGGTAAAAACCGTAGTTTTTTTCGAATAAAAACTACGGTTTTTAGAAGCTCAAGAGCCTAAATCGGGGAATCGCTTTATATGGTAGATATATCAAAACTGGGACCGATACTCCCCATTTTCGACACACCTATTTGTGATCTTAAAATACCTCTAGATTTTCAATTGCAAGCAAATCGGATAGAAAATGCAGTATCTAGACGCCCAAGAAGTAAAATCGGGAGATCGGTCTATATGGGGGCTATACCAAAACATGAACCGATACTCCCCATTTTCGACACAAGTCTTTGTGATCCTAAAATACCTCTAGATTTCCAATTTCAGGCAAATTGGATAAAAACTACGGTTTCTATAAGCACGATAAGTAAAATCTGGAGATCGGTCTATATGGGGGCTATACCAAAACATGGACCGATACTCACCATTTTTGGCACACCTCTTTATACTCCTAAAATACCTCTAGATTTCCAATTTCATACGAATTAGATAAAAACTACGGTTTCTATAAGCTCAAGACCCCAAATCGGGAGGTCGGTTTATATGGGGACTATATATAGCACCTGGACCGATATAGCTCATCTTCGAACTTGACCTGCCTGCAGACAAAAGACAAAGACAAAAGAGTTTGTGCAAAATTTCAGCATGATTGCTTCATTATTGAAGACTGTAGCGTGATTACAACAGACAGACTGACAGCCAGACAGACGGACAGACGGACATGGTTATATCGTCTTAAAATTTCTCCCAGATCAAGAATATATATACTTCATATAGTCGGAAATCGATATTTCGATGTGTTACAAATGGAATGTCAAACTTATTATACCCCCGTGACCATTCTATGGTGGTGGATATAAAAAATAATTAAATCACTTTCCAAATAATATCAATTAAATAAGCTATTTAGATATTTTAAATTAAAATATTAATAGATTCAATTACAGAAAAATAAAAAATTACGTTCCCTTTAGTCGTGAAAACCAAATGATCACGGTTTCGTCCACGGACGTTCTCTATTTCACGAATGGCGTTGATTTTCGTTGATCACGAAATGTCGTGAAGTAATCGAAAGAAATTTTATAATTAAAAGAATGTTCACGCTCGTTATAGTAATGAAACTATTGTTTTGATTTCACATTAAAACCATGTGGAAAACAACAGAGAAAAATTTAATTGGGCAAAGCCTTGCAAGATGGTTGGATGGACGGCCGTTTGGGAACTCCCACATTCCTCATAAAAATCGTCCATTGAAATGTGGTAGTTCCGAAATGCATGCATGCATCTTGCGGTCCTTTAATGAATTGTCATATTTGTACATATTTAATACAAAATGGTGCATATTCGGCTAATATCGGATCTGTTGTAGATTTTTGTCATTTAGGGACGTTGTTATGGACATTTGAGGCCATAAAATTGTGGTGGTGTAAAATATAGATTTTCCCATTTTTATACACACCACCATAGAATGGTGATGGGGGCTTTGTAACATAACACATCGAAATATCGATTTCCAACTACATAAAGTATATACAGTGTGGGGCAAAACCGAGTGCATGTTTTCACTTATTACAATCTTTATTAAACAAATAAATGTCTAGCTAGGCCCACAAGGTTGGACCGTTGATGACTGGAAATAAAGTTCACATTCGTCGATAAGTTTCCTAGTAGTAACAAAAATGGATTGAATGCATGATATTCCAGCGGTTTCCAAATGAAAAACCGCTCCGCTCCGAATAAAATATTACTTGAATGAAATGTGTAACTTTGAAATTACACTGTGTAGGTAATTTCAAATATAGCTAGTACTTAGCGTAGTGTGAGTAAACGTTTAAAATGTACGATATGTAATTTTGTACGTACGTACATTGGGGAACAGGGTATTATAAGTTATTGCATATGTTTGCAACACCCAGAAGGAGACGAGATAGACACATGGTGTCTTTGGCAAAAATGCTCAGGGTGGGATCTTGAGTCGATATAGCGATGTCCGTCTGTCCGTGAACACATTTTTGTAATCACAGTCTAAGTCGCAGTTTTAGACCTATCGACTTAAAATTTGGCACAGGTATGTGTTTTGGCTCAGAATAGATCCCTATTGATTTTGGAACAATCGGTTCAGATTTAGATATAGCTCCCATATATATCTTTCGCCCGATATGGACAAATACGGTCCCAGAAGCTAGAGTTTAATCCCAATTTGGTTGAAATTTTGCACTATGAGTACAATTAGTAGTATAGTCAAGTATGCCAAATTTTATAGAAATCGGTTCAGATTTAGATATAGCTCCCATATATAGCTTTCTCCCGATTTACACTCATATGACCACAGAGGCCAATTTTTTGCTCCGATTTAGTTGAAATTTAGCACAGGGAGTAGAATTAGCATTGTAGCTATGCGTGCCAAATTTGGTTAAAATCGGTTGAGATTTAGATATAGCTCCCATATATAGCTTTCGCCCGATTTACACTCATATGACAGCAGAGGCCAATTTTTTGCTCCGATTTAGTTGAAATTTAGCACAGGGAGTAGAATTAGCATTGTTGCTATACGTGCCAAATTTCGTTGAAATCGGTTCAGATTTAGATATAGCTCCCATATATATGTCTTCTGATTTCGACAAAAATGGTCAAAATATCAACATTTTCCTTGTAAAATCGCCACTGCTTAGTCGAAAAGTTGTAAAAATGACTCTAATTTTCCTAAAATTCTAATACATATATATCGAGCGATAAATCATAAATAAACTTTTTCGAAGTTTCCTTAAAATTGCTTCAGATTTAAAGGTTTCCCATATTTTTTACTAACATTGTGTTCCACCCTAGTGCATTAGCCGACTTAAATTTGGAGTCTATAGATTTTGTAGAAGTCTATCAAATTCTGTCCAGATCGAGTGATATTTAAATGTATGTATTTGGGACAAACCTTTATATATAGCCCCACACACATTTGACGGATGTGATATGGTATCGAAAATTTAGATCTACAAAGTGGTGCAGGGTATAATATAGTCGGCACAGCCCGACTTTAGACTTTCCTTACTTGTTTCAGAAATATTAAATCCATTATGACTTCATTAAAACGAAATTTTCATTCATGTTAGGATACACATTTTTATGTCGAATCACTTAGCTATAAGGACAAACAGACTTCATTGAAAAGTTTAGAGACTTTTAGACAAGGAAAAAACTTTATTTCAGAGAAATACGTCTTCTATTCTAAGCAAAATTCGTATTCGTATTTTAAGCATGTGAAATATTTGGCCTCCCGACAATATTCTGTGCGGTGCACCATCTACTATTTGATATGTGATAGAAACCAAATTTATGAAAATGGACCAAAATGGACCAAATTTAAAAATTAGAAATCTTTTGTACCAATTTTGGTCTGATCGGACCAAAACGGCAACGCTGATTGGAATTGAAAGTATATACACAGAGTAGAAGTAACTACTCTCCGAAAGTTTTTTTTTTTTTTTGTTTTGCAACAGACGTAGAGAAGAGGTTTTGTTATATTTGTAATGTGTGTGTGTGTGTATGTTTATTGTTGCAAACATCCATCGAAATCAGTCCGTGGTATACCTACGAATATTCTTACTCAGATCTAGTGTTACCTAATTTCGCTTTTTTTCCCCTTTATTGTAAAAATACATTTTCGAACAGCGTTTTTAAGAAATGTTCGTTCTCAAAAAAAGTAGATAACATTCAATAATACAAATCAAGTCATTATTTTTCAATGTGAGAAAAAATTAAAATAAATGTATATGCGCACATTTTTCAACCAAAATTGAAACTATTCATAATTTTAACAAGTAAGGAAAGTCTAAAGTCGGGCGGTGCCGACTATATTATACCCTGCACCACTTTGTAGATCTAAATTTTCGATACCATATCACATCCGTCAAATGTGTTGGGGGCTATATATAAGTTTGTCCCAAATACATACATTTAAATATCACTCGATCTGGACAGAATTTGATAGACTTCTACAAAATCTATAGACTCCAAATTTAAGTCGGCTAATGCACTAGGATAGAACACAATGTTAGTAAAAAAATATGGGAAACGTTTAAATCTGAAGCAATTTTAAGGAAACTTCGAAAAAGTTTATTTATGATTTATCGCTCGATATATATGTATTAGAATTTTAGGAAAATTAAAGTCATTTTTACAACTTTTCGACTAAGCAGTGGCGATTTTACAAGGAAAAGTTGGTATTTTGACCATTTTTGTCGAAATCAGAAGACATATATATGGGAGCTATATCTAAATCTGAACCGATTTCAACGAAATTTGGCACGTATAGCAACAATGCTTATTCTACTCCCTGTGCAAAATTTCAACTAAATCGGAGTTAAAAATTGGCCTCTGATGTCATATGAGTGTAAATCGGGCGAAAGCTATATATGGGAGATATATCTAAATCTGAACCGATTTCAACCAAATTTGGCACGCATAGCAACAATGCTAATTCTACTCCCTGTGCAAAATTTCAACTAAATCGGAGCAAAAAATTGGCGTCTGTGGTCATATGAGTGTAAATCGGGTAAAAGCTATATATGGGAGCTATATCTAAATCTGAACCGATTTCAACCAAATTTGGCACGCATAGCTACAACGCTAATTCTACTCCCTGTTCTAAATTTCAACTAAATCGGAGCAAAAAATTGGCCTCTGCTGTCATATGTGTAAATCGGGCGAAAGCTATATATGGGAGCTATATCAAATCTGAACCGATTTTAACCAAATTTGGCACGCATAGCTACAATGCTAATTCTACTCCCTGTGCTAAATTTCAACTAAATCGGACCAAAAACTTGGCCTCTGTGGTCATATGAGTGTAAATCGGCCGAAAGCTATATATTGGAGCTATATCTAAATCTGAACCGATTTCAACCAAATTTTGCACGCAAGCTACAATGCTAATTCTACTCCCTGTGCAAAATTTCAACTAAATCGGAGGAAAAAATTAGCCTCTGTGGTCAAATGAGTGTAAATCGGGCGAAAGCTATATATGGTAGCTATATCTAAATCTGAACCGATTTCAACCAAATTTGGAACGCATAGCTACAATGCTAATTCTACTCCCTGTGCAAAATTTCAACCAAATTGGGGTAAAACTCCGGCTTCTGTGACCGTATTAGTCCATATCGGCCGAAAGATATATATGGGAGCTGTATCTAAATCTGAACCGATTTCAATAAAATAAGGCACACTTTACTATAGTACTAATTGTTCTTCTTGTACAAAATTTTAAGTAAATTAGGGTAGAACTCTGGCTTCTGGGGCCATATAAGTCCATATCGGGCGAAATATATATATGGGAGCTATATCTAAATCTGAACCGATTTGTTACAAAATCAATAGGGATCTATTCTGAGCCAAAATACATACTTGTGCCAAATCTGAAGTCGATTGGACTAAAACTGCGACCTAGACTTTGATTACAACAATGTGTTCACGGACAGACGGACAGACGGACATGGCTATATCGACTCAGGAGCCCGCCCTGAGCATTTTTGCCAAAGACACCATGTGTCTATCTCGTCTCCTTCTGGGTGTTGCAAACATATGCACTAACTTATAATACCCTGTTCCACAGTGTGGAGCAGGGTATAAATAAGGGAAACATTTAAATCTGAAGCAATTTTAAGGAAACTTCGCAAAAGTTTATTTATGATTTATCGCTCGATATATATATGGATTAGAAGTTTAGGAAAATTAGAGTCATTTTTACAACTTTTCGACTAAGCAGTGGCGATTTTACAAGGAAACTATTGGTATTTTGACCATTTTTGTCGAAATCAGAAAAACATATATATGGAAGCTATATCTAAATCTGAACCGATTTCAACCAAATGTGGCACGCATAGCAACAATGCTAATTCTACTCCCTGTGCAAAATTTCAACTAAATCGGAGTTAAAAATTGGCCTCTGTGGTCATATGAGTGTAAATCGGGCGAAAGCTATATATGGGAGATATATCTAAATCTGAACCGATTTCAACCAAATTTGGCACGCATAGCAACAATGCTAATTCTACTCCCTGTGCAAAATTTCAACTAAATCGGAGCAAAAAATTGGCGTCTGTGGTCATATGAGTGTAAATCGGGTAAAAGCTATATATGGGAGCTATATCTAAATCTGAACCGATTTCAACCAAATTTGGCACGCATAGCTACAACGCTAATTCTACTCCCTGTTCTAAATTTCAACTAAATCGGAGCAAAAAATTGGCCTCTGCTGTCATATGTGTAAATCGGGCGAAAGCTATATATGGGAGCTATATCAAATCTGAACCGATTTTAACCAAATTTGGCACGCATAGCTACAATGCTAATTCTACTCCCTGTGCTAAATTTCAACTAAATCGGAGCAAAAAATTGGCCTCTGTGGTCATATGAGTGTAAATCGGGAGAAAGCTATATATGGGTGCTATATCTAAATCTGAACCGATTTCTATAAAATTTGGCATACTTGACTACACACTAATTGTACTCCTAGTGCAAAATTTCAACCAAATTGGGATAAAACACTAGCTTCTGGGACCGTATTAGTACATATCGGGCGAAAGATATATATGGGAGCTATATCTAAATCTGAACCAATTGTTCCAAAATCAATAGGGATCTATTCTGAGCCAAAACACATACTTGTGCCAAATTTGAAGTCGATAGGACTAAAACTGCGACCTAGACTGTGATTACAAAAATGTGTTCACGGACAGACGGACATCGCTATATCGACTCAAGATCCCACCCTGAGCATTTTTGCCAAAGACACCATGTGTCTATCTCGTCTCCTTCTGAGTGTTGCAAACATATGCACTAACTTATAATACCCTGTTCCACAGTGTGGAGCAGTGTATAAATAAGGGAAACATTTAAATCTGAAGCAATTTTAAGGAAACTTCGCAAAAGTTTATTTATGATTTATCGCTCGATATATATATGGATTAGAAGTTTAGGAAAATAAGAGTCATTTTTACAACTTTTCGACTAAGCAGTGGCGATTTTACAAGGAAACTATTGGTATTTTGACCATTTTTGTCGAAATCAGAAAAACATATATATGGAAGCTATATCTAAATCTGAACCGATTTCAACCAAATTTGGCACGCATAGCAACAATGCTAATTCTACTTCCTGTGCAAAATTTCAACTAAATCGGAGTTAAAAATTTGCCTCTGTGGTCATATGAGTGTAAATCGGGTGAAAGCTATATATGGGAGCTATATCTAAATCTGAACCGATTTGGCTGATATTTTGCAAGTTTTTCGAGACTCATAAAATATATTGGGATGTAATTTGAGGAAGATCGGTTGATATACACGCCAATTATGGCCAGATCGGTGAAAAATATATATGGCAGCTATATCTAAATCTGAAACAATTTTTTCCAAAATCAATAGGGATCGTCTTTGAGCCGAAACAGGACACTATACCAAATTTTAGGACAATCGGACTAAAACTGCGAGCTGTACTTTGCACACAAAAATACATCAACAGACAGACAGACGGACATCGCTAAATCGACTCAGAATTTAATTCTAAGCCGATCCGTATACTAAAAGGTTGGTCTATGATTACTCCTTCTTGGCGTTACATACAAATGCACAAACTTATTATACCCTGTACCACAGTAGTGGTGAAGGGTATAATAAAAAGTCAAGAGGACGAAACTGTGAAGCGAAACTGTGTCAGTAGGTGGCAGTCATGAATGAGGAAAATTTCTGTAATATCATGCAGTTTTTGTCGGCGCTTCTCTCAAATATCATACAGTTTGCGTCGGCGTCACCCAGTTCAGTTATCTGCCGACATTACGAAACGTAAGGAAAATAGGATTTAGAACCTACTTTGTAATAACAAATGTTCTTTTATATAAATCGTTTCATTCTATTAATTTTTTGGCAGACAATTTGAAATTATAACTGCCGATGCCTTTATAAACAATTTTTCAAAACAGCGCTTCGACCGAAGCGTCGGTTATACCAACGCTGCAGGCATTGTGCGACATCTATACGGCTGACATTTGTTGTTTTTGTCTCTCTGATACAAATTTATATTCTAAGTTATATACCTGGGAGCCACCATGGTGCAATGGTTAGCATGCCCGCCTTGCATACACAAGGTCGTGGGTTCGATTCCTGCTACGACCGAACACCAAAAAGTTTTTCAGCGGTGGATTATCCCACCTCAGTAATGCTGGTGACATTTCTGAGGCTTTCAAAGCTTCTCTAAGTGGTTTCACTGGAATGTGGAACGCCGTTCGGACTCGGCTATAAAAAGGAGGTCCCTTGTCATTGAGCTTAACATGGAATCGGGCAGCACTCAGTGATAAGAGAGAAGTTCACCACTGTGGTATCACAATGGACTGAATAGTCTAAGTGAGCCTGATACATCGGGCGGCCACATAACCTAACCTAACCATACCTTGCATATTCATGTTTTAAGATAATAAAGTACTTAGAACAATTTTTATTTTGTAAATTTTGTTTAAATTTAACGAGAAATGTTGTAGGGAAAATTTTTTTGTCCTTGTAGGGTAAACAGAACATTTTCCCCGGCAACACTGACTATGAGCTATAGTCAAATTGAGACATGGCACCCATAAACATGTACCCCTTAATTTTCCTAAATATGCAACTGCGGTTTATCCCCCAGACCTATATCAATGTTACCCCACAAATACTTATGATTACTAATTCAATAAGGGTGGTTTAGGGTATGATATAGTCGGCCCCGCCCGACTTTCTACTTTACTTATTTGTTTTGCATTTACATTTTAAAAAATGTTAACAAAGTTTCTTACCCCCATTTTCATGAAGCTCCGTTAGTGCTACGTTAGCTAACGAACTTTTAAACCGTGATATCTACATATCTGTCATCTTGCGTATATATTTCATATGCCAGTTAGAAACTTAACTGCTGAAAATTTTTCAGTTAAAGTTAACCGGAGAAAATATATTTACATTTTTCTTTCTGTTAACTGACAGTTAAAGCCTAACGGAGCTACATGAAAATGGCCGTTAATAGTAAAACAAATAAGTTAAAATTTTCGAGGTAAAATACTTATTTTAATTTCGCTTTATTTAAATGAAATTGTTACGATACTGGTTAAAATCCTTATCAAATATAAAAAGTTAGTAAAGTCTAAAGTCGGGCTGGCCCAACTATATTATACCCTTCACCACTGTGTAGACCAAGATTTTTGATACCATCTCAACTCCTGCAAATTTGTTGTATTAAATATATATGGGAGCTATATATAAATCTGAATCGATTTCAACCAAATTTAGCATATTAGGCCATCCATTGTACTCTTTGACCTCTAGGGCCAATTAGATACATATCAGGCGAAATATATATATTCGAGCTATACCTAAATCTTAACCGATTTTAACCATAGCCTCACATAAATCGGAGTAAAACTTTGATCAGCATGGTCATAAGGGTCTAAATCGGGCGAAAGATATATATGGGAGCTATATCTAAATCTAAACCGATTTCAACCAAATTTAGTAAGGATTGGTAGAATATAAATTCTACTCTTCATGCAAAAATTTACGTGAAGTGGTGTTAAAACTTTACGAGAATCGGTTTTAAAACTTGGCCTCTACAGCCATATAAATCTAAATCGGGCGAAAGATACATATCGGAGCTATATCTAAAACTGAACCTATTTTAATTAAATTTAGGAAGCATTGGTAGAATGTCAGTTCTACTCACTGTGCAAAATTTCACGTAAATCGGTTGTATACTTTGGCCTCTGTGCTCATATGAGTCTAAATCGGACGAAAGATATATATGGAAACTATATCTAAATCTGAACCGATTTCCACTGCATTTAACATTCATTGCTAAAATATCAATTCTATTCCCTGTGTACAATTTACGTAAATCGGTGTTAAACTTTGGCCTCTATGGCCATATGAGTCTAAATCAGGCGAAAAATATATATGGGAGCTATATCTTAATTTGAACCGATTTCAACTAAATTTAGCAAGCATTGGTAGAATATCAATTCTACTCTCTGTGCAAATCGTTAGTAAACTTTGGCCTCTGGGGTCATATGAGTCTAAATCGGGCGAAAGATATTTTGCAAGTTTCTCGAGACTCATAAAATATTGGGATGTACGGAATTTGAAGAAGATCAGTTGATAAACACGCTAATTATGACCAGTTCGGTGATAGATATATATGTCAGCTAAATCTGAACCGACAAAATCAATAGCGATTGTCTTTGTCCCGACCCTATGCCAAATTTGAGGACGATATGACTTAAACTGCGACCTGTTCTTTGCACACAAAAATACATTAACATGCAGACAGGCGGAAATAGCTAAATCGACTCAGAATTCAATTCTAAGATGATCAGTATACTAAACGATGGGTCTCTGACTTTTCCTTCTTGGCGTTACATACAAATGCACAAACTATTATACACTACCACAGTAGTGGTAAAGGGTATACTAATAGTAAAATATATAAAATAATAGGAGCTAGACAGATAAGAATCTGACATTGCATATATGCATGCAACGAAGGGTTAATGTGTCATTAACACATTTTTAAAAGACTAATAACCCAGCAAAAACTGGGTAAGCACTAGTGATTCTTTCAGTAATACCGGTAATCAAAAATTTACTACTTGTAGTATTACCTGGGATTTAAAAATAATAACTTTCCTGTGAAGGCAAAAAGTGATTCTTTCTATTAATACCGGTAATCAAAATCATATCTCGAGGTCCGGGTTCGGCTCTACAGTATGCACCGTTAATAGTAGCGATAAATAATGCCAAATTACATTTCAGAAAAAAATTGCCAATAAAATATATCTTTGTTTTCTAAAGTTGTATAGTACATAATTTATATTACAAAATAACATCATTGAATAGATCCATGTTGTGGAGCGTGGTATAGTGTGTTGGATTACAAAACAATAGGGGTGAGTTCGCAGTTTTTGGGTATCTTTATGATAAAGATATTATTTTCGGAGAGCTGGTATGCTTGCGAAGAAGTACTTATTTTTCGACTGCTGGTATAATTGCACGGAAGCACTTTTCTCCAATGTCATGCCCGTGTAAAAGTATTACTACTGATATATGTACGAGGAAGTTGTTACCAATTTGGCGCAGGCACACTTGTACTCATACCTGGTAATAGGAGTTTTTGCTGGGAATACATGAAGGAACGAATAATTTAAAATGTGTGTCCTAGAATCAAGTACGCAAAACTTAAATTTAAAAGAGAATTGTATCTTAAAAGCATCCTGACTTCTTTGGCTCGGAATCAATATCAAAATCATTAGTGTAAAGACAAAATCTTTGGAACCGGGAATGCTTTTTCTCAATGTTGCTTTTGGTAACATTGGCATTTTGTTGGTTATGCCAATCATAATATAAAAGAAATAACTTATAGATAGTCCACACAACTAACAATGATAAATCTCAAATATGTTTTTATTAGCGTGATCGAATTTCAACCAACAATTTCTCTAGGTGTATTGAAGATACAAAAAGTCAACAAATTTAAAGACGATTTCATTAGTTTTAAAGATTTTCCAGGATTAATAAAGCCAAGTTGACCTTAGTCAAACGAAATTTACTTTCATGTTTGGATACCTAGTTTCCTGTCGAATCACTTAACTACACGCACAGAAAAACCATGTTTGGACATGGTTGCCGCATCCATTTAATGCTTAGCTAGAGCATGTAATTGCCGCGAAAACCATGTATTTTGTCTTTGTAAAAATAGTTTTCGAGCGGAGAAAAATTTATGGTGGCAATAAGCATTTGAATGGTTCTCAAATACCGCAAACATGTTCTATCATTTAAATGATAGAATTTGAGATCATTAAATGGTCGGGAAAATCATGAATCTGACCATTCAATTTTTTTTACTTTTTTACAGGGAAAAAAGTATTTTTATAGTTTAAGTATAGACATGTCAAGAACCATTACATGGCCATAAAGACCATTTACATTTTTTTCGTGACCATTTAATTTTTTAACTTGTTTGCAGCGAACAGAATTTTATAAAAACATTGAGCAGGTACACACGATTTTCATTTTGCGCGTCAGTCGTGTGTTGATTGTTTCTTGGAATGGACGGAGAATACGGATTTACTGTGTTTTGTGTTAATTTATTTATTGAGAAGTGGCACGTGGTTTTATGTGAACACAAAAAGGAAAGTGCAATTGAAAAAATGTACCTGTTTTTGTACTGCATTTTGCTATATGGATCATTTATTTTTATTTGCAGTTACATGATGTCTGCGTTTGTACATTTGATGCGCACGAAGTAAATATGGAATGATTACTTATTGTTGAAATTGAACCAAACTAGAGTGTGTAAAAATGTGTGAAGTTTGTTTGCACGACATTATAAATACAAATAAACAATGAATTAGTTTATAAATAAATAAAAACAAATAAATAAAGTTGATTTTGTGTTTTCTTTTCTCAAGTGGCGTCCTCTTTTCGACGACGAAAAAAGTTTTTTCATAAAAATCAAAACATTTTAGGTTGTGACCATGTTCTTTTAACTAGAAGAAAAACATTTTTGACGAATAACATAACATTTTAGATCGTGACCATTGACTTTTAATGGAAACAAAATTCTTTTTATCAATATAATAACATTTTAGATGAGGACAATTGTATTTTTCTTAGAACCATGTTCACTGAGCCAACATGGTTGAAGGTTAAAATGTTACATGGTCGCCGCAAAAATAGCTGCTATCATATTATTTTGCTCTTCGAATATGATTGTGGCAATCATGTTTCTTCTCTGCGTGTATACGTACAAAACGACTTCAATGAAAAGTTTATCGTCTTTTGGATAAGGAAAAAAAACTTTATAACGGATATATGGGTCTTCTATGCTAAGAAAAAATTGAAAAATCAAAAGAATTACACTAGTTTACACTCAAAATGTACACTTGATGAAAATCAACTTATGTACTTTGAGCAGCTGAATTCGAAAAAAAAATTAAAAAAATTTTTATGAAACAGTTTTTGAGATATCCCGTTATTTTTAAATTTTCGCTCTTTTTTCACTAAACAAACTATATCTCGAGTTAGAAATGTCCGATTATAACGTTGTTGATACTTAGATGAAAGGTAATAAGATGACGAATACTCGTGTGTGGATCTGTGATAAGTTAAGTGGTTCAAAAAATATCAATGCGAAAAGTCAAAATTTTCAAAAAAAAAAAATCGTTTTTTACAATGGAACTTTTCCGCCAGAAAAGTATAAACCATTTAAATTTTTTTCTCTCTAACGTAAGTAATACGGCCAACGACCGAAAAATGACAAAGTTATAAGCAGTTGAATGATGTGAAATCATTCAAATATGAGCCACTCACCCACACAAAAATGCATTTCTCTGTGGCCGAGAGAAATTTTTGTGTGGGTGATTGGCTCATATTTGCACTCACTTGTTTATAACTTTGTCATTTTTCGGTCGTTTTTCTTCTAGTTGGTCTTTTCTGGCGGAAAAGTATAAACCATTAAAAAAATTTTCGAATTCAGTAGCTCAAAATACATAAGAAAAATTGATTTTTATCAAGTGTACATATTTTTTTTTTGTAAACTAGTGTTATTAGTCAAATTCGGTTAAATGAAATCACATTCGACTTTTTGTTCTTAACAATAAGGTGATTAGTTGAAAATTACACTTCTAATTATGCCAATTTTTAATCCCTCAGATTTTAATATCCAAATCTCATTTTTTGTACATATAACAACAGCAATTTGTAGAAATTTGCATTTCAGATATTTTTTGCTCTAATTGGTGAAACTTTCACTTTCTTCAGATTAATTTTCCTCGTCTTGTGGATAATGATGTAATTTACCTGATTAGTCTCTTCCTTAATTTAAAACTAAATGCTCTTTGATGAAGTGAGTAAATGCCTATCGAGTAAAATCTTATAATGATGTGATGCCATGACTGCTCTCAGGCTCTTGTCTAAATTGTTTTAATTACTGTACCCATTGAAGCATGTTCAAATTTGATGACCCCTTCCACCTTCACAGCGCCAATAAACTCAATAGTCTATTGGATTCAGTTTAGTTCTAGGGCGGAGTACAAAGTAACACAGTATGAATGGATGGAGAAATGAAATGCATTTTAACTCCATTGGAGGCAAGTGAAAAAACCTAATGGAGCAGATGAAATTACATTCTCATCATCTAGTTCTAGTAGTTAACAAAAAACTTGTCAATAGCAAAACTTTTTCCCAGCAGAACTAATGAAATGAAAACACAAGCGTTGTTTTTGAACTACACAATAAAAAATTATTTCTTACCATTCTTTTAGTGGTAACGATGTGTATTGGTTTAAGCTAACCGTTGCTACTTTTATATCAAAACGCACTTTATTTAGTCTGAAAAAAAAAACAATTTTAATAAAAATGGATTTATATTTTTATATCTAAATGTCAATAACTTCACTATATAAAGGTGACGTTATTGACCCTCATGTAACGCTAAGTTTCCTTCTCCCACAGATACAATTACAATTAAATCCGACATAGAAAACCAAAAACCTACGAACCCACGGTCTTTCCGCACCAAAGCCTACTACAAAGAACAACACCTTAAGTCCGAACTGCTCAAAAACACGAACCATCCACAAAGAACTATACAGTTCGCCTTATCCAGATGTTCACTGCACTCAAAAAAAGTTTACTTGGCTCCAAAGATTTTGACCTTCCCTTAAGGATTTTGGTATTGATTCCGAGCCAAAGATGCGGCTTCTTTAAAATAAAGAAATTTTGTGGCGACCTATCTGGCTTTAAATCTAGGACCAATAAAATTAAAATTAGGATACAGATCTCATTTATCAAATTTTTATTCTCTTTTCGCGGTTTATTAATAAAGGTACGCACGTACAACCAAATGCCAGTTTAAAAACCCAATTTAAAACGGATACTTCAAAGTAAAAAATGTTTTCCTAATTCCACAAAAAAAAACTTTAAGCCAAAGACACTAAATCCCCAAAATAAATCTTAGCCTATATTTGAAGCGTTTTTATCTTAAATCTAAAGTTTCAATATTTCAGTTAATTTAAGGACAATTTCATTAAATAAAAAATGTGTTTCTTTACTTTAAGGAAAATTAGCCTTAGTTCAAAGACATGCGTCTTTAGCGGAGGGACGCAAATTTACAAAATTTGTGTCCTAAATTTAATGAAAAAAAATTTGAAGCAAAGATTATAAACTTTATTTTAATTAAAATTTCATTATTTTAAAGAAATTTGTCCTTAATATTTTGCAAATTTCGCATCCTAAAATTTAGGTTGCGTAATCTTTACTGTCACGTAAACATTTTTTCAGTGTGGGGACAGCCATCGCACAGTGGTTCCAAATCGCTTTTTTGGAAATAATTCTGCAACTTCTGCAACTTTTGTGCGTGAAAGCTGAGGTGTTTTTCTCTAAGTTTGCAAATTTGTGGGTCCCTAGTGGGTCCACGGGCGTTAAAAGTTGGTCACCTCGAGGGTATGAAATTCTGTTTTAGCTGTCAACTCACCAATTTTGAACCGATTTCGATGATTTTTGCTGGGTAGAACTTGTGAAGCTCTACAAACAAGTTCGCGTGCGTGTGCAGCTATCTTTTACAGTTCGCCAGGTATGGGCCCCACAATTTATTTTTTTTAATTTGCAAAATTTTGACAAAGTGAGGTCAGTATTTTGAACCTAGAAGTTCCGTTTTAACTGCATTCCTTACAAAAGTCTACGAATTCTAGAAGAAAAAATGTGTACCCATGTGATTTAGATTAAAAGTTGTAAAGTCCACAAATAAGAATTTCAAAAAATATCGAATTTTGAAAATTTTTTTGAAAAAGGCACATACATTCTTTCTGTCGTAACATTTTTGTATAGATTTCTCCCAATCTTTCTATACCCTCCACCATAGGATGGGGGGTATATTAAATTTGTCATTCCGTTTGTAACACATCGAAATATTGCTCTAAGACCCCATAAAGTATATATATTCTGGGTCGTGGTGAAATTCTGAGTCGATCTGAGCATGTCCGTCCGTCCGTCTGTTGAAATCACGCTAACTTCCGAACGAAATAAGCTATCGACTTGAAACTTGGCACAAGTAGTTGTTATTGATGTAGGTTGCATGGTATTGCAAATGGGCCATATAGGTCCACTTTCACTTATAGCCCCCATATAAACGGACCCCCAAATTTGGCTTGCAGACCCTCTAAGAGAACCAACCATGCAAAAAGTGGTCCACATCGGTCCATAATTATATATAGACCCATATAAACCGATCCCCCGATTTGGCTTTCGGAGCCTCTAAGAGAAGCAAATTTCATCCGATCCGGCTGAAATTTGGTACATTGTGTTAGTATATGGTCTTTAACAACCATGCAAAAATTGGTCCACATCGGTTCATAATTATATATAGCCCCCACATAAACCGATCCTCACATTTGGCTTGCGGAGCCTCTAAGAGAAGAAAATGTCATCCGATCAGGCTGAAATTTAGTACATGGTGTTAGTATATGGTCTCTAACAACTATGCAAAAATTGGTCTACATCGGTCAGTAATTATATATAGCCTCCATATAACCGATCCCCCGATTTGGCTTGCAGACCCTCTAAGAGAAGCAAATTTCATCCGATCCGGCTGAAATTTGGTACATGGTGTTATCGGTCAATAATTATATATAGCCTCGATATAACCGATCCCCAGATTTGGCTTGCGAAGCGTCAAAGAGAAGCAAATTTCATCCGAGCCGGCTGAAATTTGGTACTTGGTGTTGGTTCAAAATTCATCCGATTTGGTTGAAATTTTGTACGTGGTGGTAGTACATGATATTTAACAACCATGCCAAAAGTGGTCCATATCAGTCCATAATCATATACACCCCCATATAAACCGATCCGAGATTTGGTTTTGGAGCCTTTTGGAGGAGTAAATTTCCTCCGACTCAGTTGAAATTTGGTACATTGTGCTAGTATATGGCCGTTAACAACCATGGTCTATATGGTCTATAGTAATATATAGCCTTAGATAAATTGATGCCCAATTACACAAAAATTGGTCCATATCAAGTTAATAATTGTATATAGCCCCCATATAAGCGACCCCCATATTTCATTTCTGGCTCTCTACGTACCGTGCAAAAGTCCATATCGATTAGTAATTATTTGTAGACTTACATACCTTGTTGTCTAATATGTACCACGTGTGGACTAACTCACAATTTAGAAAACGATTTAAGATACCACAACCCAAGTAATTCGATTGTGTATAATAGTCTTTCGTAGAAGTTTCTACGCAATCCATGGTGGAGGGTACATAAGATTCGGCCTGGCCGAACTTACGGCCGTTTATACTTGATTTTACTTGATTTTTATAGAAAACCAAATAAGGATACGTTTTAAGGTCTTATCGGCCATTTTGGTCAAGTAGTATATGAGTTCTTCTCCTCCCAAAATCGGCAATTTTTCAAAAAGAAAAAATTTTGTTTTCAAAAATTCTCATTTGGCAAAGCACCGATTGTTAAGCCGATCTGTTTTCCAAAAAGCCCGATGTATCCAGTAACTAACTGTAAAAGGTTTCAACATCCCACCAAAAATAACGTTTTTCAACATACAAAGTTTCGTAGTTTTTGTTCTTTTCAATAACAATAACAAGCTTTCTCAAATACCTTTCCAACGATGTATTATATTTAGACCCGTGCTTAGTCAAATGCGCCAAAAACTTGCACTAAACGTCACTAACTCGGGTAAAATAATGCATTACTGCAAATGTACGTTTATATGGGGGCTATACTTAAATCTGAACCGATTTAAATCAATCGATACTATCAAATATACTACTTGTCAAAATTTCAAGTACATCGGAGTAAAACTGAGGTCTCGGAGTAAACATTTAGTTTCCGGTGACCATGTAATTGTATATCGGACAATAGTTGTATACGGGAGCTATCTAAATCTGAACCGATTTCTTCTTAGACTCCTCGTGCAAAAGTCCAAGCAAATCTTGCGAACGGTAAAAGATAGTTGCACACGCAATCGAACTTTTTTGTAGAGCTTTACAAGTTCTACCCTAGAGAAAATCATCGAAATCGGTTCAAACTTGCGGACTTGACAGCTAAAACAAAATTCCATACCCCCTAGGTGACCAACTTTCAACGCCTACACGTCAGCCCGTGAACCCACTAGGGGCCAACAAATTTGAAAATTTAGAGGAAAACACCTCAGCTTTCACACACAGAAAATTCTGTTTATATCTTTATTCGTTCAAAAGTTGCAGAATTATTTCCAAAAAAGCGATTTGGAACCACTGTGCATCGTGTCAATGGTAGCACAGCACCTCAGAATCGCTTAGTGGATCTGTTGAAATCCCAATTGAAGACAATATACATCTTCTCGGACAACGGCGAAGTCTACACCCCACCACACCTGAGGCACAGACGACAATTCTGTGCCCTTGTGCCGACCTTCTCGCCGGAGTGTTCAGCTCAGCAACGCCGAATGCATACAGGGATTTGCTGCATTTCCCCATCGCCGGGCCCGGTCATTGCTCACCACAGGTCAATCCTACAGGCGCCCCTGACAGCGTCATTCTGGCCAACGTCACCGTGCTATATCGGGGCAACTGCGGATGATGTCCTGACGAGCCTCAGATCGGAAAAATCACCACCCTTGCGTGATTCGTACCATCCTGCACTGAAAAAAAAATTGTCTTGAGGTCAAAGATTTCATGTCTTTAAAATACGAATGCAAATTTTGCTTAGCATAGAAGACACATTTCTCTAATATAAAGTTTTTTTCCTTGTCCAAAAGTCGATAATCTTTTTAATGAAGTCGTATTGTCCTTATCAAGATCAACTTGACTTTAATAATTCAGAAAAATTCTTTAAAATTATTGAAATTGTCTTTAAATTTGTGGTCTTTTTGCATCTTGACTAGAAAGGAAAAAATCCTTCAAATATAGGACACGGTTTTCAACACTTTATTTTAAAGACGTTTTTATACCCTCCATCATAGGATGGGGGTATATTAACTTTGTCATTCCGTTTGTAAGACATCGAAATATTGCTCTAAGACCCCATAAAGTATATATATTCTGGGTCGTGGTGAAATTCTGAGCCGATCTAAGCATGTCCGTCCGTCCGTCCGTCTGTTGAAATCACGCTTACTTCCGAACGAAACAAGCTATCGACTTGAAACTTGGCATAAGTAGTTGTTATCGATGTAGGTCGGATGGTATTGAAAATGGGCCATATCGGTCCACCTTGACGTATAGGGACCCTCAGATTTGGCTTGTGGAGCCTCTAACAGAAGTATATTTCATCCGATCCGGCTGAAATTTGGATATATTGTGTTGGTATATGGTCTCTAACAACCACATCGGTCCATAATTATATATAGCCCCCATATAAACCGATCCCCAGATTTTGCTTGGGGAGCCTAAGAGAGAAGCAAATTTCATCCGATCCGGCTGAAATTTGGTACCTGGTATATGGTCTATAACAACCATGCAAAAATTGGTCCACATCGGTCCATAATTATATATAGCCCCCATATAAACCGATCCCCAGATTTGGGTTGCGGAGCCTCAAAGAGAAGCAAATTTCTTCCGATCCGCCTGAAATTTGGTACATGATATTGGTATATGGTCTCTAACAACCATGCAAAAATTGGTCCACATCGGTTCATAATTATATATAGCCCCCATATAAACCGATCCCCAGATTTGGCTTGCGAAGTCTCCAAGAGAAGCAAATTTCATCCAATCCGGTTGTAATTTGGAACATGGTGTTAGTATATGATCTTTAACAACCGTGCCAGAATTGGTCCATATCGGACCATAATTATATATAGCCCCCATATAAAACGTTCTCCAGATTTGACCTTCGGAGCCTCTTGGAGGAGCAAAATTCATCCGATCCGGTTTAAATTAGGAACGTGGTGTTAGTATATGGTCGCTAACAACCAGGGATCCGGAGCGGTCCATTTTTTTTGCTCCGCTCCCGCTCCGGAGAAAAATAAACCGCTCCGCTCCGAGAAAAAAAATCGCTCCGCTCCGCTCCTCTTGGAGAAAATTATAGTACAAACATTGTATTATTTGTTAAATTGAGTTTTAATATATGGGGCACAACGTGACCCCATTTGTCGAAATCGGGCGATACATATACATGGGAGCTATATCTAAATTTGACCGATTTCTTCCAAATTCAATAGCGTTCGTCCTTGTGCCCAAAAAACTCCCTGTACCAAATTTCATCAAAATCGGTTAATAATTGCGACCGGAATCCTGTGAACAACAAATACACTAAAAAAAGTGAACTCTCTATTTCACTAAAGCCAATTTAACTTTATTTTAGTTCATGGAATTATTGTGTTTGGAGAAAGTTTCCTTTACTCTAATAATTTTTTGTTTACTTTAGTTAAATTAACTAAAACCGAAGAAAAAACAAGTAAGTAAAGTAGAAAGTCGGGCGGGGCCGACTATATCATACCCTAAACCACCATTACAGAATTAGTAATCATAAGCATTTGTGGGGTAACATATAGGTCTGGGAGATAAACCGCAGTTAAATATTTAAGAAAATTAAGGGGTACATGTCTATGGGTGCTTTGTGTCAATCTGACTATAGCTCATAGAAAATGTTCGGTTTACCCTACAAACCGAACATTTTCCCTGGCAACATTTCCCATACATTCCCAAACAATTTTTCCTACTATATTTTTCGTTAAATTTAAAAAATTTTACAAAACATGGTTCTAAGTACTTTATTATCTTAAAACATGAATATGCAACGTATATAACCACCACGGTTGCCACAGTTGGTAGAATTCTACCCAAATTAGTAACCTTTTTTGATAAATCTCTATAAAAATAAAAGTTTGGAAAAAGTTTCTATAAACCAATTTTTGTGAGAAATTTTTCTATAGAAATAAAATTTTGAGAAAAAATTCCACAGAAATAAAATTTTGAGAAAATTTTTTATAGAAATAATAGTTTGAAAAAAATTTCTATAGAAATACAATTTTGACAAAATGTTTTATAGAAATAAAATGTTGACAAAATTTTCTACAGGAATAAAGTTTACCACACATTATTAAAGATCAAGCCTTGCCGGCTTCTAATTTCCTCCTCTAGAGCCACCAAAATGTAAAAACTATTACAAATTATGTTGAGTGAAAATGTCCTACATTGTGGCCCTACGTCCCTACAAGACGCTAAATATTAGAAAACCCCTACATATAGGGAATTTCCCCTACTTCTAGCAACACTGGCTGTGTTGATATTGCACCTACGGAGTTAGTATGCCACTAATATTGAGCCCATTATTAAAAAAGAGAAAATCGTTAAATTAGTGTGGGTAATAAATCAAAATTTGTAAAAATCGAGCAATATTCTTATGTAAAAGCTACAAGTACGTATAAATACGATCGGCTAGTACATCAAAATTTGAAATTTGAGTAACATTGGTTAATAAATAAGAGTACTATGGCCAAATTTGGGAAAATCGAGCGATGCATATATATGGAAGCTATATCTAAATCTGAACCAAATTGCATAATATTTTGCGGGTTTTATTAATACCACAAAAGATTAGCTTGTGCAAGATTTGAGTAAGATCAGTTAAGAAATGAGGCCTGTATGGTCAAACATAAGGTTATTAGGGGCGAATTTTTCAAAATCGGGTGATACATATATGGGAGCTATATCTACATCTGAACCGATTTCGATGAAATTTTGCACATATAGTTAGTACAATAGAGGACTAAATCTAGCCAACTTTTAGTAAGATCGGTTAATAAATAAGGGTTCTATAGCCAAATTTGGGAAAATCGGGCTATAATATATATGGGAGCTATATCTAAATCTGAACCGATTTCGATGATTTTTTGCACATACAGTAAGTGCTATAGAAGACTACATTTAGCCAAATTCGGGTCAGATCGGTTGATAAATAAGGGTTTTATGGCCAAATTTGGGAAAATCGGGCGATACATATATATGCGAGCTATATCTAAATTTGATCCGATTTCTTCCAAATTCAATAGCGTTCGTCCTTGTGCCCAAAAAACTCCCTGTACCAAATTTTATCAAAATCGGTTGATAATTGCGACCGGAATCCTGAATAATCCGGAATAATTGCAAATACATGGACAGACGGACGGACGGACACCTAGCGCTAGATCGACTCAGGAGGTGATTCTGAGTCGATCGGTATATATTTTATGGGGTCTAAAATCAATATTTCTGGTAGGCACATTTTTTGGCCGATCAAACTTATTATACCCAAAAAACCACTATGTGGTTTAGGGTATAATGAACTCAAATGAAGCATAATGATTAACTAAATTCGTACCTTCCACAAAATAGTTCAGAATTTCTTTAAATTTGTAAATTTTACAAAAAATGCGTCCATCATGAACTTCGTATATCACTAAAGACATTCTTGCAATTTTCAACTCCAAGTTTTTCCTTCAAACTACAAAATTTTCTTTAACAAGTGAAAAAGCTTAGTTATGTCTAATAAATTTTCTTGAATTTGTCGAAAAATATTTACTTATTTTTATGACATCGGCGTGATGCCAACGTTTGTAATACTGTTTAGTTAAAATTTTCTACAAATATTCAAAATTTTCTAAAATTAGCTGAAACTTTTCTTCCTGGTGGGTTCACTGTTTTTTCAGTGTACATGGACAGACGGACGGACGGACGGACGGACGGACGGACACCAAGCACTAGATCGACTCAGGAGGTGATTCTGAATCGATCGGTATATATTTTATGGGGTCTAAAATCAATATTTCTGGTAGGCACATTTTTTGGCAGATCAAACTTATTATACCCTAACCACTATGTGGTTTAGGGTATAATTACTTTAAAACAATGTGTTGAAACATTTTATTAATTTTGAAGATTTTTTCAGAAATATTAAATCCATTTTGACTTATTAAAACGAAATTTTCATTCATGTTAGGATACACATTTTTATGTCGAATCACTTAGCTATAAGGACAAACAGCCTTATTTGAAAAGTTTAGAGACTTTTAGACAATGAAAAAACTTTATTTCAGAGAAATACGTCTTCTATTCTAAGCAAAATTCGTATTCGTATTTTAAGCATGTGAAATATTTGGCCTCCCGACAATATTCTTTGCGGTGCACCATGTACTATTTAATATGTGATAGAAACGAAATTTATGAAAATGGACCAAAATGGACCAAATTCTGTTTGGTCCGACCATCGGACCAAATTTAAAAATTAGAAATCTTTTGGACCAATTTTGGTCCGACCGGATCAAAACAGCAACGCTGATTGGAATTGAAAGTCTATACACAGAGTAGAAGTAACTACTCTCCGAAAGTTTTTTTTTTTTTTTTTGATTTGCAACAGACGTAGAGAAGAGGTTTTGTTATATTTGTAATGTGTGTGTATGTTTATGTTTGCAACAACCTCCATCGAAATCAGTCCGTGGTATACCTACGAATATTCTTACTCAGATCTAGTGTTACTTAATTTCGCTTTTTTCCCCTTTATTGTAAAAATACATTTTCGAACAGTGTTTTCAAGAAATGTTCGTTCTCAAAAACAGTAGATAACATGCAATAAAGGGTGATACGGTCAAAATCTGGTCAATATAAACTTGACGTATTTCTTTCAATTTTGCATTTAAAAAACATGAACACCCCTCATTTTGAAGGTGTGTGTGTGTAGAATGTTGCTCCTATTTTGATTTTGGAATTCACTCTTAAGTTGTCAAAATGCCGTCCAAGCAAGAAGAGCAGCGTATCAAAATTTTGCTCGCGCATCGCGAAAATCCGAGCTACTCGCACGCAAAGCTGGCAAAATCGCTAAAAGTTGTCAAATCAACCGTTACAAATGTAATTAAAGTGTTTGGGGAACGTTTGTCGACAGCCAGGAAGTCTGGATCGGGGGAAATCGAAAACCGGAAGCCGCTGAGACGACAAAGAGAGTTGCAGGTAGTTTCAAGCGAAACCCTAACCTCTCTCTCTCCGAGATGCCGCAAATAAGCTGGGTGTATCGTCTACAACCGTGCATCGAGCCAAAAAACGAGCCGGACTATAGACTTACCAGAAGGTAGTGACTCCAAATCGCGATGATAAACAAAATACGACGACCAAAGCGCGATCCCGTAGGCTGTACACGACGATGCTGACGAAGTTTGACTGCGTGGTAATGGACGACGAAACCTACGTCAAAGCCGACTACAAGCAGCTTCCGAGACAGGAATTTTATACGACAAAAGGAAGGGGAAAGGTAGCAGATATTTTCAAGCACATAAAACTGTCAAAGTTCGCAAAGAAATATCTGGTTTGGCAAGCCATCTGTACCTGTGGCTTGAAAAGCAGCATTTTCATAGCTTCCGGGACTGTCAACCAAGAAATTTACGTGAAAGAGTGTTTGAATAAACGTCTGCTGCCTTTCCTGAAGAAACACGGTTGTTCCGTACAGTTTTGACCGGATTTGGCATCTTGCCATTACGGTAAAAAGGCCATAGAGTGGTACGCCGCCAACAACGTGCAGGTGGTTCCCAAGGACAAGAACCCTCCCAACACGCCAGAGCTCCGCCCAATTGAGAAATACTGGACTATTGTCAAGCGGAACCTAAAAAAGACCAAAAAAACCGCTAAGGACGAGCAGCAGTTCAAGGCAAACTGGCTTTCTGCGGCGAAGAAGGAGGACAAGGTGGCTGTACAAAATCTGATGGCTAGGAAGCAAATGTTAATTTTTATTTTTTTTAGATTTTTTTCGTCAGTTGTTATCAAAATCCTTTAAAAACGAGTTAACGACAATTTTATTTTCCATATGAAGACTCGACTTCCAGTAGAAATTATGCTATGTTTCAAGTAAAAAGCGTCTTTAAAATAAAGTGTTGAAAAACACGTCTTATTTTTTAGCGATTTTTTGCTTTGTAGGCAAGATGCAAAAAGGAAACAAATTTAAAGACAATTTTATTAATTTAAAGAATTTTTCTTAATTATTAAAGTCATGTTGACCTTACCTCAAAAATTTTATCTTTCATGTTATGATACAATTTTTAAGTAAAATCACTTAATTGTAAGGACATTACAACTTCATTCAAAAGTTTATTGACTTTTGGACAAGGAAAAAAGCTTTATTTTAGAGAAATGCGTCTTCCATGTTAAGCAAAATTTGCATTCTTATTCTAAGGACATGAAATCGTTGACTTCACGACAATATTTTTTTCAGTGTAGAAAACTAAAAAATTAAATATAAATAAGATCGTTTAATTGCATTTATTTGACCTTCATTACAAACATCTTTGTAGTAATACGGGATGAAATTGATCGAAAGTACTGTTGTTACTTTTACAACACATACTAGAGATATATTTTGACATGTGCCGTTTTTTGAAAACAATTACTAAAAAAACACGTTGTGTTTTCCCCAATGGACAAGGAAAAAAGCTTTACTCACACTACGCTAAGTACTAGCTATATTTGAAATTACCTACACAGTGTAATTTCAAAGTTACACATTTCATTCAAGTAATATTTTATTCGGAGCGGAGCGGTTTTTCATTTGGAAACCGCTCCGCTCCGGATTTTAGAAATGCCGCTCCCGCTCCGGCAAAAAAAGGGCTCCGCTCCACGCTCCTCTCCGATCCGGATCCCTGCTAACAACCATACCAAAATTGGTCCAATCACACAAAAATTGGTCCATATCGGTTCATAATCATGGTTGCCACTAGAGCCAAAAATAATCTACCAAAATTTTATTTCTATAGAAAATTTTGTCAAAATTTTATTTCTAGAGAAAATTTTGTTAAAATTTTATTCGGTTCATAATAAAATTTTCATCATTGTCAAAATTTTATTTCTATAGAAAATTTTGTAAAAATTGTATTTCTATAGAAAATTTTGTTCAAATTTTATTCGGTTCATAATCATGGTTGCCACTCGAGCCAAAAATAATCTACCAAGATTTTATTTCTATAGAAAATTTTGTCAAAAGTTTATTTCTATAGGAAATTTTGTTAAAATTTTATTTCTGTAGAAATTTTTGTCAAAATTTTCTTTCTATAGAAAATTTTGTCAAAATTTTTATTTCTATACAAAATTTTATGAACATTTTATTTCTATAGAAAATTTTGTTAAAATTTTATTTCTGTAGGAAATTTTGTCAAAATTTTATGTCTACTTTGTCAAACTCAATTATATACGTATTGGATCGATCTTTTTTGATTTAATATATACCACGTATGGACTTACATACAATTTAGAAGATGGTGTTAGGAGGTTTTAAGATACCTTGCCATCGGCAAGCGTTATCGCAACTTAAGTAATTCGATTGTGGATGGCAGTGTTTAGAAGAAGTTTCTACGTAATCCATGATGGAGGGTACATAAACTTCGGCCGAACTTACGGCCGTATATACTTCTTTTACTTGAAACATAGCATAATTTCTACTGGAAGTCGAGTCTGAATTTGGAAAATAAAGTTGTCGTTAACTCGTTTTTAAAGGACTGGGATATCATATGAAGAAAACAAGCTGAAAAAAAACGAAAAAATAAAATTTGCTTCCTACAAGCATGTACACAAAACCCAAATTGAAAAGAGAATTTTGTCTTAAAAGTATCCCTATTTGTACTCTCCGCTTTTTTGGCTCGGAATCAATACCAACTAAAGACAAAATCTTTGGAACCGAGCATGTTTTTTTCTCAGTGTGGCTAATGAAGTGCTGTTACCTAGAACCATCGATGCCGGGCCAGCAGAAGCTGGATCCAGTTCAAATACTCCCGGCAAGAATAACAACAGCCTGCCGAAGCCTCCAGTCCAGCCTCTCCCAGTCGGCTGATCCGAAGCCGCGACCCATGTGTGATTTTAAATTTGCATAGTACAATTTTTATATTAGCAATGTGTGCCAAATTTGGTCAAAACCGGACCAGGTTTAGACAAAGCTCCCATATATGGTATATGTTTTTCCGTTCTGCACTGAAAAAAATATTGTCGTGAGGTCAAAGATTTCATGTCTTTCAAATACGAATACAAATTTTGCTTAGCATAGAAAACGCATTTCTCTAAAATAAAGTTATTTTCCTTGTCCAAAAGTCGATAAACTTTTCCATGAAGTCGTATTGTCCTTATAATTAAGTGATTTGACTTATAAATGGGTATCTTAACATGAAAGAAAAAATTTATAGGCTATGGTCAACTTGACTTTAATAATTCAGAAAAATTCTTTAAATTTAATGAAATTGTCTTTAAATTTGTTGTCTTGACTACAAAGCAAAAATTCGATAAAATATGACATGTTTTTCAAAACTTTATTTTAAAGAAGTTTTTTACTTCAAACATAGCATAATTTCTACTGGAAGTCGAGTCCTAATTTGGAAAATAAAGTTGCCGTTAACTCATTTTTAAAGGACTTTGATAGCATATGAAGAAAAGAAGCTGCGAAAGCAAAAAAATTAAAATTTGCTTCCTAGAAGCAAGTACACAAAACCTAAATTTAAAAGAGAATTGTGTCTTAAAAGTATCCTTACTTGTATTCTCCGCTTGTTTGGCTCGGAATCAATACCAAATTTTTTAAAGTAAAGACAAAATCTTTGGAACCGAGTATGCTTTTTTATACCCTTCACCACTACTATAATAAGTTTGTGCATTTGTATGTAACGCCAAGAAGGAGTAATCATAGACCAACCTTTTAGTATACGGATCGGCTTAGAATTAAATTCTGAGTCGATTTAGCAATGTCCGTCTGTCTGTCTGTCCGTCTGTCTGTCCGTCTGTCTGTCTGTCTGTTGATGTATTTTTGTGTGCAAAGTACAGCTCGCAGTTTTAGTCCGATTGTCCTCAAATTTGGTATAGGGTCCTGTTTCGGCTCAAAGACGATCCCTATTGATTTTGAAAAATCGGTTCAGATTTAGATATAGCTGCCATATATATTTTTCGCCGATCTGGTCATAATTGGCGTGTATATCAACCGATCTTCCTCAAATTCCGTACATCCGAATATTTTATGAGTCTCGAAAAACTTGCAAAATACCAGCCAAATCGGTTCAGATTTAGATATAGCTCTCATATATAGCTTTCGCCCGATTTACACTCATTTGCCCAAAGAGGCCAATTTTTAACTCCGATTTGGTTGAAATTTTGCACAGAGAGTAGAATTGTTGCTATGCGTGCCAAATTTGGTTGAAATCGGTTCAGATTTGGATATATCTCCCATATATAGCTTTCGCCCGATTTACACTCATATGACCACAGAGGCCAATTTTTAACTCCGATTTAGTTGAAATTTTGCACAGAGAGTAGAATTGTTGCTATGCGTGCCAAATTTGGTTGAAATCGGTTCAGATTTAGATATAGCTCCCATATATATGTTTTTCTGATTTCGACAAAAATGGTCAAAATACCAACAATTTCCTTGTAAAATCGCCACTGCTTAGTCGCAAAGTTGTAAAAATGATTCTAATTTTGCTAAACTTCTAATACATATATATCGAGCGATAAATCATAAATAAACTTTTGCAAAGTTTCCTTAAAATTGCTTCAGATTTAAATGTTTCCCATATTTTTTTTTACTCACATTGTGTTCCACCCTAGTGCATTAGCCGACTTAAATTTTGAGTCTATAGATTTTGTAGAAGTCTATCATATTCTTCCAGAACGAGTGATATTTAAATGTATGTATTTGGGACAAACCTTTATATATAGCCCCAAACACATTTGATGGATGTGATATGGTATCGAAAATTTAGATCTACAAAGTGGTGCAGGATATAATATAGTCGGCCCCGCCCGACTTTAGACTTTCCTTACAGGTTTTTTACTAACATTGTGTTCCACCCTAGTGCATTAGCCGACTTAAATTTTGAGTCTATAGATTTTGTAGAAGTCTATCAAATTCTTCCAGAACGAGTGATATTTAAATGTATGTATTTGGGACAAACCTTTATATATAGCCCCAAACACATTTGACGGATGTGATATGGTATCGAAAATTTAGATCTACAAAGTGGTGCAGGGTATAATATAGTCGGCCCCGCCCGACTTTAGATTTTCCTTTTTGGTTTCAGTGTGGAAATGACCAAAATACCCACATTTTCCTTGTACAATAGCCACATTAGCGGTGGCCGAAAACTTGTAAAAATTACTCAAATTTTCCTACATATCTATCGACCGATAAGTCATAAATTGCGACGTTGCCTAAAAATGCCTTCAGATTTAAATTTTACCCATATTTACACCCTTCACCACTACTGTTGTACAGGGTATAATAAGTTTGTGCATTTGTGCGTTTAGTATACCGATCGCCTTGGAATTAAATTCTGAGTTAATTTCACGATGTCCGTCTGCCTGTCTGTTCATGTTTTGTGTCATCATCTTCAAATTTGGCATACTTTTTCTCAAAGATGATCCCTATTGGTTTTGGGGGAAAAAATCGGTTCAGATTTAGATATAGCTGTCATTTATATTCACCTCCTACTCACAGATCTTCTTAAAATTCGTAAATTTCTTAAATTCGTAAAAGTATTTGTTTCGCAAAATTTTAAGTTTCGCAAAATTTAATGTAAATATATATGTATTAAAAACGATGTGTATGTGAAGAATTTCATATTTTTTAAATTTTTGTTTGTTTTATTTTTCAAAAGAGTAAAAAAAAAGAAAACAAATTAAAAATCATTATTTTGCTGAAGAAACAGCACCATATACGGTGTGAAGACAAACAACAGCGCTGTGAATTGACATGAGACATTCCTTGGTCTATGATAATAGTTTTGAATTAAGAAGCCAACAACCAACCCACAGTGAGAATTATTTCAAAAATCCCCACCAACATCTAATAAACATTTGCAATCATGTAAAATTGGCACCCACTTATTCGACTCCACCCTTCTGCATAATTAATGCCTTTATCGACAGGTAAATTCTATGAAACAATCCCGGCCAGCAATTTCTTTGCATAGTTCGAGTTGAACATAACTGTGGATGCTCTCTGCGGTGTTGGGTGTATCGATTCGTTTAATGTCCTTATTTGGCTTTCATTACTTCACTTTAATGTATTCCCAAATGGCACGGGGCCAAAGGACAAGTTTCTGGAACTGCTTATTGAACATAGCTAGACAAGCAATGTACATGTTTTTCCAATATGTTGGGGAGGGGGTGGCATAGCTGTGACTAGTTTTCCTTATTTAACACTTTATGTGGTTCAGGGATATTCAATGGCTCTAGACTTGGGTTGGGAAGCTTACATGGGTTTGTCGATGAAAAATATGTGGATGTGCTTCTGTTGCTATTTTATTGTTGGTACTTCGATGCTAAGGTCGAAGCGATGACTCCCTCCCGTCTATCAAGTAATGCTGGATGCCCACCCAAATAATTTAGAGCAGCATAGGAAAACTATTGAAGGTTTAATGCAACTATTTTAGTGAAAATGTTTAGCAGTTAGGTTGTACACCAAAGCCTCGTTAAACGAAAATTAGGTCACAATGGTGAAGAAGACTCAAAATTAATTTACCATTTATAAGGAAGATTGAGACGTCGTTTAATAAAGATAAACATACTGCTTTTGAAATAGGCACTACGGGAGATGGATTAACCCTAGGATCGGTACAGGACTAGTCCCTGGTATATTTGGATCAGTCCTAGTTTTGGTCAAAGCGTATGGAGGAGACAGATCACTTTAAGATGGGGTTTACACTCTAGGGCACGACTTGGACTCATTCCAAAAAACACGACCTGGGACCAGTGCTGCATGTATTGGGGATTTTCCCCAAATTGGGGATATCTTTTCGTGGATGGGGACGACATTTTGTGAAGCCATTTCGTGACGACTCGGGCCTAAATGTTACCATCTCATCAATGTTCATCTCTGGTTTGGACAATATATTCCATAAATAGGTCTGATCGCGTACTCTTCCAGTACAAAATTATCCAGTAACATTGTACTGGTGTTTTGTTTGTTATCAACAACCAGTTGGAAACTTATGCTATGGGTTGCAGGATTTTACTGGAGAAAAAATCTCTAGCAAAAAAATTGCAATTTCACTATCTGATAACTGACAAATGTAGTCTCTCTCCGGCTCTATTTTGCTGGTTTTTGGTGTAAACGAACGACTTCCAGTAAAAATTTGTAATAATTATCAAAAATTATCGGGTTCTCGAAAGGTTCTCGAAAGGTTCTCGTAATGTAGAAATGATGAAGATCTTTCACCTTCATATTTACCTATCACCCAATTTGAGTATTGAGTATTCAGAAATAAATTTTCGTCCGTAAATACACTGTGACCTAACTCTCATTTTCATTTTTCGAACATTTGGAAGACAATCACCGGTGTCCTGGAGTTGGCTTGCGAAATCTTGACCTTGTTGCAGCTTCCAAGCTAGTATGAGAATAAATTTTATATTTTTGAATTATTACCGTCTTTCTCCCGCAGAGCCTAAATCTTTTTTTTTTCAACAAAAACTTGTCAAAAAAGCATTGGGAATTTTTGTGATTTAAATTGGGCATTTTTGGGGATGAAAGCGTTAAAATTTGGGGAAAAGAGTCAAAAAAATACTGGAAACACTGCCTGTGATAACCCCATATACAGGGCCCTAGGAACCAGTGTAGAACAACCTGTTTGGAACTTGTTTCGTTTAGAGTATCCGAATCACAAACTTTTGGAATATGTTGAACAATTGTCTTTCAGTACATTCCATAAGACTTTAATATCAAGAATGTATCGAAATCAATAAATTGTATGAAATTTTAGAGATATTTAACAGAGAGCGCTCCCACCCAGAAAAAAGTGACCCCTTCTTTAAGTTAAAATGAACTTATTGTGAAGAAAGTTGAACTTCGTATAGCGCCAAAGACATTTTTATTTGTTTGAATGATGTGATTTTCGTAGAAATTACGTAGAATGCAATCCGTATATTAGTTAACATTTTCCTATATTTATGTACCACTATACTACAGAATGAAAAAATGTAACTGAATTGAATTCATATATGGAATGATTTTATTGAACTTTTTTCATTCATTTGGACAAATCTTACATATTTGTGGTAAACCTTTTTTTTTTTAATTTAGATCTGCTTACCTTCGTTTTTAAATACAATTTTATGTATTTATATAAGCAATTATTTCTTCAATAAAAGACATGTTTTATTAATATATTAAATATATTTATTTAGAATCAACAGCATCGACTGGCCTTCAAATATTAAAAAACACATCTTTTCTTCTTGTAGTACCTTTCACTTTGAATAATTTGCTGCCTAGCAATTTTGTCCACCTTTTACAATTTCCATACCTACAAATATAAACAAAAAAATTCAAAACCAATTTTTTCACAAAAGGTTAGCGTCACTGAATATTACCTGATAATTGAAGATTCCAAAATGAAGTCGAATGAAGGGGTTGTTATTCTGCTGGTGTTTTCTTTTTTATAAACCAATTTTCAAAAAACGAACATTTTTCTCACTAATTTAAAATAACAAATATTTTATATATTTTATTTGTTTTTATAATATTATTTTACAATATTATTTTTTAACAATCTCTCCCTATACCATAAAAACGTGATTGCAACTAAAACACGTATATACGGCCGTAACTTCGGCCAGGCCGAAGCTTATGTATCCTCCATCATGGATTGCGTAGAAACTTCATCTAAACACTGCCATCCACAATCGAATTACTTAAGTTGCGGTAACGCTTGCCGATGGCAAGGTATCTTAAAACCTCCTAACACCATCTTCTAAGTTGTATGTAAGTCCATACGTGGTATATATTAAATCAAAAAAGATCGATCCAATACGTATATAATTCAGTTTGACAAAGTAGACATAAAATTTTGACAAAATTTTCTACAGAAATAACATTTTAACAAAATTTTCTATAGAAATAAAATTTTCACAAAAAATTTTTTTTCGGGAGGTTCAAGTGTAGTTCACTTTGGTTTGAGTGAATTACCCGAATTTATTCTGATAATTGGTTGATAGTTTTGCTACAAGTAGAGGATGCTGATGAGGAATGTGGTAATTCCGAAACAGCTGTACATCCAACCATCTTGCAGTCTGTAGGGCTTTGCCCAAATAAATTTGACAAGCATACTTTTCCTCTGTTGGTTAAGCTACACTTGTAGTTTAGTCAATGCATGGCTTTAAGCTGAGATCAAAGACAACAATAACGATTGAAGAGAAGCCAACAATAACAAACAAAACGAAAATTTTCTATAGAAATAAAAATTTTGACAAAATTTTCTATAGAAAGAAAATTTTGACAAAAATTTCTACAGAAAAGAAATTTTAACAAAATTTTCTATAGAAATAAAATCTTGGTAGATTATTTTTGGCTCGAGTGGCAACCATGATTATGAACCGATATGGACCAATTTTTGTGTGATTGGACCAATTTTGGTATGGTTGTTAGCGACCGGATCGGATGAATTTTGCTCCTCCAAGAGGCTCCGGAGGTCAAATCTGGAGAATGTTTTATATGGGGGCTATATATAATTATGGACCGATATGGACCAATTCTGGCACGGTTGTTAAAGATCATATACTAACACCATGTTCCAAATTACAACTGGATTGGATGAAATTTGCTTCTATTGGAGACTTCGCAAGCCAAATCTGGGGATCGGTTTATATGGGGGCTATATATAATTATGGACCGATGTGGACCAATTTTTGCATGATTGTTAGAGACCACATAATAACACCATGTACCAATTTTCAGCCGGATCGGATGAAATATGCTTCTCTTAGAGGCTCCACAAACCAAATCTGGGGATCGGTTTATATGGGGGCTATATATAATTAAGGACCGATATGGACCAATTTTTGCATGGTTGTTAGAGACCATATACCAACATCATGTACCAAATTTCAGCCGGATCGGATGAAATTTGCTTCTCTTTGAGGCTCCGCAAGCCATATCTGGGGATCGGTTTATATTGGGGCTATATATAATTATGGACCGATTGTGGACCAATTTTTGCATGATTGTTAGAGACCACATACCAACATCATGTACCAAATTTCAGCCGGATCGGATGAAATTTTCTTCTCTTTGAGGCTCCGCAAGCCAAATCTGGGGATCGGTTTATATGGGGGCTATATATAATTATGGACCGATGTGGACCAATTTTTGCATGATTGTTAGAGACCATATACCAACACCATGTACCAAATTTCAGCCGGATCGGATGAAATATGCTTCTCTTAGAGGCTCCGCAAGCCAATTCTGGGGATCGGTTTATATGGGGGCTATATATAATTATGGACCGATTTGGACCAATTTTTGCATGGTTGTTAGAGACATTATACCAACATCATGTACTAAATTTCAGCCGGATCGGATGAAATTTGCTTCTCTTGTAGGCTCCGCAAGCCAAATCTGGGGATCGGTTTATATGGGGGCTATATAGAATTATGGACCGATGTGGACCAATTTTTGCGTGGTTGTTAGAGACTATATACCAACACCATGTACCAAATTTCAGCCGGATCGGATGAAATATGCTTCTGTTAGAGGCTCCACAAACCAAATCTGAGGGTCCCTTTATATGGGGGCTATACGTAAAAGTGGACCGATATGGCCCATTTTCAATACCATCCGACCTAGATCGATAATAACTACTGGTGCCAAGTTTCAAGTTGATAGCTTGTTTCGTTCGGAAGTTAGCGTGATTTCAACAGACGGACGGACGGACGGACATGCTTAGATGGACTCAGAATTTCACCACGACCCAGAATATATATACTTTATGGGGTCTTAGAGCAATATGTCGATGTGTTACAAACGGAATGACAAAGTTAATATACCCCCATCCTATGATGGAGGGTATAAAAAGATCGATCCAATACGTATATAATTCAGTTTGACAAAGTAGACATAAAATTTTGACAAAATTTTCTACAGAAATAAAATTTTAACAAAATTTTCTATAGAAATAAAATTTTCACAAAAATTTTTTTTTCGGGAGGTTCAAGTGTAGTTCACTTTGGGTTGAGTGAATTACCCGAATTTATTCTGATAATTGGTTGATAGTTTTGCTGCAAGTAGAGGATGCTGATGAGGAATGTGGTAATTCCGAAACAGCTGTACATCCAACCATCTTGCAGTCTATAGGGCTTTGCCCAAATAAATTTGACAAGCATACTTTTCCTCTGTTGGTTAAGCTACACTTGTAGTTTAGTCAATGCATGGCTTTAAGCTGAGATCAAAGACAACAATAACGATTGAAGAGAAGCCAACAATAACAAACAAAACGAAAATTTTCTATAGAAATAAAAATTTTGACAAAATTTTCTCTAGAAAGAAAATTTTGACAAAAATTTCTACAGAAATGAAATTTTAACAAAATTTTCTATAGAAATAAACATTTGACAAAATTTTCTATAGAAATAAAATCTTGGTAGATTTTTTTTGGCTATGGACCAATTTTTGTGTGATTGGACCAATTGTGGTATGGTTGTTAGCGACCGGATCGGATGAATTTTGCTTCTCCAAAAGGCTCCGGAGGTCAAATCTGGAGAATGTTTTATATGGGGGCTATATATAATTATGGACCGATATGGACCAATTCTGGCACGGTTGTTAAAGATCATATACTAACACCATTTTCCAAATTACAACCGGATTGGATGAAATTTGCTTCTATTGGAGACTTCGCAAGCCAAATCTGGGGATCGGTTTATATGGGGGTTATATATAATTATGGTCCGATATGGACCAATTTTTGCATGGTTGTTAGAGACCATATACCAACATCATGTACCAAATTTCAGCCGGATCGGATGAAATTTGCTTCTCTTAGAGGCTCCGCAAGCCAAATCTGGGGATCGGTTTATATGGGGGCTATATATAATTATGGACCGATTGTGGACCAATTTTTGCATGATTGTTAGAGATCATATACCAACATCATATACCAAATTTCAGCCGGATCGGTTGATATTTTCTTCTCTTTGAGGCTCCGCAAGCCAAATCTGGGGATCGGTTTATATGGGGGCTATATATAATTAAGGACCGATATGGACCAATTTTTGCATGGTTGTTAGAGACCATATACCAACATCATATACCAAATTTCAGCCGGATCGGATGAAATTTTCTTCTCTTTGAGGCTCCGCAAGCCAAATCTGGGGATCGGTTTATATGGGGCTGTTATGTTAAAGATCGTTTAAAATTCCAATTAAAATAACCCAATTTAGAAAGCTATTCTCCAAATATAAATATTCAAAAAAAAAAAAAAACAAATTCAATTTATTTGCTATAAAATAGAAAAAAATTACAAGTTAGTAATATCAGTAGAGATACTTATGATGTTATCTGCTTAGTGGTCCAAATCAGAGAGATCGAGTCAATTACTTTTAAAATCCACTTTAGCTACCATAGTTCGATTTGAAATTTGAATTGAGTGATTTCTCTCAACAAATATATTTAATTCAAAAGTGCTGCTGTTTCAATTTCATTCAATGTAAAAGCTATCATTGATAAAAAGAACTCATTCATTGTAATGCATTGATCAGTGAAAAACAACAAGCTGAAGATCAGTTATTTGTTGCATATCACTCAATCAATGCATAAGCATGTTGGGAGAAAGAGAATGGGTACATTTTATCAATGAGAATATTTTATCAATGAAACGATTGATATGAATGAAACGAACAGCGAGCAATGTTAAATGCAAATTCATTGATGATAACTACACTATTGATCTATAGCATAAGTACATATTCAACATAATGCAAATGAGTTTAAATATATATCTAAATCATATTAAATATGTTAAAATGTATTTAACACAATGAAAAGAAAATGACATTTTAATATGAATAGAAATATAAATATTAATAAGTGTATGTTGGATATGCAAATAAAATGTATATAAATTTGTAAATTGTATTTCTATAAAGGATTGATACTACCCTGAATGTGCGTATCAACCAGGAAAAGTACTTTAAATGCGACAAACGTTCCTTTGCCCAGAACCAGATACGAGAACCAGATGTTTTTCATAGAACGATATATTTGGGTTTGTAACTGCCTTCCAAATTGGAAAAGTCCGCCAATATCAATACATGTCATTTGTTGCTTCGAAGATGGAAGTTTGATTACAGAAAGAGAATTAGAATCTTTAGAAATATTCACTAACGTGAACAATGACCGCCAGTTCCCATAAAAACATATTATACCATATTTTCTATTCTCCTTGTGACTGCAATTATAATGTAGACAAAATAAGGTTACCCGAAAAAACTTTTGAAGACTCAAATATTTCAAAACGAGCTCCGCGCATTTTATTGTTCTCGTTATGTCATCCATAATCGTTTCCTTTCGTACACTCTCAGATGTGTACATATTTGACAGATTTTCAGTCCAGAAAGGTGGTGGATCATAGAGAAATGATGGAACAATCACACTTGTACCGTTCTTAACAAAGCCCCCTGGTATCATACCTCGAGAGGATATGGCTAGTGGATCCAACGTAGGTGACACATATTCGACTGGATTTGTAAACCGTAGAATAGCAGTGACTCCATTTGACACAAAGACACTCCAATTCGATATAGCCTTCTTTATCCAATAGAAAACAGCAGAACTGTTACCCAAATAAAAGGTACTGGACACCTCTGTACCACTGACTGAGCCTATAACTTTCCATGTCAGTCCAAATAAAAATGAAGCTTCATACAATTTCAAACGCCGAATTGTCATAGCGCACATTGGTAAAATTCCAGATCTATCTTGAATAATATGCACTTTAATGTTATAGGCTGCCACTACCACAGCATATACTAAAGCTGTATATGCAATTGTCGAGACATTACAAACGTAATGGAATTTAATTTTTGTTCTAGGCAGCAGTCCAAGGCATCCTGCAGTTCCCAGATAAGAAAGTTCGGGTAACGAGCCGCCGTTTGAAAACCAATGCGATTCAATAATATCTGGGATTTCAGAATGCCAGTCGACTGCATGCCCCCATAAGCTCCCAAAAAGGGACATAGTGACAAAAGTGGTGGGTTGGCCGTAAAGCCGTGCAACTTTCAAAATAATCGATTGATTTGTGTTTGCCCGAAATTGCGTTCCCCAAGAAATATACTTGTACGTTAGATGCAGATTCATGGGTACATGCTCCCAAAAGGATCGGAATTTACTCTCGAGAATACCATTAACGGTCATAAAATCGTCAGAATCCATAAAAATCCACTTAAACTGAGAAGTTTGGAAAACAAAATTTCCATGGACAAATGTGGGGATATGGATCCCTGAAACAACATCCGAATATAAAATCATATCACTATTATAGAAAAGAGTATCGGAAAAACTGTCCACGTCGATATTGGGCATTATTATGTGTCCTAACGATGGATTCGTATCATACGAGATAAGATTAGATAAAATTATAGTGAAGGAAAACAATTCGACGTCTACAAAAAACGTGGTCAACGTTGTGTAACCCTTCCCAATGTCAATTACCTGATAGCTTGATCTAAACTTATTCAAGTCAGTTAACTGGACCGCTGATTCAGTAATGAGGCCATCCTGTGAACCAGGGTCCAAGAATGCTCTCAAGTGAAAGCGACCACTGTTAGCATTGACAACAAGACGTATTGTGTACAGTAAAACAGCCCGAAAAGCACTAGGCACATGAAATGCAAACTGGCTTGGAGCAAAGCTATTATAACTTGATGAAGATTGAGTCTGAGTCAAAGCTTGATTCAAGCTCTCCACTTCTTTCGAATGCACTATAGAGTGAGACAATCCCTTGCATGAAATACAGCGAAAAGTCGAGGGGCAGTCACCATAATTATGTCCAGTACTAAAACAATCGCGGCAATGTCCTTTCTGTGATATAAGCTCATATTTCACATTCAAGGGCAATGCCAAAAATTTGAAACATTCCAATATAGAATGAGATTTACCACAATGTGCGCACGAATCCGTATTTGCCCCCAACAATTCGCCGGAATGGCAAGATGGACCTCTTACATTACAAGTACTCTCACCACATTGAAAATCGTCATTTAGAGACTCAACGGTTTTAGTAAGTGATTTATTCCTATGAACGTGGAATGAATTATTGTCACGGAAAGATATAGGCGTTGAAAACTTGAGATGCTTGGGAAGCTTTGCGTTAAACCTCATCGTTGTATCACAACGATTATTCGAGACTGCAGATTTGCTGGCAAATGGGAAATGAGAGGTCGATTGCTGAGGCAAAGAATCAAGAACTTTTCCCTTAATCGTAAAATAAAAATCGGAGAAATCAAAATACAAATCGTCCACTAAGTAGGGAATATCGGAGACATTCAAGGCTCCATTGTGGACCCTTAGCAAAATTTCTCGATGTCGGCTCTCAAAAACTTTAAAAACATCGTCAATCCGCTATCCCAATGAGGACAAAAAACCCGAAGTTTTCTCAAAATCTGGCCTAGAATCAAACCTCTGTTCATATTTCCTCAGCAATTCCAAAGAATATTTTTGCAGTCGTATAATTTCATGCAAGTCAGACATTTCAATTATGTTATATGAAACGAAAATAATCACCACGTGATTTCACAGAAAATAAAATCAATAAAAAAAAATCGAGAAAAATACGCGAAATTTCCCGGGTTTCGGCACCAAAAATGTTACGTTAAAGATCGTTTAAAATTCCAATTAAAATAACCCAATTTAGAAAGCTATTCTCCAAATATAAATATTCAAAAAAAAAAAAAAAACAAATTCAATTTATTTGCTATAAAATAGAAAAAAATTACAAGTTAGTAATATCAGTAGAGATACTTATGATGTTATCTGCTTAGTGGTCCAAATCAGAGAGATCGAGTCAATTACTTTTAAAATCCACTTTAGCTACCATAGTTCGATTTGAAATTTGAATTGAGTGATTTCTCTCAACAAATATATTTAATTCAAAAGTGCTGCTGTTTCAATTTCATTCAATGTAAAAGCTATCATTGATAAAAAGAACTCATTCATTGTAATGCATTGATCAGTGAAAAACAACAAGCTGAAGATCAGTTATTTGTTGCATATCACTCAATCAATGCATAAGCATGTTGGGAGAAAGAGAATGGGTACATTTTATCAATGAGAATATTTTATCAATGAAACTATTGATATGAATGAAACGAACAGCGAGCAATGTTAAATGCAAATTCATTGATGATAACTACACTATTGATCTATAGCATAAGTACATATTCAACATAATGCAAATGAGTTTAAATATAAAGGGTGATTCTTTTGAGGTTAGGATTTTCATGCATTAGTATTTGACAGATCACGTGGGATTTCAGACATGGTGTCAAAGAGAAAGATGCTCAGTATGCTTTGACATTTCATCATGAATAGACTTACTAACGAGCAACGCTTGCAAATCATTGAATTTTATTACCAAAATCAGTGGCAGAAAATCCGCTTTTTTATCGACAAATTTTGTTCAGCGATGAGGCTCATTTCTGGTTGAATGGCTACGTAAATAAGCAAAATTGCCGCATTTGGAGTGAAGAGCAACCAGAAGCCGTTCAAGAACTGCCCATGCATCCCGAAAAATGCACTGTTTGGTGTGGTTTGTACGCTGGTGGAATCATTGGACCGTATTTTTTCAAAGATGCTGTTGGACGCAACGTTACGGTGAATGGCGATCGCTATCGTTCGATGCTAACAAACTTTTTGTTGCCAAAAATGGAAGAACTGAACTTGGTTGACATGTGGTTTCAACAAGATGGCGCTACATGCCACACAGCTCGCGATTCTATGGCCATTTTGAGGGAAAACTTCGGAGAACAATTCATCTCAAGAAATGGACCGGTAAGTTGGCCACCAAGATCATGCGATTTGGCTCCTTTAGACTATTTTTTGTGGGGCTACGTCAAGTCTAAAGTCTACAGAAATAAGCCAGCAACTACTCCAGCTTTGGAAGACAACATTTCCGAAGAAATTCGGGCTATTCCGGCCGAAATGCTCGAAAAAGTTGCCCAAAATTGGACTTTCCGAATGGACCACCTAAGACGCAGCCGCGGTCAACATTTAAATGAAATTATCTTCAAAAAGTAAATGTCATGGACCAATCTAACGTTTCAAATAAAGAACCGATGAGATTTTGCAAATTTTATGCGTTTTTTTTTTAAAAAAAGTTATCAAGCTCTTAACAAATCACCCTTTATATCTAAATCATATTAAATATGTTAAAATGTATTTAACACAATGAAAAGAAAATGACATTTTAATATGAATAGAAATATAAATATTAATAAGTGTATGTTGGATATGCAAATAAAAGGTATATAAATTTATCATAAAATAATTATGATTTTAGAAAAGTTTCGTGAATTCAAAAATGAAAATTATGGTGTGTTGGCGGTTTCGCCAACAGGGGGCTATATATAATTATGGACCGATATGGACCAATTTTTGCATGGTTGTTAGAGACTATATACCAACATCATGTACCAAATTTCAGCCGGATCGGATGAAATTTTCTTCTCTTTGAGGCTCCGCAAGCCAAATCTGGGGATTGGTTTATATGGGGGCTATATATAATTATGGACCGATGTGAACCAATTTTTGCATGGTTGTTAGAGACCATATACCAACACCATGTACCAAATTTCAGCCGGATCGGATGAAATTTGCTTCTCTTTTAGGCCCGCAAGCCAAATCTGGAGATCGGTTTATATGGGGGCTATATATAATTATGGACCGATGTGGACCAATTTTTGCATGGTTGTTAGAGACCATATACCAACACCATATACCAAATTTCATCCGGATCGGATGAAAAATGCTTCTGTTAGAGGCTCCACAAGCCAAATCTGAGGGTCCCTTTATATGGGGGCTATACGTAAAAGTGGACCGATATGGTCCATTTTCAATACCATCCGACCTACATCGATAACAACTATTTGTGCCAAGTTTCAAGTCGATAGCTTGTTTCGTTCGGAAGTTAGCGTGATTTCAACAGACGGACGGACGGACGGACATGCTTAGATCGACTCAGAATTTCACCACGACCCAGAATATATATACTTTATGGGGTCTTAGAGCAATATTTCGATGTGTTACAAACGGAATGACAAAGTTAATATACCCCCATCCTATGATGGAGGGTATAAAAACAACCCACGCGCAAACATATCGATTACATCAAAGCAGGTATCGATTACAGCTAGATAAAAGAAATGTAGGAAATTTCCCTATATTGTAACAAGTGTGTTTCCTTAAGTTTTGAAAGGATTGAATACTTCTTAGTACGAATGAACTAAAATATTTTTCTATGCCAAGTGTTATTCGTATGTATGATAAGCTTTCTATAATAAAGGAAGTCAGTATTATCGTTTTATAAGAAATTTTACTAAATTTGAGGAAACTTGGTTTTAGTTCGGTTTTTGTTTATTTTTATGAATGCTTTGTTATCAGTGAATAAAATTTTCTTTTTCAGTAGTAAATTCTTATACCCAGCGAAGAAAACAGTATTAGTAAAATTCTATGCCCTATTCTAGTTAATGAACAATTCCTAACTGCTTTCAGTTTAGGATTTTTTTACTGAAACAAGTAAATTTTATTATTTCACACAAAATATTAACTGAGTGGAAATAAAATGACTAAACTAAATTGATGAACATTTTTTCCTTTAGTTTCGAAGACACTTTTTTCTGGGTGCCGGGTGACTGAGAAATTGGCGAATTAGTATGGTCTTGAACTAGACATGCACTTCAAAATTCCCACGGCTAAGCCCATTTTTTTATAGGGCAATGAAATTCCCTTTGGTGAGTATGCAAAATACCTTAAGGTTATGTTGGGAGCCACCGTGGTGCAATGGTTAGCATACTCGCCTTGCATACACAGGGTGGTGGGTTCAAACCCAATTTCGACCAAATACCAAAAATTTTTTCAGCGGGGGATTATCCCACCTCAGTAATGCTGGTTACATTTCTGAGTGTTTCAAAGCTTCTCTAAGTGGTTTACTGGATTGTGGAACGCCGTTCGGACTCGGCTATAAAAAGGAGGTCCCTTGTCATTGAGCTCAACATAGAATCGGGCAGCACTCAGTGATAAGAAGTTCACCACTGCGGTATTACAATGGACTGAATAGTCTATGTGAGCCTGAAATATCGGGCTGCCACTATACCTAACTTAACCTACACTGAAAAAAAGCATGCCCGGTTCCAAAGATTTTGTCCTTACTTTAACAATTTTGGTATTGATTCCCAGCCAAAGAAGCGGAGAATTCAAGTAAGGATACTTTTAAGACAAAATTCTCTTTTGGGTTTTGTGTACTTGGTTCTAGGAAGCAAATTTTAATTATTCGTTTTTCAGCTTTTTTCTTCATGGGATATGAAAGTCCCATGAACGAGTCAACGAAAATTTTATTTTCCAAATTCACGCGACTTCAAGTAGAATTTATGCTATGTTTCAAGTAAAAAACGTCTTTAAAATAAAGTGTTGAAAAACATGTCCTATTTTTTAACGATTTTTTGCTTTGTAGTCAAGATGCAAAAAGGCAACAAATTTAAAGACAATTTCATTACGTTTAAAGAATTTTTCTGAATTATTAAAGTCAAGTTGACCTTACCCCAAAAAAATTTTCTTTCATGTTATGATACCCATTTTTAAGTCAAATCACTTAATTATAAAGATAATACGATTTCATGGAAAAGTTGATCGACTTTTGAACAAGGAAAAAACTTTATATTAGAGAAATGCGTCTTCCATGCTAAGCAAAATTTGCATTCGTATTTTAAGGACATGAAATCTTTGGCCTCACGACAATATTTTTTTCAGTGTAGGGTTATGTTGGACAGTAGGCTGAACTTTGAGCTTGATATTGTAAGGCGTAAGCGAAGTTTAGGGGCATAAGCTTTAGACTACTGGCGGACCTGGAATATGTTAGCATGAGTAGTCTGCTAATATTTTTGAAACTATAAGGTTGGTTCCAAAGAAGCAAATAATCGGGTAGGTTCAACAGTAAAAAAACAAAAAGTGCCAAGGAAATACTTAGAGTTTCTTTTATAGAAGGAGAAAATATTTCACTTTCTTTCCATATGGGGGCTATATATAATTATGGACCAATATGGTCCATGTACCAAATTTCAACCAGATCGGATGAATTGTGCTCCTCCAAGAGGCTCCACAAGCCAAATCTGAGCGTCGGTTTATTTGGGGGCTATACGTAAAAGTGGTCCGATATTGCCCATTTGCAATACCATCCGACCTACATCAGTAACAACTACTTGTGCCAAGTTTCAAGTCGATAGCTTGTTTCGTTTGGAAGTTAACGTGATTTCACCAGACGGACGGACATGCTTAGATCGATTCAGAATTTCACCACGACCTAGAATATATATACTTTATGGGGTCATAGAGCAATATTTCGATGTGTTACAAACGGAATGACAAAGTTAATATACCCACCATTCTATGGTGGAGGGTATATGGTGGAGGGTATATATGAGTCCGTCCGTCCGTCTGTTGAAACCACGCTAACTTCCGAACGAAACAAGCTATCGACTTCAAACTTGGCACAAGTAGTTGCTATTGATGTAGGTCGGATGGTATTGCAAATGGGCCATATCGGTTCACTTTTCCGTATAGCCCCCATATAAACAGACTCCAAAATTTGGCTTGCGAGGCCTCTAAGAGAAGCACATTTCATCCGATCCGGCTAAAATTCGGTACATGGTGTTAGTATATGGTCTCTAACAAACATGCAAAAATTGGTACACCTCGGTCCATAATTATATATAGCCCCCATATAAACCGATCCCCCGATTTCGCTTGCGAGGCCTCTAAGAGAAGCAAATCTCATCCGATCCGGCTGAAATTTGGTACATGGTATTAGTATGTGGTCTCTAACAACCATGCAAAAATTGGTCCACATCGGTCCATAATTATATATAGCCCCCATATAAACCGATCCCCCGATTTGGCTTGCGAGGCCTCTAAGAGAAGCAAATTTTATTCGATCCGGCTGAAATTTGGTACATGGTGTTAGCATATGGTCTCTAATAACCATACAAAAATTGGTCCACATCGGTCCATAATTATATATAGCCCCCATATAAACCGATAACCAGATTTGACCTCCGGAGCCTCTTGGAAGATCAAAATTCATCTGATTCAGTTGAAATTTGGTACGTGATGTTAATATATGGCCTCAAACACCCATGCAAAAATTGGACGAAATCGGTCCATAATTATATATAGGTCCCATATTAATCGATCCCCAGATTTGACCTCCAGAGCCCCTTGGAAGAGCAAAATTCTTCCCATTCGGTTGAAATTTGGTACGTGATGTTAGTATATGGTATCCAACAACCATGCAGGAATTGGTTCCTATCAGCCCATAATTATATATAGCTCCCATATAAACCGATCTCCAGATTTGACCTCCGGTGCCTTTTGTAGAAGCAAAATTCATCCGATCTGCTTGAAATTTGGTACGTGGTGATCGTATATGATATTTAACAAACATGCCAAAAGTGGTCCATATCAGTCCATAATCATATATAGCCCCATATAAACCGATCCCGAGATTTGGTTTTGGAGCCTCTTGGAGGAGCAAATTTCTTCCGAGTGAGTTGAAATTTGGTACATTGTGCTAGTATATGGTCGTTAACAACCATGCCTAACTAGGTCCATATCGGTCTATAGTTATATATATCCCTCAGATAAATCGATTTCCAATCACACAAAAGTTGGTCCATATCAAGTTCATAATTGTATATAGCCCCCATATAAGTGACCCCCATATTTCAATTCTGGCTCTCTACGTACGGTGCAAAATTCCATATCGATTCGTAATTATTTGTAGACTTACTATACATAACTTTTTTGTCTAATATATACCACGTATGGACTAACTCACAATTTAGAAAACGATGTTAAGAAGTTTTAAGATACCACAACCCAAGTATTTCGATTGTGGATGACAGTCTTTCGTAGAAGTTTCTACGCAATCCATGGTGGAGGGTACATAAGATTCGGCCTGGCCGAACTTACGGCCGTATATACTTGTTTTATCTGAAGTAGATTTTTAACTCTGATATCGCTTGTTTTAGTCAATGCAACTCAGCTGATTTACATTAAAAATAAAGGGGACATGAGGTACCAGCTTTGAGCTCACCCATCGTGATAAAAAAATCTTCAGATTGGGTGCAACAAACATTTCGCTATTCCAGATATAACAAATCCCGTATACCCGTATAACGAGCTATAGGTGTAAATACAAGAGCATTAAAAGCCGTGGATTGAAATCCTGGCTATCCTTAAACGTGCGGCACTTTGTGATGATACTTGCTCACCATCACCTGCTAAGTAGATTCTCAGTATTTGGGGCAGTTTTTTCTCCTATCCTGTGGTCCATTAAATGCGGTTGAGTGGTTATGTTTAGGGTTTTATTATTAGGTGAGCAAACTAATCGGCTTCCATGAAATAAACTCGATTTAAAAATAGTTTTGTCCTCCCAATGAATGTCCTTTAGATTGCGGCATTCTTCACTGTAGTCCATACTCAGTCCTGGTGCCTGCAGATTACCAACATGTATTGGACGACAAGGGTGATTTTAATAAATAAAGCTTTGAACAGATTGACTGAGTTCATTGTAGTTGAGCTTCGACTATGGGCCCCAGTGTGTCCCATGTTCGAACGTCTGTGAAAAGTATGTCGGATGGCGCGTGGGAGCCAAAGGATAGATTATTGTATGTGGCTGATAGTGTCTCTTCGTGGTTGGATGGGGGAGTGCCGGTGGAGCTGGTCATCATTGGAGTTCGTTTCGTCTATCGTTTGTAGTTCTCAATAGAAATTGTATTGTGCTGCCATGCTCTGAGCTTTTATGTATTTGACCATGCTTAGTAGAGAGATTAAATTGTCACGTATCAAATGGAATTAACTTTGGAATACTACCACGGTTCATGCCTGCATCTCAGTGAAGTTTAGCCATAGAAATAATCATTCGTCCCTTTTGGCCACTTTCATTGATTCATTTCTTTGTTCGGTGTTTGCTTCCAATGTTAGCCTGAACTCGGTTAGGGCCATTGCTTCCTCCTCATTTGATGCTCCTTGTTTCGTAGCTTTAATTCAATTATATTCCATTAATTACGAATAATGATGGTGGCGATGACGATGATGATGGCTACGTTGATGCACATGACGATGGTTTGGCTGTGGGTGGTGAAAGTAAGTTTCTAATGATTATTTGCCATGACGTTCACTGTTCTGCGGAGTCTATTGTTGTACAAAATTCGAATAGATATAGTGGGAGGCTGAATATGCATCTCATTTACAACCTTATGTAATGAAAATTGTCTTTAATGTTTTGTGTTATGTGTGCAAATGCATTTAAAATAAATTGACAGTTTACTACACGCAGAGTTGAAACATGGCTGTCACGATTATATTCCAAGAACAAACCAATGTCATTAGCGACCACTCTTACTGCAACCACGTTCGTGGTTGTGAACATAGTGGTAATAAAAGTAACATGATTGTGACTTAAGATGTTATGATTGTGACGAAAACACAAATAAATTTGAATTACACCAACATGGTCAAAATCTAATAACATATTAGATAAAATGGTTTTCGACAAAATTTATTAGTAAATCGTGCGTGAGGCATTAAATTTCATCAAAATAATTGCGACCGGAATCCTGCGAACAACAAATACATGGCGCTTGGTGTCCGTCCGTCCTTCCGTCTGTCTGTCCATGTATTTGTTGTTCGCAGGATTCCGGTCGCAATTATTAACCGATTTTGATGAAATTTGGTACAGGGTGTTTTTTGGGCACAAGGACGAACGCTATTGAATTTGGAATCGGATCAAATTTAGATATAGCTCCTATATATGTGTATCGCGTGGTTTCGACAAATGGGGTTACGTTGCGTTTTTTTTACTAACCGATTATCGTCAAATTTGGTACAAAGTAATATTTTTCATCACCTTTCGAGTGTGCAAAATTTCATCGAAATCGGTTCAGATTTAGCTATAGCTCCCATTTATATGTATCGCCCGATTTTCTCAAATTTGGCCAATAAATCCTTATATATTACCCGATCTTACTCAAATTTAGCAACAGGTAACCTTCTGTAGTATCAACCAAACCTGCCAAGTATCATCGAAATCGGTTTAGATTTAGATATAGCTTCAACATATATGTATTACACGATTTTGAAAAATTTGCCCATAGAGGCCTCATTTATTATCAGATCTTACTCAAATTCAGCACAACATAACCTTCTGCCAAATATTATCTAAATTGGTTCAGATTTAGATATAGCTGCCATATATATGCATCGCTCGATTTTCCCAAAGTTTGACATAATACTATTATTTATTAACCAACGTTACTTAAATTTCAAATTTTGAGGTATTACACGATCTATTTAGCGATACATGCACTGAAAAAACAGTGAACCCTTTTCCATTGCAAAATGAACTAAACTGTAGTAATATTGACCATGATTTAGCCCTTAAGATTTTTTTCAACTTGTCTAGTTTATAATTTTCTTAAATTTTAGTTCATCTATAACATTGTAGTTTAGTTCATTTTTACAACACCATAAGATTTATATACCCCTACCAAGTTAAAAAGTCAGTATTATTTTGGTTTACTTGCTTATTTTGTGGGAAACCCGATAATAAAAATTGGTTAACAGTCTCTTTAAAATGTCGACGACTAAACTATTTTTAAATCAATCATTCCACAGTACAGAGAAATTAAATAATTAAAGGAACAACAAACCGTTTTACTATTATGAAAATTGTCATACATTAAAATTAAACTTTGTTTAAGCAAAAGTACTTTATTATAAAAACTTATGATGGAAGTTCTTAATACAATGTTTTTTGTGAATAAAAATTATGACCACCTGGAACAGAGAGTAGTTCATTTGAACCCGCTGTTTGGACATTTTGACTTATCCTTTTTTTATTCATCGTAGGTAGTTTTTTCACATATCTTGCTGGAAAAATGGAAACAAAAATGAAAATTGTTAAAAATTAACACCATATAATGAAATATAATTTTTAATTCTTCATTTTAGCTTGTAACTTACCATATTTGGGGCATTTTATCAAATGGTGTAAAGAATTCAACTTTTCTTTGGAAAACGTATCTCATAAAATTTGTACCTGAAACAATTAGAGAAATAATGAAGTATTCTATATAAACTCATAAAACTGTGTTGTTATCGATGTGAAGGATATAATAAAATAAATATTCTGGTTGAAAGAAAGCCAAAGTTTTAATATAAAACTTACCAATTCTCTATTAAATTGTACGCTGAGGGAAAATATAAAAAGTTGTCCAAATTTATTTGGGTTATTCTGAAATTAAATATTAAATAAAATTATTAAATAAGTTTTCAAAAAATCTAATGAAAAAAATAATATGCATTAAAAACCAAATATTCTTGATAACCCTAGACAGTCATCATTTGTCAAAATGACGACACGTAGTTTAATTTTCGATTTAAAATGCATTTTAGTCTATTGGGAAAAGGTGAATTTAAGTTATACTAATTCGACCGTTTTATGAATTTTTGTTTTATACTACTTAAAACCAAATTGAATAAGAAAATAAACTCAAGTTTGGTTCAATTTTTCGCTCACGATGAAAATTTTAGCGTCTTGAAATGAGCCGTAGTCAAAATGACAAAGGCTGTTAATGTACAAAAAATAAGGATGACTGTCCAGGGCTAAAAGAAAGTTAAAGAATCCTTACCAATTCACTATTAAAATACAGGCAAAGGAGTACTAACAATTTGTTCAAATGTTTAAGGGGTTATTCTGAAATTAAATATTAAATATTTTATTAAAAATATTACATTGGTTTCCAAAGAATTTGATTAAAGAAATACTAAAATAAGGCATTAAAAACCTGTAATTTTGATGATAAAAAGGTCACAAAAACGTAAATGTTCTAGTTAAAATAAAGCCATTTTTTAAAATAAGCCAATTTTAAAAGCATTAAACTGGTTTCCAAAAAAATTAATTAACAAATAATAATATACATAAAAAAATATTTTTAAAAGAAAGTCATATTAAAAAAATACTTACCAATTTATGAATAAACTATACGCTGAGATATAACAAAAATTTTCCAAATTCATCTGGAATTGAATATTAATTTTTTACACAGAATAATAAAAATTTCAATATACTTTCAATTTCAACATATTTTCCTCAATATTCGTTATAACTTTTTTCTAAACTACCGATAAAATATCTAATTATACAATTATTATTCGAGCTTTATGGACAGATATAGATTAAGACCGATAAAATATTAATAACTTTCATTTAAAAGGTTTAATAAACAAACACCAATATATGTCTCAAAATTCCAAAATATTCCATGCCTTTATATTCCCTTGTTGAATACATACTTAAAAGATGCAACAGCCCACGCCAACGCCAACTATACAACTGAAGCATGCCAAACAAAACCAAGCAAAGCCAAAACATTCCTACAACAACAAAAACACATGTGCCTTTATTGAAAACAACACCTCACCCAGCCAAATAAACCATCCGAGAATAACAAACACACACATACACACAAACCACTAAATGCACAAAAATAACAAACAACCCCACGATCATGTATACACAACAAAACTCAAGTAACATCATCTTTACATTAATCACATTCCACTATGCCGATAAAGATATCTGTACTATGCATTAGTTCATCGCATCTGCTGACAATTTACTCTAAGAATAATATTCGTAAAGGCACACCAGTTTACGATCAATGAAACGTTTAACTTAAAATTTGCAAAATTTTCAAGAAATGTTATCTACCATTTTTGACGAAAATGTCTATAAATTTAATTACATGTGAACTAAAAATATTTCATTGGGTAATTTTTTACCAACAATTATTAACTATAGGAATTGTCAGTAAGAAATTGCTATCCACTTTCAAGTTCATTTTTCGTAAAAAAATATTTTCTCATACAAAAAAATCTTATAGTAAATTGCACTTATTATTTACAAAATATTTTACATTTCACAAGTAGTTTTATAGCATGACAAACGAATTTTTAACTACCAGTTAAGAAATTTTTTAAGGAAATTTCCATCGTATTTTGTAGGCCATGAACTAAACGATTGCTACTTAGAATTTGTAAAATTTCCTTCCGAGTAGTTAATTTTCGTTGAAGATGCGAAAAATGAACTAAAATTCTGGAAAATTCTTGTAATAAATTAATGTAAAAATTTTCTTAAATTTACGAGACCCTTTTTTTTCTGTGTGTAGCTTGTTCATAAATATATTGGCCGATTTGCACAAATTTGGATTTATTACCTAAACTAATTGAGCGATTTCCTCTTTTTATACCCTAAACCACATAGTGGTTAGGGTATAATAAGTTTTATCTGCCAAAAAATGTGCCTATATTGATTTTAGACCCAATAAAATATATACCGATCGACTCAGAATCACCTCCTGAGTCGATCTAGCGCTTGGTGTCCGTCCGTGTCTCCATGTATTTGTTGTTCGCAGGATTCCGGTCGCAATTATTAACCTATTTTAATGAAATTTGGCACAAGGACGAACGCTATTGAATTTGGAAGAAATCGGATCAAATTTAGATATAGCTCCCATATATATGTATCGCACGATTTCGACAAATGAGGTCACGTTGCGCTTTATTACTCACCGCAATTCTTAACCTCCCAGCAAAAAAATTTGGAAGTTCTTCCAAAGGCACAACTTTAAAAGCACTTCCAGAAGATGCACTCCCAATGATGTTATTTATTTTAACTACCCAGGAACTTCTTTTAATTCAATTTTTTATAACTTGGTATTTTTCATACTTTTAATGGGTAATTTGAACTTTTTATACCGACCACCATAGAAGGTGACGGGGGTATAATAAGTTTGTCATTCCGTTTGTAACACATCGAAATATCGATTTCCGACTATTTTTCTTGATCAGGGAGAAATTCTAAGACGATATAACCGTGTCCGTCTGTCTGTCTGTCTATTATAATCACGCTACAGTCTTCAATAATGAAGCAATCGTGCTGAAATTTTGCACAAACTCGTCTTTTGTCTGCTGGCAGGTCAAGTTCGAAGATGGGCTATATCGGTCCAGGTTTTGATATAGTCCCCATATAAACCGACCTCCCGATTTGGGGTCTTGGGCTTAAAGAAATCGACACCAAGCAAATATGGCCCCATTTCAACTTAAACCGCACACTAGATATGCTAATGTTCTCGAGACGTCAGATATCACTCCTGATATCTGCTATAACGGGTCGCTGCCTGATAGGCGATTTTGCAAAAACTATTGGCGCGAAGTATAATGACTATTGTATGAGCTGTCATGATGCGGAGGAAAAAGAATCAATTAAACACCACTTGTGTGAGTGTCCTGCATTTTGTGTAAAGCGCAAGCAACTTTTAGGAGCATATAGCTTCAGATTACTGGCGGATCTGGAAAACGTTAACTTAAGCAGTCTGCTACTGTTTTTGGAACAATCTGGTTGGTTCAACAAAGAAAAATAATCAAGAAGGTTCAGCGGTTAAAACTAGAAGTGCCCATATGTAATAGGTACTTTTAGTTAATGTGGTATCACAATGGACTGAATAGTCTAAGTGAGCCTGAATCTTAATCGGGCTGCCACTTTAACCTAACCTAACCTTATAGAAATCGAAGTTTTTATCCAATTTGCCTGAAATATGAAATCTAGAGGTATTTTATGACCATAAAGAGGTGTGCAAAAAATGGTGAGTATCGGTCCATGTTTTGGTATAGCCCCCATATAGACCAATCTCCCGATTTTACTTCTTGGGCGTATAGAAACTGCAGTTTTTATTCAATTTACCTGAAATTGGAAATCTAGAGGTATTGTAGGACCACAAATACGTGTGGCAAAAATTGTGAGTATCGGTCCATATTTTGGTATGGCCCCCATATAGACCGATCTCCCGATTTTACTTCTTGGGCTTACAGAAACCGCAGTTTTCATTCAATTTACCTGAAATTAGAAATCTAGAGGTATTGTAGGACCACAAATACGGGTCATAAAGAGGTGTGCCGAAAACGGTGAGTATCGGTCCATATTTTAGTATAGTATATATATATATATATATATATATATATATATATATATATATATATATATATATATATATATATATATATATATATATATATATATATATATATATATATATATATATATATATATATATATATATATATATATATATATATATATATATATATATATATATATATATATATATATATATATATATATATATATATATATATATATAAGAACGATCTCCCGATTTAACTCCTTGGGTTTCTAGAAACCGTAGTTTTTATCTGATTTGCCTGAAATTGTAAATATTCTGGTATTTTAGGCTCACAAAAACGTGTATCGGATTAAGTTTTTATCGGTCCATTTGGTAATGCCTCCATATAGACCGACTTCACTTCTTGGGGGTGTAGAAGGCGCACTGATCATGAAAATTGCTTGAAACTCAATGTAAAATTTCCAGATTTTACTTCTACAGATTTAAGATTTCAAATCAAGACGTTATTTTATAATTTTCTTGCACACTTACAAGAGATGTTAATGATTCCTCTAAAACTCAAACAAAAATGGTTCTTATAAATCCAGAATCTGATATAGTCCGGTGAAATCTTTAAATTTATCTTCGGGAAGTGTCCTCAAGCCCAGGCCTGTGGAGTCGAGCCAATTTTGCTCGACTCCGACTCCAGCATTTTTCATCAGCTCGACTCCGACTCCGACTCCGGGTAATATAACTAAATCTCATTTTAGTACCACTAATTTGTAGTTCTATTGTGGGGGTATATATGGGATATATATATGGATCGATATAAAGTATCGTATTTATTTTTGTGTCAAGAAAGGTCTTAATTTCGCATTTATACCAATTAAACTCTTTATTTCAAATTTAGGGCAATGTTTAATAAATAAAATAATGATATAAATACCCATCATAATATGAGAAGATACCGACAGTATATGTGTTTGTGGACGAAAATTATTATAAAGGGTTATATTCCCATATGCATGAATTTGAATCTGAATCGATTTAGACAAAATTGTATATACTTCTAGAAAATCTCTGTACCTAAAATTTAAATCTAACGTTATGGGACGTAACACAATTATAGCAAAAAATAAAAATGCAAAGAAAGTCCAAAGTCGGGCGGGCCGATTGTAACATACTCTGCACAACTTTGTATTTAGATCTACATTTTGATAAAATCTGAAATCAGACTTCTACAAAATCTCGTGCAATATTTGGGAAACATTCATAATTTTTTATATAGCAAAATTTGAGTCACTTTTACCAGTTTTCGATTTAGCAGTGAGTATCAGTAAGAAAAAAATTTGAGATATTTTGCTATATAAATAAAATTTTGACAAATTGTTTTATAGAAATAAAATTTTGAAAAAAATATAAATAGAAATTTTGGAAAAATTTTTGTGTAGTAAATAAAAGTTTGCAAAATTTTCTATAGAAACAAAATTTGAACTAAATTCTCTATATAAATAAATGTTTGAGAAATTTTTCTATATAAATAAATTTTTACAAAATTTTCTATAAAAAAAACTATAGTAAACAAATTTTGACAAAATTTTCTATAGAAATAAAATTTTGAAAAAAATATCAATAGAAATTTTTGGAAAATTTTTTGTGTAGTAAATAAAATTTTGCAAAATTTTCTAAAGAAATAAAATGCTGCAAAATTTTCTATAGAAAGAAATTTAGACTAAATTTTCTATAAAAATAAAATGTTGACTAAATTTTCTATCGACATAAAATGTTGTATAAATTTTGTATAAAAAATCTATAGTAACAAAATTTTGGCACAATTTTCTATAGAAAAAAATTTGAAAAAATTATTAATAGAAATTTTGGAAAATTTTTTGTGTAAATAAAATTTTGCACAATTTTCTATAGAAGCAAAATTTTGGCTAAATTTTCTATAGAAAAAAATTTTTGACAAAATTTTCTACATAAAAATATTTTTATAGCCACCACCATAGAATGGTGACAGGGGTATAATAAGTTTGTCATGTCGAAGATGAGCTAGATCCGTCCAGGTTTTTATATAGCTCCCATATCAACCGTTCGCCCGATTTGGGGTCTTGGGCTTATAAAAACCGTAGTTTTTATCCAATTTGCCAGAAATTGGAAACCTAGAGGTATTCTAGGGCTATAAGGAGGAGTGCTGAAAATGGTGATTATCGGACCACGTTTTAATATAGCTCCCATATAGACAGAACTCCCGATTTTATTTCTTGAGCTTCTAGAATCAGTAGTTTTTATCCAATTTGTCTGAAATTGGAAATCTAGAGGTATTATAGGACCATTACAAGGCGTGCCGAAGATGGTCATTATCGGACGAAGTTTTGATATAGCCCCCTTTTAGACCGATGTTACGAGTTTACTTCTTGGATTTCTACAATCCGTAGTTTTTATCCAATTTGCCTGAAATTGAAAATCTGGAGGTATTCTAGGACCATTAAGAGGTGTGCCGAATATATTGTGTATCGGTCCAGTTTTTGATATAGTCCCCTTATAATCCGGCCTTCCGTTTTGGGGTCTATATACTAGAACTACAATAGATGTGCTGAATACTGTACGTATCCTTCCATGTTTTTGGCGTAGCCCCATTAGTCTGATTGGACCAAAATATACCCAAAAAATTATTGAAGTTGGTCAGACCAAATGGAATTTTTCTGCAGAAATAACATTTGGACAAAAATTTCTATAGAAATAAAATTTTAACAAAATTTTCATAGAAATAAAATTTTTACAAATTTTTCATAGAAATAAAATTTTAACAAAATTTTGTATAGAAATAAGCTACTTAAAAAATTTTGGGATACAATATTATGCAAAAATTTTGTACAAATTTTAAGAAAAAATAAAATTTTGCGATAAATTTCTATAGAAAAAGATTTCTGCTAAATATGTAATAGAAATAAAATTTTGGCTACATTTTTTACAGAAATTAAATTTTGGCTAAATTTTCAATAGAATTAAACTTTGGCTACATTTTCTATAGAAATTAAATTTTGGCTAAATTGAAATTTGGGCTAAAATGAAATCTATTGAAATAAAATTTGGACCGAATTTTCTATAGAAATAAAATATGGACAAAATTTTCGATAGAAATAGAATGAGGTCAAAATTTTATATAGAAATAAAATTTTGAAAAAATTTTCTTTCGAAGAAATATTTTAGAAAAATTATAACTTTTAATTATATTAATTTAAATTAGAAAACTGGTCCCCTGGTACGAATTTTGGAAAAATTTGGTCCAAAATAAAAATTCGTTGTTGCAACGCTGGTAAGGCCTCCATATAGACCGATTTCAGATATTGAGGGTACAGAAGGTGCATTTACCATAAATCTAAATTTGCCAGATATTACTTCTCGTAATCATAAAACAGTTGGCGTACTATAGATTTTAGATTTCAAATCAAGGTATTTTTTCTTAATTTTCTTGCACATTTACAGGATATCCTTATGATTCCTTTAAAACTCAAACAAAAATAGTTCTTATAAATCCGGAATCTGATAGGTAAAATCTTTGCATTTATTTTCGGGATGCGAACTGGTTAAACTGATCTGTCATCAAACCCCCATGAAATTTTCTAAGGAAATTAGTATATTTGATTCATGGTGGTGGATATTTATGATTCGGCCCGGACGAACTTATTGCTGTATATACTTGTTTTATTTTTTATTTTCTATAGAAATAAATGTTGACATAGTTTTCTATAGAAAAAAATATTTCTATAGTAATAATATTTCGAATAATTTTTTTATAGAAATTAAATTTTGACAAAACATTCAATACAAATACAATAGTGAAAAAATTTTCTATAAAAGACAGTTTTGACAATTTTTTCTGTCATATGTGTGTAGGTATATAGCCTTAAAATAAAATTAAAAACAATAAATTCGAATTATTGTTCGAATTATTTCAAATAAATTGATATGGGGATTCAAATGGATCGATCCAGCCCATTTGCTAGTCTAACATTCTAGGAAACATAAAATGATAGCCGTAATTGGAAGTTGATTTTCATTTCCAATCATGGTGTACATTGATGGAATGCATAACGCATTGGAAACTAATTTGCGTAAAAACCTTTTTAGTTACAAAAATGTGAAGTGTTTTAAAAAATTTGGTTTAGCCGGAGTCGGAGTCGAGCAAAATTTTTACGACTCCGGCTCCGACTCCAGCCAAATCTTCAGACTCCGACTCCAAGACTCCGACTCCGACTCCACAGCCCTGCTCAAGCCCTCCTGAAATTTCAAAGGAAACCCCAATATTTGGTTCATGGTGGTGGGTATTTAAGATTCAGCCCGGCCGAACTTAGTGCTGTATATACTTGTTTTTTTTTTTTTTTTTTTTTTTTTCTAATATATACCATGTATGGACTAACTTACAATTTAGAGGATGATGTTAAGAAGTTTTAAGATGGCAAGGTCATCGGCTAGTATTACCACAACCCAAGGAATTCCATTGTGGATAACAGTCTTTAGTAGAAGTTTCTACACGGACGAAAAAGACTGGTTTTCATATGTTTGGGTGTAAAATTTAAATGTTTGGAACTTAAAATTTTTAACACAATATTTTTAATTGCAAGCATATAATGTTCATAAACTAGCATAACATGTGTGGGACATATTTGTTAATATGTTAGAACATACTATGTTTGGGACATAAAATGTTTGTAAATATAATATGCTTGGTTGCAAGCATATAATAATTTAGAAATAGCCTATAAACATATATGTGAGACCTAGAGAGTATGCTGCAAGTAAAATAATGGAAGTAACCAATTGGCGGCTTAAAAATATATATACACAAAGAAAATTTCATTATAATTTTTTTCTACCAGTGTATGCCTGAGGTGAAACATAATATGTTTTAACAATACAAACAATATTTTGTTTGGACCAATCCTGAAAATATATATGCTTGAAGCAAAATGTGTTTGGGCATATTTTACAGAAGCGATTTTTTTAGGGTGTACTTAATCCATGATGGAGGGTACATAAGGGTCGGCCTGGCCGAACTTACGGCCGTATATACTTGTTTTTCTTCGTATGAACTTTCAAAGTCCTTTAAAAACGTGTTAACGAAAGATTAAATTTCCAAATTCACTCTCGACTTCCACACGCTCACAAAATCGCTTCTGTAACATATACTCCCAAACATATTTTGCTTCAAGCATATATATTTTTGGGTATTGCCCAAACATTTATATGTTTGATCTCTTCCAATATATAATATGTTTGAAAGCATATTGGTCTAAACAATATATGTTTGGGTAGTCTAAGTTCCAAACATTTTGTATTTTTGCATCCAAATTCAATAATGTTGTCTTCCAAAAAACAATATGTTATTATGTGAACATATAATATGTTTGGAAGCATTTTGCACCCAAAAATATTATATGCTTAAAAAATTCTCCCAAACAATATTGTGCTCAAAATTTTATTTATTTATTTATATATTTACAATCATAATGAATTATGAAAACAACATAGGTTTTCGACCTGAATGCTCAAAATTTTGTTTCTGCCAATTGTATATTCCCCCACATCTTTCTCACTTCCACGAGATTTTTTAGTTCTTAGCACCTTTTTCTGTAATACAAACATTGTAGAAGAAATTATTAAATTGTATGATTTTTTTATTTTAATTTTACCTTTTGCCGGACGGGGATTCGAACAGCGGACCACACAGTTTGTAAGGATCAAAGAAGTAGCTGATCAATTGCTAAAGGAAAAATAAAATGTTAATTTTGTAATAACAAGCAACAACCATCAACTTAATTCAATATCGCTCCCTGTTAAATAGCGCTCCAAGCTACTAAACACATATATGTTTATAGGCTATTTCTAAATTAATATATGTTTGCATCCAAGCATATTATACTTACAAACATTTTATGTCCCAAACATAATATGTTCTAACATATTAACATATATGTCCCAAACATGTTATGCTAGTTTATGAACATTATATGCTTGCACTCAAAAATATTGTGTTTAAAAATTTGTGTTCCAAACATATAATGTTTATAGCCAAACATATGAAAAACAGTCTTTTTCATCCGTGAAATTGAAATTATGCTATGTTTCAAGTAAATACCGTCTTTAAAATAAAGTGATGTCAAGATTTAATCAATTTTGAAAAAAAAACTTCAGAATTAATAAAGCCAAGTCGACCTTAATCAAATAAAATTTTTGATTTGATTTTCTTGTAAAGATACCCTTTTTTAAGTCGAATTATAAGGACAAAACGACTTCATTGAAAAGTCTATCGACTTTTGGACAAGGAAAACAAACTTTGTATCGGAGAAATTTGTCTACTATGCTCAAGATCAATAAATCTTTGGCCTCTCGACAGTAGTTTTTTGTTTTCAGAGTACATCGCATCTATCTCCCACTGGGCAATTAGACATTTCTTTGGTCAGTATGTGTTTGTGGGTGGTAGGCAGGTTGGGTAGTACCACTTCGTAATTTTATGCCACCGGACTATGATTAAATGTTAATCACGGAATTAAAAGCAAGACAAGGAACAAATGCTCATTTCACTTTCAAATCTCATGATGGAACCGGTCATGGGAGACCTAAATCCCTAGTGATTTGTGAGGCGAGCCCCTGTTTGTGACAATATTAACCCCTTTTGCAAACACTTAATGAACTTGTGGAGGATTAGAGATGTTTGATGGGGATAAAAGTGCCGTTGATGACATGCTGAATAGTGGCATCCTCATAAGTGCACATTTAAATGAACAAAGTAGAAATTTTCCTCAAATGAGAAGTCCAAGTGGGTATGGGAGCTTGCAATTTTCCTCCTGAACATTACAAACGGGTCATTTGTATGTACATATATACGTTAAGGTTGAAAGTAGAAAAGCTGTCTTATGGTTGATGTGAAATTTTAATATCATTCTAGGGGATTGCTTTGATTTAACCAAGTACTTGGTATTCATTAATTATGGATGGAAGGATGAAAGCGCAACAGGAAGTAGACATGTCGCGGATGGGTTCTGCAGTATAGAAAATAGCATTAAAATGAACGGAGATATAGGTCATGAGTGTGACATGCAATATTAGATCCTTGGCCGTTCTGAATCTCATTGTTTAACTTTTTATACCCACCACCATAGAATGGTGACGGGGGTATAATAAGTTTGTCATTCCGTTTGTAACGCATCGAAATATCGATTTCCGACTATATAAAGTATATATATTCTTGATCAGGGAGAAATTCTAAGACGATATAACGATGTCCGTCTGTCCGTCTGTCTGTCTGTTGTAATCACGCTACAGTCTTCAATAATGAAGCAATCGTGCTGAAATTTTGCACAAACTCGTCTTTTGTCTGCAGGCAGGTCAAGTTCGAATATGGGCTATATCGGTTCAGGTTTTGATATAGTCCCCATATAAACCGACCTCCCGATTTGGGATCTTGGGCTTATAGAAATCGTAGTTTTTATCCACTTTGCCTTAAATTTGAAATCTAGAGGTATTTTATGCCCATAAAGAGGTGTGCCAAAAATGGTGAGTATCGGTTCATGTTTTGGTATAGCCCCCATATAGACCGATCTCCCGATTTTACTTCTTGGGCTTATAGAAACTAAGATTTTATTCAATTTACCTGAAATTGGAAATCTAGAGGTATTGTAGGACCAAAAATACGTATGCCAAAAATTGTTAGTATCGGTCCATGTTTTGGTATGGTCCCCATATAAAACGACCTCCCGATTTGGGGTCTTGGGCTTATAGAAACCGTAGTTTTTATCCAATTTGTCTGAAATTGGAAATCTAGAGGTATTTTAGAACCATAAAGAGGTGTGCCGAAAATGGTGAGTATCGGTCCATATTTTGGTATAGCTCCCATATAGACCGATTTCCCGATTTTACTTCTTGGGTTTCTAGAATCTGAAGTTTTTATCCTATTTGCCTGAAATTGGAAATCTAGAGGTATTTTCGGGTCATAAAGAGGTGTGCCGAAAACGGTGAGTATCGGTCCATATTTTAGTTTAGCCCCCATAAGAACCGTAGTTTTTATCTGATTTGCCTGAAATCGTAAATATTCTGGTATTTTAGGCTCACAAAAACGTATATCGGATTAAGTTTTTATGGGTCCATTTGGTAATGCCTCCATATAGACCGACTTCACTTCTTGAGGGTGTAGAAGGCGCACTGATCATGAAAATTGCTTGAAACTCAATGTAAAATTTACAGATTTTTCTTCTTTAGATTTAAGATTTCAAATCAAGACGTTATTTTATAATTTTCTTGCACACTTACAAGAGATGTTAATGATTCCTCTAAAACTCAAACAAAAATGGTTCTTATAAATCCAGAATCTGATATAGTCCTCATATGTGAAATCTTTAAATTTATCTTCGGGAAGTGTCCTCAAGTCCTCAAGCCCTCCTGAAATTTCAAAGGAAACCCTAATATTTGGTTCATGGTGGTGGGTATTTAAGATTCGGCCCGGCCGAACTTAGTGCTGTATATACTTGTTTTTTTACTCTTCACCACTACTGTGGTACAGGGTACAATAAATTTGTGCATTTCTGTGTAACGCTTAGAAGGACCGGTTTTAAACCCATCTTTTAGTATACCGATCGGCTTAGAAGTAAATTCTGAGTCGATTTAGCCATGTCCGTCTGTCTGTCTGTTCATGTATTTTTGTGTGCAAAGTACAGCTCGCAGCTTACGTCCGATCATCCTCAAATTTGGCATAGGGTCTTTTTTCAGCTCAAAGACGATCTCTATTGATTTTGGAAAAAATCGGTTCAGATTTAGATATACCTACCATATATATTTTTAAACGATGTGGTAATAAATGACGTATTTATCAACCGATCTGCTTCTAATTTCGTATAATCGAATGTTTTGTGAGTCTCGTAAATTTTGCAGAATATCAGTCAAATCGGTTCAGATTCAGATACAGCTCTCATATATAGCTTTCGCCTGATTTACACTTCTAGGGCCCAGAGGCCAATTTTTTGTTCCGATTTACGTGAAATTTTGCACAGGGAGTAGAATTAACATTATAAATGCGCAAACTGAATTTGGTTGAAATCGGTTCAGATTTAGATATAGCTCCCATATATAGCTTTAGCCCGATTTATACTCATATTGCCCCAGAGGCCAAAGTTTTACCCCGAGTTACCCACACTTTTGCATAGGAGTAGAACTAATATTATAAATATGCAAACTGAATTTGGTTGAGATCGGTTCAGATTTAGATATAGCTCCCATATATATCTGACGTCCGATTTATAGTCTTATGGCCACCCTAGGTCAAAATTTACCCCCGATTTACTTGAAGTTTTGCACAGAGAGTAGGACTAACATTCTTGCTGCCAAATTTGGTCAAACTCGGTTCAGATTTAGATATAACTCCCATATATATTTTCCGCCCGATTTACATTCATATGACGGCGGAAAATTTTGAAGTTTTGCCCTAAAATTTTCGCAAATCTTCCGATTTTAGCAAGTATGACCAAAATTACAAAATTTTCCTTGTAAAATCGTCACTGCTAAGTCGAAAACTCGCAAAAATGATTTAAATTTACCCATACCCTAATTCGTATGTATCAAACTATAAATCATAAATTCAGGCTTTCATAAAATTTAATTTAAATATTTCCAATATTTTTTACTAACATTGTGGCCCGTCCCGGTTATAAACCAATTTAAATTTTGAGTATAGAGATTTTGTAAGAGTATAAAAAAATTGCCCAAATCGCTTCCATATTTAAATATTTGCATATGAGAATATACAGCTTTATATAGCTCCCAACAAATTTATTGTTAAGATGGTATCAAAAATTTTGGTATACATTGTGGTGAACGGTATAATATAGTCGGCCCCGCCCAACTTTCTAGTTTACTTACTTGTTTACTAATTAAAGATTTTCTGTTGAAACTGGGGTTGAACCCAAGACCCTATGTACACTGAAAAAAGTAGCTCGTAATTTATGACAAATTTTGAACTTCAATTTAGTTAATCGCACTTCTACTCAGTTAGATCTAATTTCAAGAATTTTATGAAAATGTAGTACTATTTATTTACTTTTAACTCTTGCAATTCACGCGACTCTTTAAAATTCGTAAAAAATTCGATCTCCCGATTTGACTTCTTCGGCTTTTATTTACTGCAACTTTTATGCGATTTGTTTTTAATTAGAAATCTAAAGGTACACTCAAAAAAAGTTTAATTGGATCCAAAGATTTTGACCTTCACTTAAGGATTTTGATATTGATTCCGAGCTTTAGATGCAGTTTCTTTAAAACAAAGTAATTTTTGGTGACCTAGCTTTAAATCTACGATCAATAATATTAAGATTAGCATATGTCATTTATCGAATTTTCATTCTCTCTTCGCGGTATATTAAGAAGTTCCCAGCAAAAAAAATTTTGGAAGTTCTTCCAAAGGCTCAATTTTAAAAGCACATCCACAAGATGCACTTCCAATGATGTTCTTTATTTTAACTACTCAGGAAGTTATTTTAAAGCAATTTTTTATAACTTGTTTTTTTATACTTTTAATGGGATTTTTTTAATTTTTTTTGTTTCAAATAGGTTAAAAAGAGAGTAAGAATTCATAAAATGGTACAAATCATTTAAATTTTGTCGAAAAAATGCTAAATGCAATCTGAAAAAATTGTGAATTTTTGAAAATATTTGAGGTCAAACGTTTCCGACAAACATTAGAATCCATTAAAAATTATAAAAATTATTTATTTCACAAAATATAACAGAATTTTTTAATTTACATCCAAAACATTGAATTCGGATCACACCTAAAGAAGTGATGCAAATTCAGTGCAACGGCTGTTGAAATGGAGGACTTCCATCCTATGACAAGCCCATGTTAAATTTATCACTTCTGCGTCAATTTTGCACCACTTCCGGATCCAAAAAGAGCATTTTCATTACTTTTTTGTCGACGCTTTTTTTGCTGGGTTATTCACTTAAAAAGTAGTGCCAGTTTAAACATCCAAATTATACCGGATACTTCATAGTAAAAAATGTTTCCTTAATTCCAAATAAAACAAAAACTTTACGCCAAGGATACAAAATCCACAAACTAAGTCTTAGACTATATTTGAATGCGGTTTTGCTTCTATATAAGATTCAATATTTCAGTGAATTTAAGAACGATTTCTTTTAATCACAAATGAGTTTCGTTACTTTAACGATAATTTGCCTCCATTAAAAAGCATACGACTTTAACGGAGGTACAAAAATTTCCAAAAAGTGTGTCCTTAATTTAATGAAAAATTTTTTGAAGCAACGGTTATAAACATTCTTTTAATTTAAATTGCATTATTTTAAAGAAATTTATCCTTAATATTGTGTAAACTGCGTGTCCTAAAATTAAGATTGCGTAACCTGAATTTGAAATCTAATTTGTCGGTAACATATTTTTAAGTGACTTTGATTGCTAAATTTGAAGTTGATTGGACTTAAATTGCGACCTAGACTTTGATTAAACAAGTAAGAAAGTCTAAAGTCGGGCGGGGCCGACTATATTATACCCTGCACCACTTTGTAAATCTAAATTTTCGATACTATATCACATCCGTCAAATGTGTTGGGGGCTATATATAAAGGTTTGTCCCAAATACATGCATTTAAATATCACTCGATCTGGACAGAATTTGATAGACTTCTACAAAATCTATAGACTCAAAATTTAAGTCGGCTAATGCACTAGGGTGGAACACAATGTTAGTAAAAAATATGGGTAACGTTTAAATCTGAAGCAATTTAAAGGAAACTTCCAAAAAATTTATTTATGATTTATCGCTCGACATATATGTATTAGAAGTTTATGAAAATTAGAGCCATTTTTACAACTTTTCGACTAAGCAGTGGCGATTTTACAAGGAAAATGTTGGTATTTTGACCATTTTTGTCGAAATCAGAAAAACATATTGTTACGTTTTTATATTTAGGCGTTTTTAATTACCCGACAATTAAAACACAGTTCTTTTAAATAACGACAATCTACAATTTATTTACTATGACTTCACACTTTACAATTCGTTCACACTGAAGTTATTCGTTTGACGCTTTAATTAAGACTGACTCGTTAGCAGCATGCGAGCGCTTTTATATATGACGGTGTGGCAATACGAGAACATTCTGGTAGCACTACAATATTCTGGCAACGCCAGAACATTCTTAGACAATGCTAGAAGGATCTACGACCATTAAGCTGTTCATCTGGTGGCTGCCAAACACATACACACTCACATAGATATATGCTCGCATTACTACAACAACAATGACAATAGAAAATGAGATGAAATGAGAAAGCAAAATAACAAAGCAAAGGGGTTGTTATTCTATGAGAGAGTAAGAACTAACATTTCGGTAAGCAAACAAAAGAACATAAAAGAAATTCAGGAAAATACTAGAAAATGAATAGATGATTCCAACAAGTGATAGCGAAATTTTATCGTTACAATTTTAAATTTTAAATTAACGGAAACTAATTTAAATAAACTTATATCTATAATTATCAAATTCGTAACAATATATATGGGTGCTATATCTAAATCTTAACCGATTTCAACCAAATTTGGCACGCATAGCAACAATGCTACTTCTACTCCCTGTGCAAAATTTCAACTAAATCGGAGTTAAAAATTGGCCTCTGTGGTCATATGAGTGTAAATCGGCCGAAAGCTATATATTGGAGCTATATCTAAATCTGAACCGATTTCAACCAAATTTGACACACATAGCTACAGTGGTAATTCTACTCCCTGTGCAAAATTTCAACTAAATCGGAGCAAAAATTGGCCTCTGTGGTCATATGAGTGTAAATCGGCCGAAAGCTATATATTGGAGCTATATCTAAATCTGAACCGATTTCAACCAAATTTGGCACGCATGGCTACAATGCTAATTCTACTCCCTGTGCAAAATTTCAACCAAATTGGGCTAACACTCTGGTTTCTGGGACCGTATTAGTCAATATCGGGCGAAAGATATATATGGGAGCTATATCTAAATCTGAACCGATTTCAATAAAATTTGGCACACTTGACTATAGTACTAATTGTTCTTCTTGTGCAAAATTTTAAGCAAATTAGGGTAAAACTCTGGCTTCTGGGGCCATATAAGTCCATATCGGGCGAAATATATATGTGGGAGCTATATCTAAATCTGAACCGATTTCTTCCAAAATCAATAGGGATCTATTCTGAGCCAAAACATATACTTGTGCCAAATTTGAAGTCGATTGGACTAAAACTGCGACCTAGACTTTGATTACAAAAATGTGTTCATGGACAGACAGACAGACGGACATGGCTATATCGACTCAGGAGCCCACCCTGAGCATTTTTGCCAAAGACACCATGTGTCTATCTCGTCTCCTTCTGGGTGTTGCAAACATATGCACTAACTTATAATACCCTGTTCCACAGTGTGGAGCAGGGTATAATTAAGTTTTTCATTTAAAAAAGAAAAAAGAAAAAGAAATAAAAAAATTACGAACATGTATGGAACTAACATGGTAAATGCAACATTTGGTATGACGCAAGCCAATTTCCTATCTTCCTCAAGTTTATTGTCTTTGTTTGAAATTACCTGTGTTTCTGTTTTGTGGTATGGTAAAAATGAAAAACAATCTACGTTTATTGAAGGTAAGAAATTGTGAAATGTGTATACCGTTTTCCATTGAAGCCTGTTTACATTAAACGGACTAAAATAATATATATTTTTTTATATAATTATATACAGCCCCCCATATAAACCGATCCCCAGATTTGACTTGCGGAGCTTCTAAGAGAAGAAAATTTCATCCAATCCGGTTGAAACTTTGACCATGGTTTTAGTATATGGTCTCTAACAACTATGCAAAAATTGGTTCACGTCGGTTCATAATTATATATAGCCCCCATATAAACCGATCCCCCGATTTGGCTTGCAGAGCCTCTAAGAGAAGCAACTTTCATCCGATCCGGCTGAAATTTGGTACATGGTGTAAGTATATGGTTTCTAATAACAATGCAAAAATTGATCCACATCGGTCCATAATTATATATAGCCCCCATATAAACCGATCCCCAGATTTGGTCTCCGGAGCCTCTTGGAAGACCAAAATTCATCTGATTCAGTTGAAATTTGGTACGTGGTGTTAATATATGGCCTCAAACACCCATGCAACAGTTGGTCGAAATCGGTCCATAATTATATATAGCCCCCATATAAACCGATCCCCAGATTTGACCTCCTGTGCCTTATAGAGACAAAATTCATCCGATTCAGTCCATATCAGTCCATAATCATATATAGCCCCCATATAAACCGATCCCGAGATTTGGTTCTGGAGCCTCTTGGAGGAGCAAGTTTCATCCGAGTCAGTTGAAATTTGGTACATTGTGCTAGTATATGGCCGTTAACAACCATTTCTACCTAGGTCCATATCGGTCTATAGTTATATGTTATATAGCCCTCAGATAAATCGATTCCCAATCGCACAAAAATTGGTCCATATCAAGTTCATAATTGTATATAGCCCACATAATTGCTCTCAAATGACGTCATCTGTTGCTGACAATATAGTTACTGGAAGTTTCATGCCAAAATTTAAGGAGCCACCGTGGTGCAATGGTTAGCATGTCCGCCTTGCATACACAAGGTCGTGGGTTCGATTCCTGCTTCGATCAAACACCAAAAAGTTTTTCAGCGGTGGATTATCCCACCTCAGTAATGCTGGTTACATTTCTGAGGGTTTCAAAGCATCTCTAAGTGGTTTCACTGCAATGTGGAACGCCGTTCGGACTCGGCTATAAAAAGGAGGTCCCTTGTCATTGAGCTTAACATGGAATCGGGCAGCACTCAGTGATAAGAGAGAAGTTCATCAATATGGTATCACAATGGACTGAATAGTCTAAGTGAGCCTGATACATTGGGCTGCCACCTACCCTAACCTAACCTAACCAACATTTAATGTACAAGGACAAATAAATTTCAAAGTAGTATCCTTAATCTTTATTCCTGCACTGTAAAAATATAGACATAATATGAAACATTATGTAGCCTACATTTTAGGTTACACAGCTTACACAATATTAATGAAAACTTCAATATTTGGTTCGAAGTTTTCTTTTGTTTTAATTAATATAATCTTTCTGTTACCATTTATATTTTTAAACTGGAATTTGTTTGTTGGTGAATAGCTTTATTAATATATCACAAAAAGAATAAATGAGTTCTGTATTGCAATTTTAATTCTATTGATCCTATATTTTTTAAGCTAGACATGTCCTCTAAAGATGTCTTATTTTAAAAAAGCATCATATTAGGCTCCGAATCAATCCAAAGTCCTTACGGGAAGGCCAACATCTTTGATCCAAGTAACCTTTTTTTGAGTATTATGAAGGAAACAATTATTTGCAGATATATTTCCTTGGCAGTTCTGAAACACACGATCAGACGGGAGGAGGAGATTTATTTTGAATTTATTTTGAATTTCTTGGAGATAAAGTTTAAAATAAAAAGAAAATTGGGTCCAGCCACACGCATAGAACCCACCTATTAACAAATAAAATAAATTTCTTCTAGCCAACTGCCCTTTGTATAAACAATGTATGCTTGATTATTAATTGGGTATATTTTTATACCCTCCACCATAGGATGGGGGTATATTAACTTTGTCATTCCGTTTGTAACACATCGAAATATTACTCTAAGACCCCATAAAGTATATATATTCTGGGTCGTGGTGAAATTCTGAGTCGATCTGAGCATGTCCGTCCGCCCGTCCGTCTGTTGAAATCACGCTAACTTCCGAACGAAACAAGCTATCGACTTGAAACTTGGCACAAGTTGTTGTTATTGATGTAGGTCGGATGGTATTGCAAATTGGTCCATATCGGTCCATAATTACATATAGCCCCCATATAAATCGATCCCCCGATTTGGCTTGCGGAGCCTCTAAGAGAACCAAATTTCATCCGATCCGGCTGCAAATTTGGTACATGGTGTTAGTATAAGGTCTCTAACAACCATGCAAAAATTGGTCCACATCGGTCCATAATTATATATAGCCCCCATATAAACCGATCCCACGATTTGGCTTGCGGATCCTCTTAGAGGAGCAAAAGTCATCCGATCCGATTGAAATTTGGTACGTGCTGTAAGTATATTGTCTCTAACAACCATGCCAAAATTGGTCCATATCGATCCGTAATTATATATAGCCCCCATATAAGCCGATCCCCAGATTTGACCTCCGTAGCCTCTTAGAGGACCAAAATTCATCCGATCCGGTTGAAATTTGGTACGTGGTGTTAGTATATGGTCTCTAACAACCATGCAAGAATTGGTCCATATCGGTCCATAATTATATATAGCCCCCATATAAATCGATCCCCAGATTTGTGCTCCGGAGCCTCTTGGTGGAGCAAAATTCATCCGATCCGGTTGAAATTTGGAACATGGTGTTAGGATGTGGTCTCTAACAAACACGCAAGAATTGGTCCATATCGGTCCATAATTATATATAGCCCCCTGTACGAGAGTTTCTGATTGAAACGATTAATTTATTTTGCTTTATAACTTTTCAGTTTATTACAAGACAATTATGTTTAACAACTCGTCTTATTATTAAGCTAACAACAAGAGGTTATTAAAGTAGTTGCACATTTATAAAGACAAGACACAGTACAAAAGAGACAAATGAAATTCCGCTGTAGCGATCTGATTTGATATGAGAGTATCGTAAGACTCGCCAAAAAAATGTTAATTAATTTGGTAATAACATAAGAGTTAGGATAATGTTTCTGGATAATGTTGTTAGAGGAAAGAGACAATTAGATTGTAATGAAATTCAGGGTTGAGATAGTGTAATATATATGATATAGTTATGATGGTATAAAAATCCTCTACATTCTCCCCCACTAAGAACGATAGTTCTTAAACCTCATTTAATTTTGGACATCTTCAGAGGATTTTGAGATAGGACTTGACATGTCATTGGATGGAAGGAAACAAATTTTTGTAATCGGTCGTTTAATATATTTTCCGTTACAATATAGAGTCACAACTCGGCAATGCCCATCAGATCCTGGATGTGTTTCTTCTACACGTGCTAATGGCCACTGACCTGGTAAACTACGTTCATGTAGTATGAGCACAATATCGCCAACTCGAACGTCTCGTTTCAATGAATTCCATTTTGGCCTTGACTGTAATCGGTTTAGATACTCCTGTGACCAACGCTTCCAAAAATGCTGCTTTATCTTTTCAATTTGCTTCCACCGAGATAGGCGATCTATATTTAAGTCCAATAGATTCTCCTCGGGTATACAAGTAGTGGGCTCCCCAACTAAAAAATGAGCTGGAGTTAAAACAGCGAAATCTGATGGATCTGTGGAGAGTGGGCAAAGAGGCCTGGAGTTTAAACAGCTTTCAATTTGACACAGTAGAGTTGATAGTTCTTCATAAGTTAATAATCGCTCTCCCATGATGCGACGCAAATGATGCTTAGTAGATTTCACGCCCGCCTCCCAAAGTCCACCGAAATGGGGCGAAGCAGGGGGTATAAAATGCCACTCAGTACCATGATTATGAAGCCCTTCAGCTAAGTGGTCAGGTAAGGAAGTTTTGGATCTGTGATGCAATATCTGTAATTCCTTTGATGCTCCAATAAACGTTGTGCCACAATCTGAATACAAATCTGTACAGGGCCCTCTTCGAGAAGTAAATCTCCTAAAGGCGGCCAGAAAATCGTCGGTAGTCATGCTGGATACCACTTCCAGGTGAACTGCTTTAGTACACATGCATACAAAGAGGCAAATGTACCCTTTGGTTGTGATGCTTCTTCTCAATGTATTTTGCTTTATTAGTATAGGTCCAGCATAGTCCAGACCACTGTGTTTGAAAGGCCTGGCGGGATTAAGACGCACTTGGGGCAGGTTTCCCATTATTTGTGTGGCGGCTTTTGCGGCATATTTAAAACAGGTAACGCAGTTTCGCTTAACGGATTTCGCTATAGTTCGAGCTGACAGCACCCAGTAGCTTGCTGCGACATATGACTGCATTAGCTGCACTCCACCATGTAAAGTTTTAGAATGAGCTTCTGCAAATATAAGATAAGAAATAGGATCATTTTTTGATAATAATATAGGATGTTTTATTCCAAACGATAAATCTGCTTGTTGAATTCTCCCTCCAACTCGAAGAACACCTTCGTCGTCCATAAAAGGCTGTAGTTTTAGTATACTGCTGTTACATGGTAGTGGTATTTTATTTTTGATACAAGTTAGCTCGCCTCTAAAGGATATCTGCTGACACATCTTCACCAATAAAGATCTTGATCTTTTTAATTCGGCTGTCTTCAGATATCCAGAAAATTGATGCAATTCTCCTGCGACATCTCTTTTTATCGAAGATTTCAGATTATAGTAGAATCGTAAAATATATGCTGTTATTCGTTGGAGCTTGTTGAATGATGAGTATTTTGAAAGATAATCGGGATAATCTGATGAATTTGGTTTAGTTGAAGTACTAGCTGCTAACGAATGCAGGATTGGTTTAGTGCTTGTTGATTGATTGGTATTTCTGAGCTTGATGACAGGCCACATTTTCGGATCCTCACTTAGCCATTGTGGTCCATTCCACCAAATATTATGCCTTTTTAGATCCTCAGGAAAAAGGCCTCTAGTAGCGCAATCGGCAGGATTTTCGGACGACGAAACGTATCGCCACTCAGAAATGTTTGTTAATCGCTGAATTTGGGAAACTCGATTTGCCTCATATACTGGAAGCTGAGAGGATTGGGTTTTAATCCAGTTAAGTACAGTGGTGCTGTCGGTCCAGAACGTTACATCATTTATTTTTAGACCAATCGAAGATCTCACTTGGTTCAACAACTTGGCACACAGAACCGCAGCACAAAGCTCAAGTTTTGGTATAGTTTGTACTTTCAATGGGGCTACTTTTGTCTTCGATTGGACGAGACTTACATAAACTATTCCATCTTCCGACACAACTCTTATATATACAACTGCCGCGAATGCTAATTTAGAAGCATCGCAAAATGCGTGTAAATCTGTAGAAGTTATAGACCTGCATTTAAACCACCTTGGCAATGACAATTTTTCGATATCCTTGAGCGACTCTCGATATTTACTCCAGTCATTGTGCAAATTCATCGGTAATGGATCTGTCCAGTTCAAACCTTCTCGCCAAAGATTTTGAAACATAACTTTTGCTATTATAGTCGTTGGAGCTAACCATCCAAGTGGGTCGAAAAGCCTCGCCGAATCTGAAAGTACAATACTTTTGGTAATTTTTTCAGAAAATGTAAAATTTACTTTAAAATAAAAACTATCCGTTTTGGGGTCCCAAGATAAGCCCAGAGCCTTAACCATTTCAGGATTTTGCAGTGGAAAACTGGATGAATTATTTTGAAATTCTGAAGGTATGGCACGTAAGAGATCGATGGAATTCGAACTCCATTTTCGAAGATTAAAACCAGAATTTCCCAGTAGCCGAACAAGCTGTTGAGTTAAATTTACTGCCTCTTCGACCGTATCACAGCCTGATATAACATCATCAACATATGTGTCAGAATCAATTACTTTACTTGCAAGTGGATATTCATCTTTTCCATCCAATGCGATCTGTTTTAAAATACGTATAGCTAGAAAAGGAGCTGATGTGGTACCGTATGTAACCGTATTTAGCTTATAAATATTAATCTGGTTGGTGCTGGGGTCACGCCATAGAATACATTGGTAAAGTTGGTGGTCTTTGAATACTTTGATCTGGCGGAACATCTTCTCCAAGTCAGCCGTAAACGAGATTTTAAAACGTCTCCATCGAGTTATAACTGTTGGCAAATCATTTTGTAATGCTGGTCCACTAACGAGTTCGTCATTTAAAGATGATTGATCTGAAGTTATGCTGCTGCCGTCAAAAACTACTCTGAGCTTAGTGGTTACGCTGCTTTCACGGAAAACCCCATGATGAGGTAATAAATAAGCTTTGCTCGGCAAATCTTTAGGATAAATTCCCACCTTTGACATATGATTTAGATTTTCGTATTCAGCCATAAATTCTTTATAGGCTTGGGCAAATTGAGGCCGATATTTAAATGAAGCTTCAAGTTGTTTCAATCTTTTCAGAGCTACATAATCCGTGTTCTGAAATAAAGGCATACTTTTCCCTTGTATTAAACTTCGAAATGGCAAATGAACTTCATAACGACCATCTGCAGTCCGTTTATAAGTCTCCAAAAAATATGTTTCACAAGCTTCTTCTTCTATGGAAAGTTTTCTTGATTCTATCAGCTCTTCTTGTTCCCAAAATGCACGTAATAAATTTTCAAGGTTGCAACAATTTATACTCACAGTAGATTTAGAGGCTCTCTTACCAATAGGACCAGAAACCAGCCACCCAAATTTGCTTTCCTGCAAGAATACACTATTTGGAATTTTTATACTTTTCGATAGCAATATATCACCGTAAGCATCACTTCCAAGCAATATATCTATTTTAGATGGTAAATTAAATGTTGGATCAGATAATTGATAGGATTCCAGATTGGGCAGATCACATTTCTTCACATCGATCGGATTATATGATGTTATTTTTGACAAAATTAAAGCACTGATACTTAAAGTAAAATTTTTATCATATTTCGATGTCAAATTCAATTCTACCATATGATTTATTGATGTTCTGGTTGTTGATCCAATCCCGTCAACTGTTGTCTTTTCAATTCTCCTTTTATTTATATTTAACAGCTGACAAATCTCTCTTGTTACAAAAGAGGCTTGAGAGCCTGGATCAACTAAAGCCTTAACGCAATATTCTCCAGTTGAATGTTTAATTAATACTTGGGCCGTAGCTAATAGAATTTGGGAGGGCTGGCCCACTGAAAGAGATGTTAAATGAGTATTCATATGTGAAGTTGATTGTGTATGACTTAATGCAGTTGCATTTTCATCCTCTCCCGTGGTGGAGAGAGCAGTAGTTATACGATCCTGTCCTATGTCAGCAGCATAAGCTCCATGTAGTATGGTGTGGTGACTTTCTTGGCATTGCTGGCAGCGAGCGGCTATTTTACATTGTTTATAAAAGTGGCCACTGTTTAGGCAATTTGAACATATATTGTTTTGAGAAACGACTGATCTCTTTTCAGTTGGTGACAACGAGGAGAATTTGAAGCATTTATATAGAGGGTGTCTTCGTTGGCAGCATACACAATAATTTACATTTACGGCAGCATTATGCGTATAAAGTGATCTCTTATATGGTTTTATTAGCTGTGAACGACTGGAAGACACCGGTTTTTCGATACTATTAACTGATTCCTCTACAGACTCCAAAGTTCTAAAAGAAACTTCCAAAAACTTGAACAAATCATCCATGGACGGGTTCTCATTTATATTGATAGATTGCTCCCAGTCTTTTCGGGTTTCTTTATCCATCTTCTGTGTCGTTAAATATATGAGGATTGGATCCCACGTTTTTATGTCGATGTCTAAAGACTTCAAAAGAGAAAGAGATGATCTGGTTGAATCAAGCAATTCCTTAATGCTGCTAAAAGATCCATTTGAGTGTGGAATTGAAAATAATTTATTCAAAACTTGGTCTATCAATTTCCTTTTATTCTGATATCTAGTTCTCAGAGCTTCCCATGCGGCGGAGTAGTTTCGTTCGGAAGCTGGGTATTGGTTTACAATGTCTAAAGGAGAACCCTTACATGAACCTTTTAGATAAAAATATTTTTGTATGTCTGTCAACGACGGATTGTTGTGTACCAAAGATATGAACATGTCACTGTAGGGTATCCACTCAAGGTACTCTCCGGTGAATACAGGTAATTCTATTTTTGGGAGCTTGGCATAGGAAGTGGTTGAAGAATTATTATTGTGCGTAGTTACAAATGTACTAGCCAACGGATGGTGAGAAACAGCAGGTTCATCAGTGAGATCTAAAAGTTTCGATTTAAATGTTATGTATGTATCAAAGAACACTTCATAGAAGTCTTCCTTAAGATAAGGTACATTTTTCTCCTCAATGGAGTTGTCTAAGACCATGGCACAAATTTGTTCATGGTCTTCTTTAAACGACTTGTAAATCATCTCGATTTCTTCCAAAATGCACTTAATGTATCCTCTGCTACGCTCTTTTTCGGGTTTTTTCTCAAAGCGTTGTTCTAACCTTTGCAAATGGCTGTATGTTTTTTTCTGGATTTCTACTATGGACGACAAATTCTCCATTTTATAAATTTAACGAAAGCGTTTGATACTGGCGCGAGAAAAATCCTCAATGTGTTAAAGTTGAACCTGTAAGCTCAGAAATTACCACGTCGAAGTCGTTAGAGTTTATAAGCTATTCCTTTTTTCTTTTTTGTTTTGTTTGATTTTTCCGAGATCGATATATGGTGTTTACAGAAGTGTTCACTTTTATTATTTTTTTTTTAAGTTTTCTTTTTTTTTTTTTTTTTTGTAAGGGAATTTCCCGGGTTTCGGCACCAATTTTAATGTACGAGAGTTTCTGATTGAAACGATTAATTTATTTTGCTTTATAACTTTTCAGTTTATTACAAGACAATTATGTTTAACAACTCGTCTTATTATTAAGCTAACAACAAGAGGTTATTAAAGTAGTTGCACATTTATAAAGACAAGACACAGTACAAAAGAGACAAATGAAATTCCGCTGTAGCGATCTGATTTGATATGAGAGTATCGTAAGACTCGCCAAAAAAATGTTAATTAATTTGGTAATAACATAAGAGTTAGGATAATGTTTCTGGATAATGTTGTTAGAGGAAAGAGACAATTAGATTGTAATGAAATTCAGGGTTGAGATAGTGTAATATATATGATATAGTTATGATGGTATAAAAATCCTCTACACCCCCATTTAATCGATCCCCAGATTTGATCTCCGGAGCCTCTTGGAGGAGCAAAATTCATCCGATCCGGTTGAAATTTGACAACGTGGTGTTAGTATAAGGCCGCTAATAACCATGCCAAAATTGGTCCATATCGGTCTATAGTTATATATAGCCGATCTCCAATCACACAAAAATTGGTCCATTATCGTGGTTGCCACTCGAGCCAAAAATAATCTACCAACATTTTATTTTTATAGAATACATTGTCAAAATGTTATTTCTATAGAAAATTTTGTCAAAATTTTATTTCTATAGAAAATTTTTTCTACATTTTATTTCTATAGAAATTTTTGTCAAAATTTTATTTCTATAGAAAATTTTGTCAAAATTTTATTTCTATAGAAAATTTTTTCTAAATTTTATTTCTATAGAAATTTTTTTCCAAATTTTACTTCTATAGAAAATGTTGTCAAAATTTTATTTCTATAGAAACTTTAAACTTAATTATATACGTATTTAAGCGGCCTTTTTTAGTTTAATATATACCACGTATGGACTATGTGGTATATATTACGTTGTTAGGAAGTTTTAAGATACCTTGCCATCGGCAAGTGTTACCGCAACCCAAGTAATTCGATTGTGGATGACAGACTTCAGTAGAAGTTTCTACGCAATCCATGGTGGAGGGTACATAAGCTTCAGCCTGGCCGAACTTACGGCCGTATATACTTGTTTATCATCAGAATACTGATGATAAAAAAATGACGAGCGTTGCCTACTAGAGTTCACATTGGACTGCAATGTTTTATTTTATTGGAAACTGAAATATAAATCCAGAGCAAAAAATTTCTTTGTTGATACAGTCTTCATTACTTCGTTTTTATTTTTTGCTATATTATCATTGTGCGTTCCTTCACTACTCTCAATCGAATGGCATCTATTTCAAGTGGTGTGCAACAACCGAAAGACATGCAAGGATCTACATATTAGAGTGCATAATCACTTAAAATACGAATTGTAAATGTTTAAATATATAGAAAACCACAAGCAACATTTAAAAAATGAACTGCAACAAGTAGTCTGCTAATTAACAAGCATTTTATTATTTGTTTATTTAAATTATTTAATTAAAATAATTTAAATAATTTTATTGTGTTAAAAATTTTCTTTTCCTGGCCATGTCTCAAAAATTAAAAGAAGATATTTTTACAATTCTTACAAATAGTAAGAATAGGGCTATTTTCTAAAAGAAAACAGAGTACTCGTTTATCCAGGACATCTCCAAAAAATATACAACACTGTCATCAGCTGTTTAAAAACAATCACAGAAAAAATAGCTCATATATCGTAATACATATTTACTGCTACGATTATTTATGACACTGTAACACTTTGAATTTCATGTTATTCGATAAATTAGTCACAATAAATTGCTATTGTGAATCTAAGAAGCGTCACTTTATCAAAATGCAATCTGGCAACACCGACGCGACTTGCACTGATAAGATGGTCTGAATAAAACACCAGTGTAACAATGTTCTGGATAGCCCATACAAATGTTACATCCAGTGTTAAAAGAAAACACCCCTAATATACAACGACATTGTTAATACTCTACGCAAAATTGGTCCAAATTTCCACTAATGTGCTTTACAGACTATCAGTTATTCCGGACGGAATGTCGGTGTTTATAAAGAATCTTTCAGTGTGTCGGATCGATACGACTTGTCGGCGATGACTAAATAATCGGTAAATGTGTTATCGATCCCATAAACATGCAGCAGTATCGATTATGCCTTCGGACTTAACTTATAATGTGCACAATATATGGGATATGTTCGACACGAGCACTGTCGTCCGGAATAACTGATAGTCTGTAAAGCGCATAACGGATCTATTACAGGACTGGAACCAATGCTCCAGTTTATCGCAATTTTTATACCCATCACCATGGGATATATTAACTTTGTCATTCCGTTTGTAACCCATCGAAATATTGCTCCAAGACCCATAAAGTATATATATTCTGGATCGTGGTGAAATTCTGAGTCGATCTAAGCATGTCCGTCCGTCCGTCGGACATGCTTAAACCGATCCCCAGATGTGGCTTGCGGAGCCTATAAAAGAAGCAAATTTCGTCCCATCTGGCTGAACTTTGGTACATGCCGTTAGTATATGGTCTCTAACAACCATGCGAAAATTGGTCCACATCGGTCCATAATTTCATATAGCCCCCATATAAACCGATCCCCAGATTTGGCTTGCGGAGCCTCTAATAGAAGCAAATTTCATCCGATCCGGGTGAAATTTGATACATGGTGTAAGTATACGGTCTCTAACAATTAGTCAAAAATTGCTCCACATCGGTCCATAATTATATATAGCCCCCATATAAACCGATCCCCAGATTGGGTTGCGGAGCCTCTAAGAGAAGCAAATTTTATCCGATCCGGCTGAAATTTGGGACATAGTGTTAGTATATGGTCTCTAACAACCATGCAAAAATTGGTCCACATCGAAGCATAATTATATATAGCCCCTATAGAAACCGATCCCAGATTTGGCTTGCGGACCCTGTAAAAGAAGCAAATTTCATCCGATCCGGCTGAAATGTGGTACATGGCGTAAGTATACGGTCTCTAAGAACTATACAAAAAGTGGTCCACATCGGTCCATAATTATATATAGCCCCCATATAAACCGATCCCCAAATTTGACCTCCGGAGCCCCTTGGAAGAGCAAAATTCCTCCGATTCGGTTGAAATTTGGAACGTGATGTTAGTATATGGTCCCTAACAACCATGCAGGAATTGGTCCATATCGGTCTATAATTATATATAGCCCCCATATAAACCGATCCCCAGATTTCACCGGTGCCTTTTGGAGAAGCAAACTTCATCCGATCTGATTGAAATTTAGTACGTGGTGTTAGTATATGGTATCTAACAACCAAGCAGGTATTGGTCCATATCAGTCCATAATTATATATAGCCCCCACATAAACTGATCCCGAGATTTGGTTTTGGAGCCTCTTGGAGGAGCAACTTTCATCCGAGTCAGTTGAAATTTTGTACATTGTGCTAGTATATGGTCTTTAACAACCATGCCTAACTAGGTCTATATCGGTCTATAGACCTAGTTAGGCATTGGTCCATATCAAGTTCATAATTGTATATAGCCCCCATATAAGCGACTCCCATATTTCAATTCTGTCGCTGTAAATACCGTGCAAAAGTCCATATCGATTCGTAATTATGTAGACGTAGCTATACAAACATTTTGGTCTAATATATTCTACGTATGGACTAACTTACAATTTAGAAGACGATGTTAAGAAGTTTTACGATACCTTGCCATCGGTAAGTATTACCACAACCCAAGTAATTCTTGTGTATGACAGTCTTTCGTAGAAGTTTCTACGCAATCCGTGGTGGAGGGTACATAAGACTCGGCCTGGCCGAACTTACGGCCGTATATACACCCTCACAAAAAATCGCTTCTGTAACATATACTCCCAAACATATTTTGCTTCAAGCATATACATTTTTGGGTATTGCCCAAACATTTATATGTTTGATCTCTTCCAATATATAATATGTTTGAAAGCATATTGGTCTAAACAATATATGTTTGGATAGTCTAAGTTCCAAACATTTTGTATTTTTGCATCCAAATTCAATAATGTTATCTTCTAAAAAACAATATGTTATTATGTGAACATATAATATGTTTGGAAGCATTTTGCACCCAAAAATATTATATGCATAAAAAAATTTCTCCCAAACAATATTGTGCTCAAAATTTTATTTATTTATTTATATATTTACAATCATAATGAATTATGAAAATAAACAGGTAATATAGGTGCTAACAACATAGGTTTTCGACCTGAATGCTCAAAATTTTGTTTCTGCCCAATTGTATATTCCCCCACATCTTTCTCACTTCCACGAGATTTTTTAGTTCTTAGCACCTTTTTCTGTAATACAAACGTACGGTTACAAAATGAAACGGAAACCTTCACAAAAATCAAAACGGAATGTTCACAATTTCGTCCATGGGGGGGGGTTCACGATTTCATGGCCATGAAAAGTCTTAAAATAGTCGTTAGGCGTTATTATGACAAATCGCTCGGTGGTGCAATGTGCTAAGGCGACTGTTAACGCGTATAGTGCAGAAAACACAGGTTCGAGTCACGGTAGCGGATATCTTTTTTTAATTTTGTTTATTAATTCGTAACCACAACGTTTTCAGATCGTGAACGCTGGTTGTTATTTCGACAACGCATGGTGTCATTTTATAGTTGTCAGATTGTTGATTCACTTTCATGAACGAATCGTTTTGAAATGAGCACGCCGTGCATGATTTTTTCTATTAGTGTAATATGTTATTAAGTTAGGTTAAGTTAAAATGACATCCCGATTTGATTCAGGCTCACTTATACTATTCAGTCCATTGTGATACTACATTAACTAAAAGTACCTATTACATATAGGCACATTATTAATTAATTTCTTCTCTTGAACCAACCTGATTGTTCCAAAAACATTAGCAGACGGCTTAAGTGAACGTTTTCCAGGGCCGCCAGTAATCTAAAGCTATATACCCTAAAATTCGCTTACGCCTTACACAAAATGCAGGACACTCACACAAGAGGTGTTTAATTGATACCTTTTCCTCCGCATCATGAAAGCTCATACAGTAGTCATTATACTAAGCGCCAATAGATTTTGTAAAATCGCCTATCTGGCAACGACCCGTTATAGCAGATATCAGGAGTGATATCTGACGTTTTGAAAACACTTACATATCTAGTGTGCGGTTTAAGTTTAGATGGGGCCATATTTGCTTAGTGTCTTTGCAATCCTTGCACGCAGTATGAGCTTCCAGGTAGTCAGAGGAATACCAACAGACTCTAGTTCCCTTGCTAACTCTCCCGCTTCGCTGTTCTCTGGTATGTTCCTGTGGCCATGCACTCATATTAGGTGAATATTGAACAGCTCAGCCATTTCGTTGAGAGATTTTTGGCAGTCGATGGCCGGTTTCAAGTTAAGGAAAACAGAGTTCAAGGATTTTATTGCAGGTTGACTGTCTGAGTATATATCTGTGGATTTATGACAAAACAGCATAAGTCTAAAAACTCAATTTTACAGGAGAGCGAAAATGCATTTTTAAGGGGTCACAAAAACTTCTGTTTGAAACATCTGGAAAATGTTTAATATTTGTATGATAGAACTTTTCAATAGCTTATTTTTCCACTTTATCATATTCACTTGGTACCCCCGAGATATGTAGTTTTGTAAACAAAGCAATTTGTCAATTACAGAATCCTTATTTTGTTTAGTCAAAAATATCATACAAGTATTTTGAATATATTTGGCAACATATTGTCACGAATTTGATATTTCTAGATTTAAGTTTATTTAAATTAGTTTCCGTTAATTTAAATTTCAAATTGTAACGATAAAATTACGTCATAACTTGTTAGAGTCATTTCTTTATTTTCTAGTACTTTCCTAAACATCTTTTGTGTTCTTAGTTTTCCAATCGTTCATTGTAAAATAATACCTTTTGTTTTACTGTTATAATTATCGGTAATATGACAATAATCCCTTATGCCTGCACGACATCTACCAGATGGTAGAATGCACTAGCCAAGATGAGAATAAGCCTAAAAGTATGTGTGCCATATCACCTGTACAATAACGTCCCATAGAAAGTTCTAGATAGCCGAGAAAATGAACATAAGTCGATAAATATGTGCGATGTCGCCCGTGCGACATCTACTAGGTAGCAGATTAATCTAGAAGGTTGTAGGCCAATTAGCGAGAACATTCGAAATCGTCATATCTCGGTATATAAACCCCTGGCGGAGAGAGCGGTCAAGTCAGTCGTAAGATAAAGTTTATACAGTACACATCGTAGAGCAAATAAGTGAAACCAATCAGTTAAACAAATAAATTGTAGATTGTCGATTTGATTATTGATTTGAAAAGAACTGTGTTTTAATTATCGGGTAATTAAATACGCCTCAATATAAAAACGTAACAATATGATGAGATATGTTGTTTTGTCCAAATTAAACTTAAATATTTGCGAGTTATGTTGTTTTGCACGATTCTATATCTCCCGATTTAGGGGCGATATCAAAAATCTGTAAAGACAACATAAAATTTTTGAGAAATTGTCCTATCTCGAATTATAGGGTTTTGTCATAATTGCACAGATATTAAGTTCTTTAGAATATGTTCCGAATGCATTGCTATTGAAATCTATATAACGTTTATTTCCCGGAGTCTGTGTGCACCACGTCTGTCTGGTGGGAATTATAATTTCAAACTTTTTGTTGAAAAGCGGTTCCGCCAGAGAGTAATCCACTACGTTTGGTACATCTGGCATTATTTTAAGGACCGAACTGTGACCAGGTGGTTTTTTTTCGACCACATCGATAGCTCACAGCTCCGTTGTTGTTTCTGACTCTTTGGCCAATATGTCTAAGGTAATAGATGCAGCATTACATTAAGGGAATCTGTTGATATTTTTGCTGTATAATATCAAATACAAAAATCCACCATGAAGTTCCAGGTCGACTTTTCGAATGTTTACGGTTCGAAATGTAGTCGATTTTATTTCAATATAGGATGACTTCGCCTTCAATTTGAAAAAAGTCAACTTTCATATTTCTATTCCTACTCTGATCGCCATTAAACTAAAAAATTGTTATTACTATTATTGTGAGCCATCTCAATCCTTTAGAAGGCATGCATATAATGCAGGATGAACTGATGGTGCCACTATTACGGATCAATAATAAATTCGAAAAAAAACAAAGTTAAGGCATATTAAACCTAGAAATGCAATAAATATACCTCTGATAAATATACCTCTGATATAAATGTTGCTTACAACAGCATAGCAAGATATGTATTCAATAAACAGGTAAGTAAAGTCTAAAGTCGGGCGGGGCCGACTATATTATACCCTTCACCCCTATGTAGGCCAAAATTTGTGTTACCATCTCAACTACTTCACATTTGCTGAAAGCTATACAAAGGAGATAATTTTTTTACTTCTACAAAATCTCTAGAATTAAAATTTAAATCGGCTAACGCTATCTAGTTAATTGGAGGAAACTTCCACTGAAAATGGGTCTAAAATGTGTAACAGTCTACCATATTTCCCCAACTCTGGTGTACGTATATATGGGAGCTATATATAATCTGAACCGATTTTGACTAAATTTGACATGTATAGTTAGAATAATAATTCTGCTATCTATGCGAAATTTCACGTAAATGGGACTATAATTTTGGCTCCCCTGGTCATATGAGTGCAAATCGGACGGAAGATATATATGGGAGCCATATCTAAATCTGAACCAATTTCAACCAAATTTGGCACAATTGCCAATACTACTAAACGTACTTCTAGTGCGAAATTTGAAGCAAATCACGGCAAAACCCTGGATTTCGAGGCAATATAAGTTCAAATCAGACGAAAGAGATATATGGGAGCTATATCTGAATCGATTTTGACCATATTTGGCACATACAATAGAATCTTAAAAGTACCGCTTGTGCAAAATTTCAAGTAAGTCAGGGCAAAACTCTGGCTTTTCAGACCATATAAGTCCAAATCGGGCGAAAGATATATATGTGAGCTATATCTAAATCTGATTTGAAATCAAAATTTGACACACTTAACGAGGCTATTAAACGTACCCCTTGGGCAAAATTTGAAGCAAATCACGGCAAAACTCTGGCTTTTGTGGCCATATAAGTTCAAATCGGATGAAAGATATATATGGGAGCTATATCTAAATTTGAACCGATTTCAATCAAATTTACCAAGCATTGGTAGAATGTCAATTCTACCCTCTGTGCAATATTTCACGAAGATCGGTAGTAAACGTTGGCCTCTGTAGTCATATGAGTCTAAATCGGACGAAAGATATATATGGGAGCTATATCTAAATCTGAAACGATTTGGCTGATATCTTGGAAGATTTTCGAGATGCATAAAATATTTGTATGTGCGGTATTTCAAGAAAATCGGTTGATAAACACGCTAACTATGACGAAATCGGGGATAAATATATATGGCAGCTATATCTAAATCTGAACCGATTTTTTTTTTTCAAAACCAATAGCGATTGTCTCTGTCCCAAGAAACGGCCCTATGCCAAATTTGAGGACGATCGGTCTTAACTTGCGAGCTGTACTTTGTGCACAAAATTACATATACAGACAGACAGACAGACGGACATCGCTAAGTCGACTCAGAATTTAGTTCTAAGCCGATCGGTATACTAAAAGATGGGTCTATGACCACTATTTCTTGGCGTTACATACAAATGCACAAACTTATTATACCCTGTACCACAGTAGTGGTGAAGGGTATAAACACGCTACGATCGTATATCATCTTTTGCCTAGGTTAGGTTAGGTGGCAGCCCGATGTATCAGGCTCACTTAGACTATTCAGTCCATTGTGATACCACATTGGTGAACTTTTGCCTACCAAATATTCAACATGTGTTTCGACAGCTTCGTACATTTCAAATGCCTTGTATTTCTTCAAAGAATTATTTATTCTGGTGAACCTACCTAACTCTATGAAAAACTAAAATTTTCTCAATCAAATCGTGGGAAGAAGATCATTCAACTGCGTTACAAGTATGCCATTTCGGAGTATCAATTCCTAGTCAGTACAATTCGTCTTTGGAACAATTTTCCAATCAATATACAGTTAATAAGCAACGCATTCGAATTCAAGAAAACACTTCAATCATATTTTAAAAATCAAGTTTAACTTTTTTCTATTGCAACTATTTATTATTATATTTACATTCAATATAAAAATTTGCAAAAAACCTGTTCACAAATTATTTAATTTAATTTTAAATGTAATGATATAATATTCCATTACTAACCTAGTACTGTAATTTATAAGATTAAACATCTTGTTGTGCTAGGAAGCTTAAATAAATAAATAAACAAGTATATACAGCACTAAGTTCGGCCGGGCCGAATCTTAAATACCCACCACCATGAACCAAATATTAGGGTTTCCTTTGAAATTTCAGGAGGGCTTGAGGACTTGAGGATACTTCCCGACGATAAATTTAAAGATTTCACCTATGACGACTATATCAGATTTCAAGCAATTTTCATGATCAGTGCGCCTTCTACACCCTCAAGAAGTGAAGTCGGTCTATATGGAGGCATTACCAAATGGACCGATAAAAACTTAATCCGATACACGTTTTTGTGAGCCTAAAATACCAGAATATTTACAATTTCAGGCAAATCAGATAAAAACTACGGTTTCTAGAAACCCAAGGAGTTAAATCGGGAGATCGTTGTTATGGGGGCTATACTAAAATATGGACCGATACTCACCGTTTTCGGCACACCTCTTTATGGCCGGAAAATACCTCTAGATTTCGAATTTCAGGCAAATAGGATAAAAATTTCGGATTCTAGAAGCCCAAGAAATAAAATCGGGAAATCGGTCTATATGGGGGCTATACCAAAATATGGACCGATACTCACTATTTTCAGCACACCTCTTTATGGTCCTAATATACCTCTAGATTTCCAATTTCAGACAAATTGGATAAAAACTACGGTTTCTATAAGCCCAAGACCCCAAATCGGGAGGTCGGTTTATATGGGGACTATATCAAAACCTGGACCGATATAGCCCATCTTCGAACTTGACCTGCCTGCAGACAAAAGACCAGTTTGTGCACGATTGCTTTATTATTGAAGACTGTAGCGTGATTACAACAGGCAGACAGACAGACGGACATCGTTATATCGTCTTAGAATGACAAATTTATTATACCCCCGTCACCATTCTATGGTGGTGGGTATAATAAATAAATATTTGATGATTATAACGGTATACACAATAAAAACAATATCTGCAATAGAACATGTCAAGATAAAATAGTAGTAGCAAATGAATACAAATATATCGGTGTAATAGTCGACGACTTTTTTAAATGGAAACTTCACATCGAATCGTTGTATAAAAACTTAGAAAAACATCGTAAGCACGTCATCAATTAAATAACTGTGCCTCGATGAATGTTCGAAAACAAGCCTATTTCGCATTAGCTGAGTCCCATATTAGATATGGTATTACGGCCTGGGGTAGCTCGTCCCCAAAAAAGTTAAGTGTTTTGGAAACTTCCATCTCTGTTATGAACACATGTTAAATTTTGTTCGATCTGGCAACTCCTTCATATAGAAACAGGTGTTCACAAGGACGCATCCACAATTTTTTTTACAATGGAAACATTAAAAATGCGTGCTGTCATTAAATATTTGCATAAAAAAAGGTTTATCGGGACAAGAAATTCATAATTATATAGTGAATGTGTTAAGTGAAAGTGCTCCTTCATATGCAACAGTAAAAAATTGGGTTGCTGAATTTAAACGTGGTCGTACAAGCATTGAAGATGAACCACGTAGTGGGCGTCCAAAAACAGGAACAACAACAGAAATTGTAGCCAAAGTGATGCATGATATGGTATTAAATGATCGACGAATAAAAGTGCGTGAAATTGCTAATATCATGGGCATCTCAAATGATCGAGTCCATTTAATTTTGCATGAAGAACTACAGATGAAAAAGTTTTTTCTGCAAGATGGGTGCCGCATTTGCTAACAGTCGATCAAAAACGTATAAGAATGAAAATTTCTCAAGCTTTTTTGGATCGTTTTAAGCGAAATAAAATGGATTTTAAGCGTCGTTTCAAGACTACTGATGAGACATGGATCCACCACTATACTCCAGAGCAGCGTTACCGTTGGGAATTTTCAAAAAGTGGCACAAAAAGTGGCAAACGTCGAAAAAAGGGGCACAATTATTTTTGAAAAGTGGCACAAAAAGTGGCACATTCTTTTTATTAACTTATACAAAAACAAAAAAAAAACTTAAGAAATAAATACTGCTATGAGGTCAAGTTAAAATATATTTTGCGAATTCATACAAATTGGTGAACAAATCCTATTTAAAATTATTTTTTAAGCGTCTATAAAATAATCAGGCCTTTCAATTATATCTTTAAATTTATTTACGATATCAAAATAATTTATATCATCATTGGTTTTTAAGTAATGCGGAACCCCCTTTTCTTCAGTTTTTTGTCATTTATGTCAATTCATGGTAAAATTTGTCCACAACTTTCGGATTGTGATGTCGTTTTGTGACCTATCTATATTGTTTTAATGTTTTAATATACAAAGAATTTTTATAGTCGATATCTGCTAAATCACGTTTTTACAAACTTTTTTACAAAATTTATGTATATTTGTAATAGAATATTTTTGTTAAATATAATTAATAAACAATTTAAGGTAAGCACTATGTTCGATTTTCGAGTTGAAATTTTCGCGGTTACTTTACTAAAACAGTTCAATATAAAGCAGATAAATTAACTCAATAACTCAATCATTTATAATTTTGATTATTTCAATAAATAAAGTGATTTTCAACTCGAAAACCGAACATAGTACTCACGTTTAGGAGGATTCGCTTTGGAATGTTCTGTTAACGGTATTCATACTTTTGATAATATAAACTAAAAATTTAAGATAAATCTTTGGTAGTTGAAAGTGCATTTTGGATCTCTAACATATACTTTCTCTAATTTCTTAGGACACTTTTCTTCCAATTTTTCTCTAATGAGGTAATGCTTCAATACTGTCCACTGTTCCAGCATTCATTTTGAGGAATATAGTAGAATTGGAACAATCTGTCTCAAAGGGCGATTGCAATTTTTTCTAACTGGGTCCTTATGGGATCCATCATCAATTATTTCCTGCGGTCGTAATACACACCTTAAACATTTTCATATTTATCCTGATATTTCATGCCACAATAAATTTGGCATATTCAAAGTACGGTTTACCAAATAAGTTGAATCGTAACTGTTCACGTAATAAGAATTAATGAGCGAAGGCTGTTGGTGCACAATATTAAATTTTCTTAATAACACATCTATGGTGATAACTACCCATAATATTTAAACTTTTGAAAAAGTGGTACGAATTATTGGAAAAGTGGCACAAAATCGTAAAAAGTATCACATTTAGTGGCACAAACAAAAAGTGGCGCAAAAGTGGCACCGTCCAAGAAAAGTGGCAAATTTGCCACTAAAGTGGCACAACGGTAACGCTGCTCCAGAGACAAAAGAACAATCCAAACAATGGACTGAAGCTGGAGGAAGTGCCCCAAAGAAGGCAAAAACAGTTCAATCGGCTAGTAAGGTTATGGCAACGGGTTTTTGGGACTTCAAAGTTATTTTATCGATTAACTATCTGCAAAAGGGTAAAACAATAAATTCAGAGTACTATTGCAACCTTTTGGATCAATTAAATGTACAAATTCGAGAAAAACGTCCTGGCTTACAGCACAAAAAAATAATTTTTCATCAAGACAACGCACCAGCGCACAAGAGTGTTTTAACAATGGCTAAAATCAACGAATTAAAGTACGAGTTGCTTGACCACCCACCTTATTCTCCTGATTTAACTCCCAGTGACTTTTACTTGTTCCCAAATCTAAAAAAATTCCTTGCTGGCAAGCGTTTTACCTCAAATGAAGGTGCAATTACAGTTGTAAACCACTATTTTGAAGACCGTGAGGAAAGCTATTTTAATCAAGGGATAGAATTGCTAGAAAAGCGTTGGACTAAGTGTATTGAAGTTTCAGGAGATTGAAAAATAAAAAAAATATTTTTGAAAAACTAACTATTATCTTTCATTGATAGGCTAAGAAGTTTCCTAACACCCTATCGCATGAAATTATACACCAACGAGATAACCGAAAGCATAAGAAGAAGATGAAGGATGAACTGTTAATTTCGCAATGAAGCTATAATTATACGAATGAACTGTATCGAAGCAAAATTCTTCCCGGCAGACAAGCCTTCAATGGCTTCGGTGGATGTCATGTAATATGAAATAGAAGTACCATAAAATTAATTGTAATTATCACTTTAAATTTAATAAAGAATTTTAATAAATACAAAAAAATCTGTGTATTAAAATTTAGTTTATACATGAAATATACTTTAAAATATTTAAACCCAGTCTACATCTAAAGGGTGATTCTTTTGAGGTTAGGATTTTCATGCATTAGTATTTGACAGATCACGTGGGATTTCAGACATGGTGTCAAAGAGAAAGATGCTCAGTATGCTTTGACATTTCATCATGAATAGACTTACGATCTGCCACAACGTCGAATTTTCAGTGAATGGGCCCTAGAAAAGTTGGCAGAAAATCCGCTTTTTTATCGACAAATTTTGTTCAGCGATGAGGCTCATTTCTGGTTGAATGGCTACGTAAATAAGCAAAATTGCCGCATTTGGAGTGAAGAGCAACCAGAAGCCGTTCAAGAACTGCCCATGCATCCCGAAAAATGCACTGTTTGGTGTGGTTTGTACGCTGGTGGAATCATTGGACCGTATTTTTTCAAAGATGCTGTTGGACGCAACGTTACGGTGAATGGCGATCGCTATCGTTCGATGCTAACAAACTTTTTGTTGCCAAAAATGGAAGAACTGAACTTGGTTGACATGTGGTTTCAACAAGATGGCGCTACATGCCACACAGCTCGCGATTCTATGGCCATTTTGAGGGAAAACTTCGGAGAACAATTCATCTCAAGAAATGGACCGGTAAGTTGGCCACCAAGATCATGCGATTTGACGCCTTTAGACTATTTTTTGTGGGGCTACGTCAAGTCTAAAGTCTACAGAAATAAGCCAGCAACTATTCCAGCTTTGGAAGACAACATTTCCGAAGAAATTCGGGCTATTCCGGTCGAAATGCTCGAAAAAGTTGCCCAAAATTGGACTTTCCGAATGGATCACCTAAGACGCAGCCGCGGTCAACATTTAAATGAAATTATCTTCAAAAAGTAAATGTCATGGACCAATCTAACGTTTCAAATAAAGAACCGATGAGATTTTGCAAATTTTATGCGTTTTTTTTTTTAAAAAAGTTTTCAAGCTCTTAACAAATCACCCTTTATTTATCTATTCTGAAGCAATATCGACCTCTGCATTTGTTGTCTGTTCATCCTATTATTTTTCTTCGTTCACATCTTCCATATGTCAATATTTTCCACAGAATGACACAGTTATGTATGCTCGCTTTTCCATTTTGTTTTCGATATCTGTCATTATTTTTTTCCAATGCATAATTTTTAATTAAAAGTCAATTCAAATGGAAGACAATGCTCTGTGCATTTATAATTAGAATATTATTCTATGTAGTTTTCTTGAAGGATCTGTCATATCACATACATCCAAGTTTGGATGAGTGATTAAAAAGTCGAGAAATCAATATGCGAAGTACAATATAAACATTTGCAATGTTCAATTAATGCAAGTGCTCGTCAACATCTTAAAGGCAAAAGTGCTCTAACAGAGGGGGGCGGTGTCATATGTGAAAACAGTTTTAAACTTTGTTCATCATTAATCGAGGTCGTTGCATTTGGAATCAACGAAATGTGTTGCAAAACACCAGTTAATTTCCATGTACACTGACAAAAAAATGAACTATTTTATGGGAAAATTAAACTACTTCGTGCGAAAATTTAACCATATTATATTCCATTTTTGAGATTTTCAAAATACGCTATTAAAACAAGGAAAATGTATTGACCTTCTTTGCAATTTAAAACAAAATTACTAAAATAAAGTAAAACAAATAAATACGACCTAAAGTTCGGCCAGTCCCAATCTTATGTAAACTCCACTATGGTTTGCTTACAAAGTTGTACTAAAGACTCTAATTCACAATTGTTACGGATAGCAAGGTATATAAAACTTTCTTAACATTGTCGTCTAAATCATGGAGAAAATTTGCAGTAAGCAGTGCAATCGTGTATCATCTTCACACCCCCCAAAAATCGCTTCTGTAACATATACCCCAAACACATTCTGCTTCAAGCACATATATTTTCAGGATTGGTCAAACAAAATATTGTTTGTATTGTTCAAACGTATTATGTTTCACCTTAGGCATATACTGGTAGAAAAAAATATATTTAATGAAATTTTCTTTGTGTATAAAGTGCACTCGCGGTAACGAGAGCACCGCCTAACGCGAACACCGCATAACATGAACAAACTTTTACTTACACTATGTTAAGTACTCCATAACGCTGAAAACATGTAATTTGACGTTAAAAGAAGATTCATAATGCCAAATACAATTTCAAACACACTTACGGAGTTTTTTAATGATCTAGTTTGGGTTTCTTCGTGAATTTTAATTATTAATTTAACAGGTTGGCTGATAAGTCCCCGGTCTAACAAAGAAAAACACATTTTTTGTCAAAATTCGTTTTTATTATTCAACATAGTTCCCTTCAAGAGCGATACAACGATTATAACGACCCTCCAATTTTTTGATACCATTTTGGTAGTACTCCTTCGGTTTCGCCTCAAAATAGGCCTCAGTTTCGGCGATCACCTCTTCATTGCAGCCAAATTTTTTCCCTGCGAGCATCCTATTGAAGTCTGAGATCAAGAAAAAGTCGCTGGGGGCCAGATCTGGAGAATATGGTAGGTGGGGAAGCAATTCGAATCCCAATTCATGAATTTTTGCCATCGTTCTCAATGACTTGTGGTACGGTGCGTTGTCTTGGTGGAACAATACTTTTTTCTTCGTCGTACACACAAAATTTTTTTTTTCTGATTCAATCACGAAATTAATTGATCCAATTAATTTTTAATTGAAATGTCTTCAATCACAGAAATGATAGTATCAATTAAAAAATTAATTGAAGGTCAATTAAAAAGTTAATTGATCCAATTAAAAAATTAATTGATACTATTATTTTTGTGATTGATTTTTGTTTCAATTAAAAAATTTATTGAATCAATTAAATTTTTAATTGAATATTTTTTAAAACTCTATTAAAATTTTAATTGGAAAAATTTTCGTGAAATTTTTTTGTGTGTATGGGGCCGTCTTGCCGCGATTTCGACCTTCAAACGCTCCAATAACGCCATATAATAGTCACTGTTGATGGTTTATCCCTTCTTAAGATAATCGATAAAGATTATTCCATGCGCATACCAAAAAACAGAGGTCATTACTTTGCCAGCGGACTTTTGAGTCTTTCCACGCTTCGGAGACGGTTCACCGGTCGCTGTCCACTCAGCCGACTGTCGATTGGACTCAGGAGTGTAATGATGGAGCCATGTTTCATCCATTGTCACATATCGACGGAAAAACTCGGGTGTATTACGAGTTAACAGCTGCAAACACCGCTCAGAATCATCAACACGTTGTTGTTTTTGGTCAAATGTGAGCTCGCGCGGTACTCATTTTGCACAGAGCTTCCGCATATCCAAATGTTGATGAATGCTATGACCAACACATTCCGTTGTTATCTTTAAGGCCTCTGCTATATCGATCAACTTCGTTTTACGGTCATTCAAAATCATTTTGTGGATTTTTTTGATGTTTTCGTCGGTAACCACCTCTTTCGGGCGTTCACCGTCCTCCGTGCTCACTTCACCACGCTTGAATTTTGCATACCAATCAATTATTGTTGATTTCCCTGGGGCAGAGTCCGGAAACTCTTTATCAAGCCAAGTTTTTGCTTCCACCGTATTTTTTCCCTTCAGAAAACAGTATTTTATCAAAACACGAAATTCCTTTTTTTTTGCACAATAACAAAAGTTGCTTCACAAAAGACGCTCTATCTCACAAACTAATTGACTTACAAATTTTGACACGAATCATTTGAAGGTTGGTACACGCTCACAAAAAATCGCTTCTGTAGCATATACTCCCAAACATATTTTGCTTCAAGCATATACATTTTTGGGTATTGCCAAAACATTTATATGTTTGATCTCTTCCAATATATAATATGTTTGGAAGCATATTAGTCTAAACAATATATGTTTGGGTACTCTAAGTTCCAAACATTTTGTATTTTTGCATCCAAATTCAATAATGTTGTCTTCCAAAAAACAATATGTTATAATGTGAACATATAATATGTTTGGAAGCATTTTGCACCCAAAAATATTATATGCTTAAAAAAAATTCTCCCAAACAATATTGTGCTCAAATTTTTATTTATTTATTTATATATTTACAATCATAATGAATTATGAAAATAAACAAGTAATATAGGTGCTAACAACATAGGTTTTCGACCTGAATGCTCAAAATTTTGTTTCTGCCCAATTGTATATTCCCCCACATCTTTCTCACTTCCACGAGATTTTTTAGTTCTTAGCACCTTTTTCTGTAATACAAACATTGTAGAAGAAATTATTCAATTGTATGAATTTTTTTATTTTAATTTTACCTTTTGCCGGACGGGGATTGTAAGGATCAAAGAAGTAGCTGATCAATTGCCCAAGGAAAAATAAAATGTTAATTTTGTAATAACAAGCAACAACCACCAACTTAATTCAATATCGCTCCCTGTTAAATAGCGCTCCAAGCTACTAAACACATATATGTTTATAGTCTATTTCTAAATTAATATATGCTTGCATCCAAGCATATTATATTTACAAACATTTTATGTCCCAAACATAATATGTTCTAACATATTAACATATATGTCCCAAACATGTTATGATAGTTTATGAACATTATATGCTTGCACTCAAAAATATTGTGTTTAAAAATTTGTGTTCCAAACATATAATGTTTATAGCCAAATATATGAAAAACAGCCTTTTTCATCCGTGTACTATATAAAAATAATATGCATTTAATACTAGCGACGCCATCTATGTGTCAGACCGGGACTTATCAGCCAACCTGTTAAATTGCTTTATAATTCCATACCCACTGATATTTTTCCCATCTCTTTATTTAATTTTTTTATGAAATTAAATTATGTTTTTTAATATTACAAATAAATATGATAAAAGACTATCACGCTAGAACGTGTAAAACCTCCGATTATAGCTATGTTTTGTTCTGAAATTCGCTAAAGTGAACTCTTTTGGTTTTAATTAGTTCACGTTACCGCGAGTGCACTGTATATATTTTTAAGGCGCCAATTGGCCACTTTCATTCTTTTACTTATAGCATACTCTTTAGGTCTCTCATTCTAAACACATATATGTTTATAGACTATTTCTAAGTTAATATATGTTTACATCCAAGCATATTATATTTACAAAAATTTTATGTCCCAAACATGAAATGTTCGAACATATTAACATATATGTCCCAAACATGTTATGCTAGTTTATGAACATTATATGCTTGCGCTTAAAAATATTGTATTAAAAATTTTGAGTTTCAAAAATATAATTTTTACACCCAAACATATGAAAAAAAGTCTTTTTGGTCCGTGCTAGGAAATTAACATGGGCATTTCATAGGACGGACGTACTCCGTATTGGGATTCTTTGCATTGTTTTAGATGTTGTACCTTGGAAGTTCGTTTGAATGAAGAAATATAAAACAAGTTTTTTCTCCAATTTCACTTTTTATTTCTATTAATATTTTTTATTATACTTTTATTTTCTTACTATCTAATTTATTCAAGTGAAAATTTTTGGCTCCGACCCGGTGTTGAACCTGAGTTTGGTGGGTCCATAACAGAACGCCTCAGCCACATGAAGCATCGAAACGTCAATTAAAGTGTTGTGTGTTATGATTGTCATATGAAACCAAGATATTTGAACGGTTCAACTCTTTCCTTGATATTTTGTCCGATCTTGCTTTGTCTCAAAGTAATAACGTTCATAACACTTCTGGGAGAATGCTTGACTTGTTATTTTGTAACGTCTCTGACATCTATGTCTCTAGAGTGGAACCCTTCGCAAATCCTGAAGACATTTACCATCCTACTCTTTGTATTTCCTTGGATTCCTATAGTCGGGATATCACGTCCTCTAATTCTACTCGTAGGATACAATTGGATTTTAGAAAATCTGACATGGTAGGACTTAAGGGTGCTCTTAGCCGTGTTGATTGGTTATTTGATTGCGATAATTTAGTCTCTCAGGTTTCTGGTTTTTATAATACTTTTGCCGATCTGATGAGGACTTTCGTTCCCTTATGTAATAGACTGTCAGATCTTGGACCTCCCTGGTTTAGGAAGGAACGTCGTCATGTTCGTAACTTAAGAAATAGGTTCTACAGGAAATTTCTTTTGAGTGGCAATTGATTTTCTTAACTACTCAGTTGCTAGATCCAATTTCGTCAGACTCAACAAGAATTGCATTCATGATGGATGCATTTGTAGTAAAATTTACAAATTTAAAGAAATATTGAACTATTTTGTGGAAGACACGAATTTAGTTAATCTTTATGCTTCAGTTGAGTATATTTTTTCCTCGGGTTTAGTTAATTTAACTAACTTTCACAAAAAATTATTAGAAGAAAGAAAACTTTCTCCAAACATAATAATTTTATGAACTTAAATAAAGTTAAATTGGCTTTAGTGAAATAGAGAGTTCACTTTTTTTTTGAGTGTAGGGACACAGTTTCTAATGATGAGAGTGTGATTGCTTATATGTTCGCTGATTTTTTTAAGGAGTCCTATGTTGATAGTTCGACTGTTGGATCGGATTATCCGTATTTCATTCCCTCTTTTACTATATTTTCCCATATAACGTTGACGGAAACTGAGGTTCGTAACGGATTAAGATCCTTACCTGTAAATTATTGCCCTGCAGCCACCTAGGACCGGTTCTGTTTAACATATATTTGAACGATCTTCCGCCGCACATAGGTAGATATTGAATTAGGCGGCCAAAAGTCAAAATTTGAAATTCGTAGTAGGCATACAATTTTGACGTCTACCTGTAGTAAACACTTCCCCGAATTACCCCCATCCTTTTTTTAACAACCATACGTTACTCCTTCCGTGCAATTAGACGCAATTTGATCGTTGACGTGATACGTATTTCGATTTGGGTGCCCGGATTATATCAAATTTCGCAATACGCATGTATTCTTATTTTAAGTTGTGTAGTGAAGTGAAAGTGAAAGTGATTCCAATAGATCAAGTAAGCTTCTATTAGATAAATAATAGTTTTAACTTTCGTTATATTTTTCGGTAGTTGAACATATCCTCTTTTTCACATAAAAAAAATATTTTTTTAATTTCAAAAGCAATTTTGTTATGGATCAGGATTCGTCCGGATCATATTTTTTTGTTTATTGAATACGTTACACATTTAGCTTTTCTTTAAAAAAACAAGAGCCGCAGAATCCCGCAGAATCTCGCAGAATCCAGCATACAGCAGTTCAAAGTAGTTTGTTAAAAAAAAAATTAAAAAAAAAATTGCTATGGAGATGCCTAGTTCATCGGGGGTGAAAATAGTAACTCGTAAATGTCTGTTTGAGCAAATGCAAATTCAAAATTTACCAAATATGGATGAAAAATTGGAATTTTTAGAAAACCACTTGCTATTGTCTTGCGGAGACACTGTGGAAAGAAAAAAGGACCTTAAACATAAAATTTCCTACATCAAACACGAGTTTAAACAGAGATGGCTAAAAGCTCATAAAGTTGAAGAAGTTTTTATGAAAAACAACCAGAATTGGCTGGAAGACACTTTTGAAATACCAGTGCATTCGCTTAATCAACCAGGTCGTCCGAGCAAATCATTTTCGGAATCGAGTGAACGAAGCAAGAGAAGAAAAACTGAGGAACTTCGATCAAATGTTGATGATGAAATGATTATACATGCCGCACAAGTCATATTGCAAACGAAGGGACAGAGAAATGCCTCAAAAGTGCTCAAAGAAATAGGAAATTCGCCAACAAAGGCTAGTCAATATAGAAAAGCCTATTCCAAGGCCAATGAAACCATTGCTCCTTTGACCCCGTTCCAAGCACTCAAAATGTTCGTAGAAGCTGATCTAACAAGACGACAATATGAAATAATGAGGGCAAAGCATTACCCTTGTTACGACCTTTTGTTGAAAGCAAAACAAGAATGCTACCCACCAAAGACGGCATTGCGAGTAACGGCTACCTGCGCAGAAATTAATTTACAATACCTAATGGATCATACTATTCAACGGTTATCAATCTACCTGGAAGAAGTGTTATTAACCCTTAACGAAATTGAAAGAAAGTCATTAACGATCATTTATAAATGGGGTTGTGACGGGTCACAACAAGCGCGGTACAAACAAAAATTCTCAGAAGACGCCGAATCCGATGCTAGTATATTTTTGAGTTCTTTTGTCCCACTTCAAATTATTTGTGGTAAAGAAAACAATAAAGTGTTATGGCAAAACCCAACACCATCATCACCACGATTTTGCCGCCCCATCAGATTTCGGTATGTGAAAGAAACTATAGATGTAACAAAAGAGGAAATATGTTATGTGCAAAATGAAATTAAGAACCTCACTCCTACAAAAGTACATATTGATGGAAAAGAATTTTATTATAATCACATTTTGAAAATGACCATGGTTGATGGCAAAGTTTGAAATGCTGTAACCAACACGATCTCAACTAGCCGATGCTATATATGTGGCGCCACTTCCAAAGATTTCAATAATTTAAGCAAACAGAACGAAATAAGTCCCGATGCTCTTAAGTTTGGAATTTCCGTATTACACGCAAAAATAAGTATTTTTCAGAGCATTCTGCATTTGGCATATAAATTGCCCGTGAAGAAATATGGAAAGAAAAGGACCCAGGAAGAGAAAGCATTAGAAGAAGAAAGGAAAAAAGAAATCCAAGAAAGATTCCGCTTAGAAACTGGCCTGTTGGTTGACATGCCTAAAGCCAATTTTGGTAATACCAATGATGGAAATACGAGTAGGAGATTTTTTGAAAACACAGAATTAGCGGCGGACATAACAGGCATTAACCACGAGTTAATATACAGATTTAAAATCTTATTAGAGGCGATTTCAAGTGTACACAAAATAAATACAACAAAATTCAAAGAATATGCCTTCAACACCGCGCAAATGTATGTGGAATTATACGACTGGCATCCCATGACTCCAATAATGCATAAATTACTATTACATGGGGCGACCATCATAGATAATGCACTGTTGCCCATCGGCCAATTGTCGGAGGAGGCTGCAGAAGCACGAAATAAACATTTTCGGTCATACAGACAGAATTTTTCAAGAAAATTTTCAAGGGAAGAATGCAACCGTGATATTTATCAAAGATTGCTCCTTACTTCAGATCCACTCGTAAGTAGTGAAAGATCGTTAAAGAAAACTTCACACGAGATTTTTTCTAGTGAAGTTATAGAACTATTAGAACCTGCCGAGCCCCACACAATATAGTATTGAGCACGAAGAAGTCGAGATAGAAACATCTTTCAATAAGAAAATTTAATTCATTTTTATTTATTTATGATTTATGAGAATAAAATTTGTTTTTTATTATAAAATATATGTTTTTCTTATTTATTTTTTTAAATAAATAGGTAGTTTTTTTAAAATACAGTCTTTCGAAGCCATTAACGTCCAAAAATATTTTTGGCCGCCTAAATATTTCAAATCGACCACTGTGCGCCGGTTATCGTATCATCGAGAATATTTATGTACGCCGATGATGCTAAGCTGTTTCTTTCATTTGTGAAGTGTAAGGAGATGACTTTTTCTCGTAGAGTTTGTGAACAGACTGAGTACTATGTTGGGAATTATAGGCTTGAAAATGTGCTTAGATTTAATGATTTAGGTGTATTGTTTGATTGCAGGCTTGACTTTGGTCCCCATATTGAGGAATGTGTCAATAAGGCAACTGGTGTTTTGGGTTTCATTAAGAGATGGTCTAAGGAATTTGTTGATCTTTATCTTACGAAGAGGCTCTTTACGACTCTGGTTAGACCGATATTAGAGTATGAGTGTGTTATCTGCACCCTCAAAAAAATCGCTTATCTAACATATGTTCCAAACATATTTTGCAGGAAGCACATATATTATTGGATACTGCCGAAACATTAATATGTTTGTTTTATGTGAACATATTATATGTTTGGAAGCATTTTGAGCCCAAAAATATTATATGCTTGGAAGAAATTTCCCCAAAGAAGATTGTGCTCATTCCCTAATATAATTTTCACTTCCACGAAATTTTTAGTTCTTGGTACCTTTTCTGTAATACAAATAATGTTGAAGAAATTATTCAATTTTATAAATTTTTTAAATTTTACCTTTCGCCTGGACGGAGATTCGAACCGAGGACCATACAGTTTGTAAGCCAACACACTATCCACTGGGCTACGTAGCAGTTATAGTCACCAGTAGACAATTATCGTTATAACCCAGCAAAAACTCTCATTACCCGGTAATCTTGTAGGTAAGCCTATTTAAAAATTAATAACCACTTATTATTTGGCATCGCTTCGGATTACATTTACATACGCATGTCCTAGGAGGAAAGTACTTCTCTCCAGGCATACTTTCGGCTATAAAATAAGTAGTGCATTTAAAGCATATAATCACCTAATATGTAATGACTTATTCGTAGATACACCAAAGCTTGCAAAATAGCCACTTATTGTCTCAGGCAACCAAATCTCGAAAATATTGATTTCTAACGCCGATTACAATGGATCAAAATATGGCGAGTGGTGCTGTAATAGGAGAACTACTTGAACAGAAACGAATATTGTATAAATAAACAAAAATTCTAATAAATAATCTAAATAAAATTACACTCAAATTAATTTCACACTTAAAATAGAAATAAATGTAGGTTGTTTAAGGTAGTTGGATTCGTGAATTACGATACAATATATCAAATAGCCAATTCACATAAGGTTCGAAATCTACTAAAAGTGGATTTTAAGTCTCTTTTTTATAAGGCAAATGGCATTTGAAATTTAGTTTAAGCGCATTTTGGAAGTGTAATGTCAATGAGGTACACACAAAAAAATATCAATTAATATGATTGTCAATACAATTAAAATTATGTTTAAATTTGAGCTAACAACGTAATTTGTAAATACAATTACGATTTTAGTCACTTTAGCAACTAGTTTTGTTATATCAACAAACATTTTGTTATATCAACAAAAATTTTGTTGAACTTAAAAATTTTCTGTAACAAAAATTCATTGTTAGCTCAAAAATTATAATATTATCTTGTGTGTACAAGAAAGCATTCATTTAAAACATAATATGATAATGTCATTAAACACAATTATTATGAAATATTTGTGATAAAAAATTCTTAACGGAAGAATCTTCAGAATTACCGTTACATTACATATTCTTTTTGATTTTTTATGTAAGTGCTCGATTATGTGAATAATTATATTAACTACAACTGCCCAAAAATTTGAGAATAACAATTCGAAAATTACCGAGAAGTATTTATTTTTGTCATTACAAGTTAGTGATTATAATTCGCCGCAATGTAATGCAACGTGTAATGACAGATTTACTCCAGGTAATGTCAATTGTAATGAGATGTGGTTACCTAGTTTTTGCTGGGAAGTTACATTTATATAGCATAGTTCGCAGCGCCCACGAGCCCATGCAAACATAACATTATTTAACATAAACATACATTTGTTGGCCACGTGGAGCAGTGGTTAGCATGTCTGCCTTGCATGCAAAGGGTCGTGGGTTCAATTCCTGCTCCGACCGAACCAATTTTTTTATTTTTTTTTTTTTGTAATTTAGACATTTATACTATATTAAATTTTTATAATGAATCTTCGAAATGTGGGTTATTAAAGATTTACAGTCAGAAACAGTGCTTGATATAAACGAAATGGCCTTTGAATAAAATATTATTATTTTTTTGCAAAAATAAGAATTTTATAACAAAAAACTGTTTTTGGTATACAAGTTTGAAATTTTGGAAGAAAATCAAAAACTCTAACAAAAGAAGTGTATAAACATGCATAAATAATTTTATAATGTACACATAAATTTATTTAGGCGTAAACCGTTTTTTACTAGCATTTAATACCATTTTAAATGCCTTTAAAACTTATCGTGTTTTGTACTTAATTTCATTTTTACCTTTAAGGCCGTTAAAAAATGTGTGTCCATAATGTCAAAATCATAAACAAAACACTTGTCCACACATACATAAAATTCTCCTCTCAAGGCGAAAACACATGCTCAAATCTCTATGCACTTGGTTCCGAATGTCTATTCTCTTTACTCCGAATACTCATTCTAATATTCAAATTAAATAATATTTAGACTTAAGCATATCAAATTTTTGGCCTTATCATAAAGCAGTTTTCCGAAACAACATACAACCGTTTCACAGAAATTGTAAACATATATATGTTTACTCGAAATTTGTAAATTTATATATGTTTACATTCACACATATTACTTTTATGAAACATTCATGCCCCAAACATAATACATTTTAACATATTAACATATGTGTCCCAAACATTTAGTGTTAGTTTAGGAACATTACATGTTGTCACTTAAATATATTGTGTTTAAAAATTGTGCCCGAAACACATCTTGTTTATATCGGAACATATGAAAAACATATTTTTCTAACAGTGTGGTCACCGAGTTATCGTTGTTCCATTGAGCGTATTGAATCTGTACAGAAGCAGTTTCTTATTTTTGCTTTGAGGGGGCTTGGCTGGAATAATTTATACGATTTACATCCATATTCTAGTCGTCTTATGTTAATTGATCTTCCATCTCTTGAGCGTAGACAGTTTATGTACGGTATTGTGTTTATAACTAAACTTATTAATGGAGATACTGATTCACACTACTTGACATTGAGAATATGCTACAATTTTCCAAATCGTTTAACTAGGAACTTTGTTTTCTTAAAGACTGAATTTTGCAGACATAACTATGAATTATTTAATCCCCTTAATGGTTTGTGTAAAAACTTTAATTCGGTCTATTCATTGATTTCTTTAACCGATCCGATTCCAGCCATCAAGGCAATTATTCTTAATTTTAACAAGAGAGTTTCTGATCCAAGGGGTGTTGCCTTCTAAATTTCCAGCTGTATTATAAAACATTTTTTTGATCCTGTTCATCCAATTACTGCTTCAGAGAAAGAATATGATCACCCCAAACATGTTTTAAGAGCAAAATGTTATTTTTGGACGGTGACATCCATTTAAGAGGGTCGCAGAATAATTGATACCAGCGCTGCCAATTTTGTCGATTTATCGCCATTCTGACGATTTTTTACTCAAAAAATAGCATTTGCTGATTTTCCGGGTATTGCCTCGAAAATGACGATTCAAACATTTTTGTGGAAGTCGTTCGTTTACACCGAAAAGCCCTCTTTTGCCGACAGTTGCCCCTAAGAGAAATTTCAAGTTAATAGATAAGGATATTATAGCTTAATTTCGGCAAACCGGACGAAACATATATATGACAGCTAGAGCGATACAACGATTATAACGACCTTCCAATTTTTTGATACCATTTTGGTAGTACTCCTTCGGTTTTGCCTCAAAATAGGGCTCAGTTTCGGCGATCACCTCTACATTGCAGCCAAATTTTTTCCCTGCGAGCATCCTTTTGAGGTCTGAGAACAAGAAAAAGTCGCTGGGGCCAGATCTGGAGAATACGGTGGGTGGGGAAGCAATTCGAAGCCCAATTCATGAATTTTTGCCATCGTTCTCAATGACTTGTGGCACGGTGCGTTGTCTTGGACTTTTTTCTTCTTCATATGGGACCATTTTGCAGCGATTTCGATCTTCAAATGCTCCAATAACGCCATATAATAGTCACTGTTGATGGTTTTTCCCTTCTCAAGATAATCGATAAAAATTATTCCATGCGCATCCCAAAAAACGGAGGCCATTTCTTTGCCAGCGGACTTTTGAGTCTTTCCACGCTTCGGAGACGGTGCACCGGTCGCTGTCCACTCAGCCGACTGTCGATTGGACTCAGGAGTGTAGTGATGGAGCCATGTTTCATCCATTGTCACATATCGTCGGAAAAATTCGGGTGTATTACGAGTTAACAGCTGCAAACACCGCTCAGAATCATCAACACGTTGTTGTTTTTCATCAAATGTGAGCTTCCGCATATCCAAATATTGATGAATGATATGACCAACACGTTCCTTTGATATCTTTAAGGCCTCTGCTATCTCGATCAACTTCATTTTACGGTCATTCAAATTCATTTTGTGGATTTTTTGATGTCGTCGGTAACCACCTCTTTCGGGCGTCCACTGCGTTCACCGTCCTCCGTTCTCATTTCACCACGCTTGAATTTTGAATACCAATCAATTATTGTTGATTTCCCTGGGGCAGAGTCCGGAAACTCATTATTTTTGCTTCCACCGTAGTTTTTCCCTTCAGAACACAGTATTTTATAAAAACACGAAATTCCTTTTTTCCATTTTTTTTCACAATAACAAAATTCGCTGCACAAATCGCTGCTCTATCTCACAAACTAATTGACTTACAGACGTCAAATTTTGACACGAATCATTTGAAGTTTGGTGCTATATAAAAATAATATGCATTTAATACTAGCGACGTCATCTATGTTTCAGACCGGGGACTTATCAGCCACTCTGTTAAATCTGAACCGATTTGTGCATGTATAATTTGTACTATAGAAGATTACATTGTATCAATTTTGAGAAAGATCGGTTAAAAAATAAAGAATGTTGCGTAGTACGCAATGCGTACCTTAATTTGTCTTAAATTTGAAGACGATGGGCTAGTAAATAAACGCAATATTACCCCATTTGTTGAAATCGGTCAACACATACTATGGGGCTATACCTAATTTTGATCCGACTTTGTTTCCAAATTAATAGTGTCATTGTGGCAAAAATGCCATGAACCAAATTTCATTGGTTAATAATTCCGATTGGAATCCTGCGAACAACAAAAACATGGACAACAGACAAATGACACCAAGAGCTATATCGACTCAGGTGGTGATTCTGAGTCAATCGGTATATGGTATATTTTATGGGGCTTAAAATCAATATTTTAGTTAGCAACATTTGTTTGCAGATCATAGTTATTAAACCATAACCACTACGTGATTTAGTTTATAAAAACTGGATGCATTTATTGTTTTAAATGTTTTAAAAGCTGACATTTAGAAAATTTATTAATTTTTAACTTTATATTTTAAACTAAATGAATTGTTGGAAATGTTGTATTAGAAGGGAGATGTTCTTTGTTTTAATGTTAATTTTAAATCGTACTGTTATTTGAAGTCGTTATGCTTGCATAGCTGAAATGCATAGTTGTGTATGTATGTTAACCAAAACATATGTTTTATTTAAATATTATTTAAATGGCCGATTTTTAAAATTCTAGTGCTGATTATGACGATTTTTCGGAAAAAAGTGACGATATTTCTTAAAATTTTATTGGCAGCCCTGATGTTACACATTTTTATGCACAAGAAAAGCTACGAATAACTTCTTGTTGGTACTTTGATGTCTTCACTACCAACGAACAGGGATGATAAATGATGTTTACGAAAAAGTACTAAAAATGTATTAAAAATGCATTTACGAAGCCAAAAGGTGCTAAAATTACATTAAAGAAAATTTTGACAAAATTTTATTTCTATAGAAAATTTTGTAAAAAGTTTATTTCAATAAAAAAATTTATGAAGAAGTACCTCTTTGTACAACGAATGTGGTATAGACAATATTCCTCTCAAAAATGTTGAGATCCTGTGATAATAACTAAAATATCTTCATTTGGGAATAGGTTTATTTCTTCAATGTTCTCTTTTTATAATTTTTAGAGAATACAGAGAATAACTCTATATAGAGTAATTGTGATGAAAAAGTACCAAATGGCTCGTGGTCGTGCCACGGTGCTTTTGGCAGTCGAAATGTCAACTTTATCAACCCTGCCAACGAATATATATTCCTCTTTCGCTCTTATTTAAATGTACTCAGAGTAATCACGTCGAGGATGTTGCGAGAATAAAACTAAATCGAGTACTTCATGTGCAACGTGCAGTTTGCGAAATGCAAAGAACAGTTACTCTGCATTCCATATGTTTTCGGTTTGTCATGCAGAATGACTACAACTGAGGTAATTTAATTAAATTAATTTCTTAACAATATATAATAAATAATAAATATTTTTTTCTTAATTGTGAAGGAGTCTGGTTGCAGTACGTCAGCTATAGAAATTAAAAATACGATTTGTAGTGGAGTATATAAAAAATTTCACAAAAGCGGAAAAAGTAAAGTGTGGGATGTATTCAATGGAATTCAAGACGAGTATGGATGAGAAATAGAAAGTGTAGTGACGTGCAATAATATCTTTAAATTAAATAAAACAAAGTACTTCTAATTTACTTAAACATAAATGCTATATACTTTCACTATCAAAAAACATTTACGAACCGGCAGTAGAGGTGGATGAGCAAATAAAAAAGAAATGTGTGTGTGTCATAACGGAATGGACAGTTGGAACCCGTCGATCTTTTAAAATGATCGAGGATTCTGGACTAAAAAATGCCTCATTTCTAATTTCTGTTGGTGCACAAAATGTTGAAAATGTAATATTACATTCTTTGTTATCACATCCTACAACATTATCAAGAATTGTGGGTAAGCTTTATGAAAAATGTTTTAATTTTAAAGAGAAGAGCTGAATGCAATAAAGCAAAATGGATATCAAGTCACGGCAGACATATGAACAGAAAATTACTTAAAAATATCGTATATGTCTGTCATTATTCACTATTTAAAGGATGGGGAGCTGAAATTAGACTGCTCTCTATGCGATCTATGGAAGGAGAAAAGTCCACAGGTAAGGAAAATTTCCGTACACAGAAAAGAAATATCACCAAAATATTTTATAAAAAAGTTGATTGAAGTTGATTTTTTGTGATACAATTAACTTTTAATCATGATAGAAACATTAAGTTAGTAAACATTTTTAAATTTGACTGAACATTTTTAAATTTTTAATTAAAAAGTTAATTGGTAAAATTATTATTATAATTCAGCATTTCGTGCGTACAACCACATCTTTTGCATTAATCATTTGATCGATATCGCAGAACTTTGCAGCAATTGCACAAAGCTGGTCAGAAATTAAAAAAATCCGGTATTAATTCAAATCTACAATCTACCTTAAAAAGTTTTTGCACGCTGGATGGAATACTAATTTCTATTTATTAAAAACACTACAAAAAAATTGGATTGATATAGTTTCTACCCTGCAAGAAAAGAATGAAATGCATAGAATTAATTTGAATTCCATTGAAGAGGTTGTGCAAGTCGAAAACGCTGGAGGGTCACAACATTGGGTATACATTAATATTCATAGGCTCAAGAAAATTTGTATTAGTAACGAAAATGATCTGGATGTCATAAAAACTTTAAAAGATAAACCGACGCACTATTTAAACGAATTAGTTCTTAAAAATATGACCATGTTCCATAAAATTTCGCCTACAAACAAGTTAACACAATTTAACTTGATGATTCTGAGCGGTGTTTGCAGCTGTTAACTCGTAATACACCCGCGTTTTTCTGTCGATATGTGACAACGGATGAAACATGGCTCCATCACTACACTCCTGAGTCCAATCGACAGTCGGCTGAGTGGACAGCGACCGGTGAACCGTCTCCGAAACGTGCAAAGACTCAAAACTCCGCTGGCAAAGTAATGGCCTCTGTTTTTTGGAATAATTTTTATCGATTCTCTTGAGAAGGGAAAAACCATCAACAGTGACTATTATATGGCGTTATTGGAGCGTTTGAATGTCGAAATCGCGGCAAAACGGCCCCATATGAAGAAGAAAAAAGTGTTGTTATATATCGAAATATTTAAATATTTCCAATATTTTTTTAGTAACATTGTGGTCCGTCCCGGTTATTAACCAATTTAAAGTTTGAGTTTACACATTTTGTGAAAGTTATATGAGAATTTAAACCTTTATATGGCTCCTAACAAAGGTATTAAAAAGGTATCAAAAATGTTGACATATTAATTAAATAAAGTTAATTTTGTGTATGTTTTCTCAAGTGGTGATTATGGGGTCTAAAATCAATATTTGTAATAGGCGCATTTTTGGCAAAGTTATTATACCATGATCAATATGTGATTTAGGGTATAAAAAATTTGAGTAAGTTATGTGAAAATTTCGCATTATATAGGCCCAAAAAGTCCAATCGGGAGATCGGTCTATATATCACTAAAAGCTGTTTTATGGGTGAAATACACCCATAAAATATCTATATCGTGCAAAAATTTAACTCTATTGCATTTAATTTTTTGAGATTCCCAAAAGCGTTATTAAGATAACCAGCATTTACTGATATTTTTAATGTTTAGCTGCCATTTACAAAATTCTTCCTTATTACAAAAGCAAAAATGAATTACTTAACCCTCTAGTTCCCAAGACCGCCTCTAGGCGGTCTAAGTTCATTACACGGTCAATCATGGTTCTAATTAGGTTTTGTTTTTTTTTTCGTGTCATCTGTTTGGGGAATCCCAAATTTTTGGTGCTTTTGCAGCTTGCGCTAGTACGAAAGTCAGTTGTCAATATCATTTGAATGCACAAGTTTGTGAAAATCATCAAAAATAATTATTTTGCGCGGAGTGCGAAAATCAAATAATTAAAAAAATTTTATTTATAAACGTATGTGAAAAAAAATTATCTGTGTGTTGCTGTATATCTTTATTTATCAAAAAGTGATTTAGTTATAAAAGGAACGTGTTTTTGAGCTTTTTAGCTGTGCACATAGGTAACCCGCCTACAGGCGGTATTGGGATAGCTTGTCAAAAAATATTTCAAAGTAAGTATCAAAAGTGAGTTATTATATATGAATCGTTTTATTTTAAAAGACCTTTCCTTAGCCATGGATCGTAAACAAACTCTTAAACTATCATCCACTACTTGTGTTCCTCCGATCACGTGGAATTTATTCTTTGGGGACAATTCGCTCAAACCGAATCCCCAATTGCAAACTCCCAACAGATAATGATCTCAAGAAGCATCCTCGTGGATACTCAACTGAATTCTGTTGCTCTGCAGCAAATATTGATATTTCATTAACGCTTTGGAAAGACAATAAAGCTGTCCGACTCGCTTCAACATACGTTGGCGTCATACCATTTCAGAATGAAGCATCTGCAAAAACAACTGTCTCGCGTTTTCTACTCTCGGAAAAAAAGTTTGTTGATATCGAATGTCCTAATGCAATAAATGAATACAACAGTCATATGGGCGGCGTCGACCATATAGATGGACTTATTGCTCGATACAAAATTACTTGGAAAACTGAAAAGTACACGAATCGCATATGTACACATTTAATTGATGTTGCAATGGTGAATTCTTACATTTTGTTTCATAGAATAAATAATCCGGACCCCAATGATAAGCAATATCCGAGCACAGGTTGCACAACTGCCGAATTTCCGAGCACAGGTTGCACAAGTGCTTTGTACGTTAAAAAACGATACCAAAGGTCCTGGACGTCCACGCGCAGCTCCTCAAAACAAAGGTCATGGTAAAAAGTCTTTTTTACCGCCTGTAGAGATTAGCTTTGATGGAGTGGAACGTTTTCCAGAATTTTTGCCACGAAATTGGGGAAAAAAGTCTTGTAAAAATCCACGGTGCGCTTCTGAAACGCAAGTTATGTGCCGAAAATGCAAAATACATCTTTGTTTTTCCCAGCAAAAAGATTGTTTCTTTGATTTTCATCACAAATGAACTTTTCTTCATCTTTTCTTATATTATTTTATGTTGAAACTATTGGAATAATCCCTTTTTGTTTACCGAATATGTTCTTTTTTGTTCAGTTTTAGAATTATTTTTTAAGAAAATTAAAAATGTATGAATTTTACCCACTTTTTTATGTTAATAAACAAAAAAAATAAAATGTTATGTATCGTATTTTTTTGCTTTGTTTCCCAAAACCGCCTGTAGGCGGGGTAAGTATTTGACGCTATAAGTCCAAATTCTCTAAGAATATAACATTTTTCCAGAACAAACATTTCATTTTGAGGCGAAACCAATACAAAAATAATTTTTTTTTTTTTGAAAAATAAATTGGGAACTAGAGGATTAAATGCCTATAGATTTCAAATTTCAGAAAAAACCTTTAGATTTCCAATTGCGGCCTTCATGCCCGCCAATATAAACTATATTTGGCCCAGCTTTATATGGACCTAAAATACATTTCGATTTAAGGAGTAACGATGGCATTTCAGAGTCAGCAGTAGTTCCTAGAAAAAAAATCGGTACTTTAGTTTTGCATATGTGCGGGACCGTTAACTTACTCGACTACGGTGTTAACCTTTAAAATTGTCTTGAGTAATTTGACAAAATGTTCGGCAATAAGGCAATGCCTGATTTAAGCAAAAAGAATAACAAAAAAATTATATTTTATCCAAAAGTTGAATTGCTAAATCAATTATATATATTTTCCTAAGTTTGTTCAGTCAAATAATATAAGGAATATTGTGTTTGAGGTAAAAGTCCCATTTCATAAATTTTTTAAAGGGAAAACATTTCAAACTCCAATACATGTTTGGTGTGAACGTCTTATATCGATTTGAACGGTGAAACAGAGTGAAATATCAGGAAATTTGAATTTCAATAATCTTACCTTCGATTTCGCCATATGAAATGCTATCCTCCCGAATTGAAGACAATTCACAGTTATTATGTACTCAATTCCGATTACTACTTAATCCACTTACTACATTTCCGACACATGTTTTCCAATTCAATATTTCTCATATGACTGCATTTATGTTAACATATTTTTGCTGCCCGAGGTTTTTTTCGAATCTGACAGACAAATTCGTATGGCCTTTCAAAGCCGGTGACCTTGTATGTCCAGGAGTAAATCCTCTGGGCAAAGGCCATTGTTTGTATCAAACGTGAGATTAATTAATAGCAATTAATCACACTTTTTCATGTCAATTGTTATGTTGTCTGTTAAATGTCATGACGAAATGTATTCGAGTTAATTCACTTTTTATTTAATACAGCATATGTCATATGAATGTGATAATACTTCAGCGGATTCGCGTACACCAAAAAATACAAAACACGCACTGAAAAAAATAAACTTTGTCGTCAATCAAGAAATTAATTTATCCAATTAATTTTTAATATGAGTTTCTTCAATTACAGAAATCATCAACGTAAATTGAATTTTTAATTGAAACCTTTTTGAAATTCAATTAAGAATTTTATTGGAATCAATTCCTCCCTCAATTTTGAAAATTGCCTGTACTTGCATATCGCATTTCATTAAGACCAGATCATTTCATTATGTAGATAGTGGTGATCTTTAACCAATATTTCTCGTGTGCCGATTTATATATCGTTCAAAGTTATTGTACAAATGATCTATAAATATGCCTCATCCACCAGATCTTAGTTCTCTATCATCAGATAGGTATCATTTCAAGGAGACGAGTTTAAAATGCCTTCTTGAACCAAATGAACAAAAATGGTGGTTGCCTGCAAGCAAGTCAAGTTCGAAGATGGGTTATATCAATCCAGGCTTTGATATAGCCCCCCTATAAACCTATCCCCGCTATGACTTCTTATTCATTCAAAAGACGCATTTTTTATCAGATTTTCCATTTTGAAATTTGAGATCTACACTGAAAAAATATTATGCAATATAAACTTATCCAATATTAAGGACAAAATTCGTAAAAATAAATGAAAAGACAGTTTATACCCTTTCCTTTAAAAATATTTTCCAATAAGTTTAGGACTCACATCTTCGAAAATTGCGTTCCCCCGTTAAAGTCGTACGTCTTGAGCTAAGGTAATCAATCCTTAAAGTAATTAACGCATTTTTAAATTAAAGAAATTTAAGATAACTTCTATATTGAATTTTTATATTTAAGATAAAAAAACTTCAAATATGGGCCAAGAATTATTTTGAGGATTGTGCATCTTTGGCTTAATGTTGTTTGGAATTGACAAAACAAAACTTTTACTTTGAAGTATCTGTTATAATTTGGATTTTTAAAGTGGTATAAAAGTCCACAATAATATAAAGCCCTCCCAGCTGTCTCTTGGGAACCTCTCGGAGTAGTAACTGTAATCCGATCCGATTGAAATTCGGTACTTGAGGTTACTATATACTATCTAACAACCATGTAAAAAATTTTCCATATCGGTCCATAAAATATTTAGCTCCCATAATTTCATTTCATTTTATTGAGTACCTACACAACAAGATTAAAATCTTATAATTACTGTGCAGGATTATAAATGTTAAAACATCTCCGACTTATAATAAGTATATACAAGTAAACAAGTAAGTAAAGTAGAAAGTCGGGCGGGGCCGACTATATCATACCCTGAACCACCATTACTGAATTAGTAATCGTAAGCATTTGTGGGGTAACATTGATATAGGTCTGGGAGATAAACCGCAGTTGCATATTTAAGAAAATTAAGGGGTACATGTTTATGGATGCTTTGTCTCAATCTGACTATAGCTCATAGTCAATGTTGCCAGGGAAAATGTTCGATTTACCCTACAAGGACAAAAAAAAAGTTCCCTACTTTCCCATACAATTGATTTAAAAAATGTTACAAAACAAAAATGGTTCTAAGTACTTTATTATCTTAAAACATGAATATGCAAAGAATATAACTTAGAATATAAATTTGTATTACCACCACGGTTGCCACAGTTGGTAGAATTCTACCCAAAATAGTAATCTTTTTTGTTAAATCTCTATAAAAATAAAATTTTGGAAAAAGTTTCTATAAACAATTTTTTTTCTATAGAAATACAATTTTGACAAAATTTTCTATAGAAATAAAATGTTGACAAAATTTTCTACAGGAATAAAGTTTTGAAAAAAATTTCTATAGAAATATTTGTTTTGGTAGATTTGTGGTAATTTGTGGTAATCTTAAAATTTTGTTACATTTTGTTTGCCTAGATTTTGTTTCCCCTACTTCTAGCATCACTGGCTGTGTTGATATTGCACCTACGGAGCTAGTATGCCACTAATAATGAGCCCATTATTAAACAAGTGAGTAAAGTAGAAAGTCGGGCGGGGCCGACTATATTATACCCTAAACCACCCCTACTGAATTAGTAAATATAAGCATTTGTGGGGTATCATTGGTATAGGTTTTTGAGAACAAAAAGGGGGGTACATGTTTATGGGTGTCTTGTCACAATCTGAGCAGAAATGTATAATATTAGGAGCTATAGTTTATTTTGCACCAAAAGAGTTAGTATGCCACTAATATTGAGTCCATTATTAAACAAGTAAGTAAAGTAGAAAGTCGGGCGGGGCCGACTATATCATACCCTAAATCACCATTACAGAATTAGTAATCATAACCATTTGTGAGGTAACATATAGGTCTGGGAGATAAACCGCAGTTGCATATTTAAGAAAATTAAGGGGTTCATGTCTATGGGTGCTTTGTGTCAATCTGCCTATAGCTCATAGTCAATGTTGCCAGGGAAAATGTTCGGTTTACCCTACAAGGACAAAAAAAGTTCCCTACTTTCCCATACATTCCCAAACAATTTTCCCTACTATATATTTTTGGTTAAATTTAAAAAATTTTACAAAACAAAAATGGTTCTAAGTACTTTATTATCTTAAAACATGAATATGCAACGAATATAACTTAGAATATAAATTTTTATTACCACCACGGTGTCCACAGTTGGTAGAATTCTACCCAAATTAGTAATCTTTTTTGTTAAATCTCTACAAAAATAAAATTTTGGAAAATGTTTCTATAAACAAATTTTTGTGAGAAATTTTTCTATAGAAATAAAACTTTGACAATAAATTCTACAGAAATAAAATTTTGAGAAAAAATTCCACAGAAATAAAATTTTGAGAAAATTTTTTATAGAAATAATATTTTGAAAAAAATTTCTATAGAAATACAATTTTGACAATTTTGATTTCCCCTACTTCTAGCAACACTGGCTGTTGATATTGCACCTACACTGAAAAAAAATCATACTCGGTTCCAAAGATTTTGTCTTTACTTTAAAAAATTTGGTATTGATTCCGAGCCAAAGAATACAAGTAATGATACTTTTAAGACACAATTCTCTTTTAAATTTAGGTTTTGTGTACTTGCTTCTAGGAAGCAAATTTTAATTTTTCGCTTTCTCAGCTTTTTTTCTTCATATGCTATCAAAGTCCTTTAAAAACGAGTTAACAGCAACTTTATTTTCCAAATTAGGACTCGACTTGCAGTAGAAATTATGCTATGTTTGAAGTAAAAACAGTTTTAAAAAACATGTCCTATATTTGAACGATTTTTTGCTTTGTAGCCAAGATGCAAAAAGACAACAAATTTAAAGACAATTTCATTAAATTTAAAGAATTTTTCTGAATTATTAAAGTCAAGTTGACCTTAGCCTATAAATTTTTTCTTTCATGTTAAGATACCCATTTTTAAGTCAAATCACTTAATTATAAGGACAATACGACTTCATTGAAAAGTTTATCGACTTTTGGACAAGGAAAACAACTTTATTTTGGAGAAATGCGTCTTCTATGCTAAGCAAAATTTGTATTCGTATTTTAAAGACATGAAATCTTTGACCTCACGACAATATTATTTTCAGTGTACGGAGTTAGTATGCCACTAATATTGAGCCCATTATTAAAAAAGAGAAAATCGTTAAATTAGTGTGGGTAATAAATACAAATTTGTAAAAATCGAGCAATATTCTTATGTAAGAGCTACAAGTACGTATAAGTACGATCGGCTAGTACATCAAAATGTGAAATTTGAGTAACATTGGTTAATAGATAAGAGTGCTATGGCCAAATTTGGGAAAATCGAGCGATGCATATATATGGAAGCTATATCTATATCTACATCTAAACCGATTTCGATGAAATTTTGCACATATAGTTAGTACTATAGAGGACTGGATCTAGCCAACTTTTAGTAAGATCGGTTAATAAATAAGGGTTCTATGGCCAAATTTGTGAAAATCGGGCTATACATATATATGGGAGCTATATCTAAATCTGAACCGATTTCGACGATTTTTTGCACATATAGTTAGTGCTATAGAAGACTACATTAAGCCAAATTTGAGTAAGATCGGTTGATAAATAAGGGTTTTATGGCCAAATTTAGAAAAATCGGGCGATACATATATATGAGAGCTATATCTAAGTCTGAACCGATTTGGATGAAATTTTGCAGACTTGAAGGGCGATGGAAAAGAGTACCTCTTGCCAAATTTGATGACGATCCGCTTGAAAAAAAGCGCAACGTGACCCTATTTGTCGAAATCGGGCAATACATATATATGGGAGCTATATCTAAATTTGATCCGATTTCTTCCAAATTCAATAGCGTTCGTCCTTGTGCCAAAAAAAAAACTCCCTGTACCAAATCGGTTAATAATTGCGACCGGAATCATGTGAACAACAAATACATGGACAGACGGACGGACGGACACCAAGCGCTAGATCGACTCAGGGGGTGATTCTGAGTCGATCGTTATATATTTTATGGGGTCTAAAATCAATATTTCTGGTAGGCACAATTTTTGGCCGGTCAAACTTATTATACCCTGACCACTATGTGGTTTAGGGTATAATTAATGGGATCAATTAATTTCGTGATTGAATCCGAAAAAAAAATTTTTTTGTGTACATTAATTTAATTAGCTAAACGAAATAAAACATAAGGATTTACTTTTCTTTCTCACTCCACTCCACCATAGGATGGAGGGTATATAAACTTTATCATTTCTTTTGAAACACATCGAAATATTGGTCTCAGACCCCATAAAGTATGTATATTCTGGGTCGTGCGTCTGTCTGTCTGTTTATATCACGGTAACTGCCGAAACAAGCTATCGACTGAAACTTGGTACAAGTACCCAGTCAGAAATTTACGATGGTTATAAATATTGAGCGTTGTAACAGCGTTGGAAACCAACGTTGAAACAACGCTTGCTAAACAAATTAATTGACGGTTTTTAAATAGTAAATTTTCCATAAAATTATCGTTGAAAATGCATGTTCCATCAATGTCCAATGGTTTTTAATGAGTAATGGATCTATTAATGTTGATATGAATTGATTTATAATAGGATAATGTTCCTTTATCATATAAAGTGAATATGTACATTAACAGTGAAAGCACTAGGAACAACAATTTTGGTTAATTTTACAAATGAGGCAATTGTAGAAAGTTTTAACTAAACTAAACGCTAACATCACGCCAAAACCCAAATATAAGTACTTATTTATCGACTAATTGAAGAATTTTGTTAGACATAATTACTTTTTTTCACATGTTAAGGTGGGTATTAAGTTCGAGTTTAGCCGCCAAAATAGTCATTTTTTCACGATTACTTCTCTTTAATAATCCATTTTAAGGAATACAAATTTTGTGAAAATTTGCTTTGGGATATTCCCCATCAAGTTATAATGAAATCTGCAACAAATATGTATAATTTTATGACTTTTTTACTGCTTTAGTTTTCACTTTTGTGAAAATTAGCCGCTAAACTCGAACTTAATACTCACCTTTAAGGTGAGTATTAACTTCGAGTTTAGTCGCTTAAATCGCTAAAGTGAAAACTAAATCAGTAAGAAAAATGCATAAAATTATACATATTTGTTGCAAATTTTATTATAACTTGATGGGGAAAAGCCCAAAGCAAATTTTCACAAAGTTTGTATTCCTTAAAACGGATTATTAAAGAAAAGTAATTGTGAAAAATTTGCGATTTTAGCGGCTTAAGGTGGGTATTAAGTTCGAGTTTAGCCGCTAAAATCGCACATTTTTCACAATTACTTTTCTTTAACAATCCATTTTAAGGAATACAAACTTTGTGAAAATTTGCTTTGTACTCTTCACCATCAAGTTATAATGAAATCTGCAACAAATATGCATAATTTTATGCCTTTTAAGATTTAGTTTTCACTTTAGTGAAAAAATGCGACTAAACTCGAATTTAATACTCACCTTTAGTGTCGGGAGTTTTCTTTGTATAATTTAGGAATTTGAGATGGTAACACTGAAAAAATGCAACTCTGTGTACAAGAAACAACAATTCATAAACAAACGTGAATAACGGCGAAAACAAGCGTCACTTGGAAATAAGAAAATAAAATAAAGAATAAATATTGGTAAAATGTCTCAAAATCTTAACAAAAGGAAAATTAACACCCTTGGTGCAACTGAAGGTAAGAAAAATGTCGTGTAATAAAGAATTCATTTCTTTATATTTTCAATTTGTTTCTACAGACACTGATAAAAGGTTGGACTCCATTGGAACGATGCTTTTCGTAGGAAAGGCGACAAAAGCTAAAACACAGAAGAGGTACATTTTGAAATCCTGAATTGATATAATTGTTTTAATTCATTTTTCACTTTACAGATGCTATAGATGATAATTTGGATTTTTTTCGAGACGGAGGATCACAATATGCCATCCCATTCCGTAAATAAGGATGACGAGAGTAAGGTAATGTATTTCGCCCAATAGAGACCATTATCAACAAATATTATTCTTTATCTTTCTATGTAGCTTCATTCAGGGATGAAGTTAGAAGAGAGTTAAGGGCTATTAAGGACGAAATTGGAGAGATAAAAAATGAGTTGAAGAATGAAATTTGCAGTTTACGGAGAAGTTTACTTTATAACTTCAAAAAATGGAGGAGTCTATTATTTCCAACGTGAACACAATATTAAATAACCATATTAAAATAATTTTTTTTACCAATTAGAAATGTCAATCTTAATCTTAATTATATATTTTTCCTATTAATTGTTAAGTTTTCTGATGTTCCTTTGTAAAGTGTAAAACACTAATATAAATAAATATAACAATAAAAATTTCAACGTATTTTGTTTTGTTTCAATAACGGGTTTAAGGTACTGCAAAATTATAATTCTAACCCTAATCCTAAAGCATTCTAGAAACAATTGGAAAGACGTATGAAATGTTGTTTTTCAGTGCTTTTTATTGGTTGTAAAAACCATCGATACACCGTATAACGATGTTATCATTTTGGGGTTGTCAAAGCGTTCGTTAAACCATCGGAAAAACGCTTTTTCCCACCGTGTATCAACCGTTCACAACGCTTTTACAACGCTTTTCCGATGGTTTTTTTCTGACTGGGTAGTTATTATTAGTTTAGGTCGGATGGTCGGGCCATATCGGACCATTTGCAATACCACCCGGGCCATATAAACGGAACCCCAGATTTGGCTTGCGGATCCTCTTTGAGGATCCAATTTCATCCGACCCGGTTGAAATTTGAAACGTGATGTTAACATACGGCCTCTAACAACCATACAAAAATTGTTCTATATCGGTCCATAATTATATATAGACCTCATATTAAGCTTCCTGGAGAAGCAAATTTTATTCTATAAGGTTGAAATTTGGTATAACTATATTGACAATGGACTTTAACCACCATGCAAAATTTGGTTCATTTCGGCCCATAATTATATATAGCCCCCATATAAACCAATCCCAAGATTTGTTTTGGAAGTGCAAATTTCACCTCATCCCTTTTAAAATGACGTAAAATGGCCATATATTGTATGACCTCTAATCACCATACTAAAATTGGTTATATCGTTTCATAATTATATATAGCCTGTTTTATATAACATAGTATCCATGTGGAATAAATTACAATTTAGAGGACAATGCTAAGAAGATTTAAGTAGTAGTGGTAGTGTATCTCTTTATTAATACAACATTTTATATACATTTTGTATTTAAGAATTTAGGATATTTGAATGTAATATAATTATTTTTAACATATGGTTTGTAGATTCTAGGTTTTGAAAAAATATATAATGCGATTAATGAAGAGATTATACGGCTATGACCTTTGTCGGCAGCCGGATCTTAAATTGTACTATTTCAATTTGTATTGTAAAGTAGAACGATATAGTTGTAGTATATTCGAAATGAAGTGTGTAATCATCTGAATGCGGTTATAATAAGTTGCCTATAATTTAATGCAGTTTTGACATAGGCTATCATTTTTCTCCAATCTGCAGTTTCTCCACAATTTAGTACCGCTATTACTTCGTCTTCTGATAATTGAACTTTTCCAAGGTAGTGTAATCTATATGTACTCAGCAGCGGACATATTCCCATGAAGTGCTGCAAATTTTCCGTCGTTCTTAGGTTACATAACGTGCAGTGTGTGGTGAATTGTTCGGTGATAGTGCGTCTATTACCATTGAGATATATAAGGTCGCATCTAGCTTTCAGAATCTATGTAATATCTCTCGTGCTGTTTTGACCGTTGAGATATAGATATCCTTTTGTATGATTGAGGTCTCTGTATATCCGTGTATTACTTTGTAGCGCTTTTTGTAGGTTGCTTTGTCTACACCGTTCATTTGAATACCTTATCAGGTTATTAGCGATACAGTTGAATGTAATCTGTGTCAATAGAACCAAATCTATTGGTTGCAGCCCCATTTCTTCCAGAAGACCATTTATATGCTTAACCCAAAACACGTCCTTCTGCATGTTTATGTGTGTAAATCTACAAGAGAGTCAATCTTCGCCATTTTTAAATAGAGTTTTGTTAATATAGTTCAAATGGAGCCTCAGAGTATACAAATGGCCTTCCTCAAGTCTGGTTTCGATAGCTAAGGCGTAATTTGGTGTAGATTCTGGCAGCTGCAAGACTTTTTTCAGGAAATAACGGTGTAGTTTATCTACTTTTGCGAAATTTCCATATCCCCAAACTTGTGCTGCGTAGGACTGTATTGATCGACAGACAGCTTGATAAAAGCTCCACTCTTGTACCAAACTAATGTTGTTTTTTTGTATAAAGTTTTTCCAGCTAGTTTTTATAGCACTTTTAGATTGCGTATTTCTATTTTGTATGTGCTTCAAGAATTTCATCTTGCTCTCCACGAAACGTCCAACGTTCTTGTTCTGGAAGTCTTCCTCCTCTTCTAAATACTAATACTTTTGATTTATTTATGTTTACCATCAGATTCCAATCATCGCGATACTTTTCCAGGTTACGAATCATACTTTGCAGTTCTGTTTTATCTTCTGCTAAGATCACGATGTCATCTGCATATAACAAAACCCTAATGTTCATATCGCTTATTGTAATGCCACCTTCTAATGCCTCATGTATGTCATTCATGTATAGTGCAAATAACAACGGTGAGAGAAGACAACCTTGCTTAACACCTGAATTCGTCTCGAAGTAATCGGACAGTTCCTCTCCCGTCCAAACAGCCGAATGTGTATTTCGGTAGATATTTTCAATCATTCGCACAAACTTTAAATATTTAAGATACCTTGCCATCGACAGGATCTACCACAACCTAAATAATTCGATTGTGCAGGACTACCTTAGTGTGAAGTTTCTATGCAATCCACTGTGAAGCCAGATAAGATTCGCCCTGGCCGAACTTACAGCCGTATCTACTTATTTCCTTTAAATTTTAATTTAACAAGTGGAAACCAAATATCGTATAAAAAAGTTCATCAATTTTTATACCATCCACCATAAAATGGGGGGTATATTAACTTTGTCATTCCATTTGTAACACATCGAAATATTGCTCTAAGACCCCATAAAGTATATAAAGGGTGATTCTTTTGAGGTTAGGATTTTCATGCATTAGTATTTGACAGATCACGTGGGATTTCAGACATGGTGTCAAAGAGAAAGATGCTCATTATGCTTTGACATTTCATCATGAATAGACTTACGATCTGCCATAACGTCGAATTTTCAGTGAATGGGCCCTAGAAAAGTTGGCAGAAAATCCGCTTTTTTATCGACAAATTTTGTTCAGCGATGAGGCTCATTTCTGGTTGAATGGCTACGTAAATAAGCAAAATTGCCGCATTTGGAGTGAAGAGCAACCAGAAGCCGTGGTTTGTACGCTGGTGGAATCATTGGACCGTATTTTTTCAAAGATGCTGTTGGACGCAACGTTACGGTGAATGGCGATCGCTATCGTTCGATGCTAACAAACTTTTTGTTGCCAAAAATGGAAGAACTGAACTTGGTTGACATGTGGTTTCAACAAGATGGCGCTACATGCCACACAGCTCGCGATTCTATGGCCATTTTGAGGGAAAACTTCGGAGAACAATTCATCTCAAGAAATGGACCGGTAAGTTGGCCACCAAGATCATGCGATTTGACGCCTTTAGACTATTTTTTGTGGGGCTACGTCAAATCTAAAGTCTACAGAAATAAGCCAGCAACTATTCCAGCTTTGGAAGACAACATTTATTTATTTATTTATTTATTTCAGTCTTTAGAACAAAAATTCCTTACAGACTATGATGAATAAAATACATCTCTAATTTTCTAAGTTATGTTTTAACTAAATTTAGTAGCAAAATACAATTTAAAATCATTTTTCGAAATGCTAAACTCTATAATCTTCCCAAATTTCTTTTGAAATTTTAAGTTAATAGAATTTATGTAGAAAAACACACGCGTCAGCGGACTATGGGAAGCATAATTCACACGGTGTAGAGGAATTTCAAATATATCAACATATCTCATAGTTCTAGGAGGAACATAAAGAGGAATACGTAATAACAAATCCGGACAATCAATTACATTATTGATCAAATCAAAAACAAAAAGAGCAGACTGAACTTTACGACGATCTTCAAGAGTTTGAAGACCTAATAACAGACAATTAGAAAAATAACTGGAAGGACAACTTATTGGGAGAGATTTCAATGCATATTTCACAAATACTCGTTGAACTCTTTCTATACGAGCTATTTGATTATTACAACGCGGATCCCAAACAATTGAAGCATATTCCACTCTGGACCTAACATAGGCTGTGTACACAATTTTCCAAGTATTTGGGTCCGAAAAATCACCACAATTTCTTTTAATAAAACCAAGCATTTTATAAGCTTTTGGAAGTATATAATTAATATGAGGAATGAAAGACATGTCTGAATCAAAAAATACTCCAAGATCTCGAATACAGGTAACCTTTGTCAAAACATTATCACCAAATTTAAAACAGCACTGAATAGGGTGGAGTGTTTTATGGAAGGAAATATGATAACATTTCGAAATATTCAATTGCAACTTATTTAAATGACACCATTTATAAAAATTATCTAAATCCAACTGCAAATTGGCAACATCAGATAACGAGTCAACTTTAGAAAATATTTTCAGATCATCTGCATATAAAAGGAATTCAGAATTTTTAAAACATAAAGCAACATCATTAATAAATAAATTAAAGAGCAGGGGACCTAATACACTCCCTTGTGGAACCCCTGAAGTTTGAACATATGGATATGAAACATATCCACCAACTTTAACTCTGCAGATCCTCTGAGATAAGTAGGATTCAATCCATGTTAAAAAACACGAGTGAAACCCCAAGCATTGAAGTTTATATATCAGTAAAGTGTGGGAAACTTTATCAAAAGCTTTGGAAAAATCCGTATACAATGTTTCCAATTGACTACCACTTTCCAATGTTGATAAGCATCGCTCACTAAACAAAGTCAAGTTAGTGATTGTAGATCTGCCAGTAAAAAATCCATGTTGATGAGGTGAAATCAAAGACTTCGTAAGAAAAAACAACCTTTTATAGATGATATGCTCAAAAACTTTCGATATGCACGATAACTTAGATATTGGTCTATAGCAAGTAACATCATCTCTTTTGCCGTCTTTGAAAATTGGTGAGATTGTAGCCGATTTCCAACAATTTAAAAATATGCCTTCCTTCAGAGATCTGTTGAAAATAATAGAAAGAGCGTAACATATACTATTACAACATCTTTTAAGAAAAAGAGGACACAGACCATCAGAATCCGTTTTAGTGCCATTATTTAAGTCATTTACTGCCTCGCAAATTTCATCTTCAGTAATGACCATTGCGCCAATATTCAAGATAGTACCCTGTATATCAATTTCTTTATTCACAGCAGTGGGAGCTTCAAAGTTAGACTTGAAATAATCTGCAAAAAGATTTACGGCTTCAATACCTGTTTGAGAAGTCTTGCCCTTAAAATGTACTGTAGATGGAATATCAGTCTGCTGCTTTTTGGACTCTATATAAGACCAAAATGATTTAGGATTCAATTTAATCTCGCTCTCCTTAGTGAGAATAAATTGTTTATATAAAAATTTATTCAAAAAATTGAATTGCCGTTGATAATGAAGAAACATTTCCTTATCCTCATTACAATTAGTCTTCAAAAATCTTTTTTGAAATTTATTACGTAAGTTCTTTATTTTCATAAGACCTTTAGTATACCAAGGTCTCCTGTATGCTCTACATTCCCTTAAAGGGACATTCTCTCTAAGAACATTTAAAACTTTATTTAAAAATATTTCAAAGCAAATATGAATAGACTGTTCGGAAAACAAATCAGCCCAATTTATCGAATTGAATATAGAGTTAAGCAGATCGAAGTTACAAAGATTAAAATTAAAGTTCGAAAAATCATCAGTTAAAGAGCTGGGCAAATATTTGAAAGAATCGATTGTTATAGCTAGCGGGTTGTGATGCACATTAGATGGGGAAATCGAAGTAAGAGCTTCATTAATATTAAATTTGCAATCATCAGAAACGAATACAAGATCCAAAAACCTATTCAATTTGTTAGAGATATAATTAATCTGAATTAAGCTCATCGCCAGAAATGTATCAATAAAGTTTATTTCGTGCTCCTTGATAACATTTGAAGGAGATAAAAATTCGCTGCAACCAAATTGAGTCCATAAAATATTAGGCAAATTAAAATCACCTAAGACACAAATAAACGATTCATTACAAGCATCCCCGTCTAAAGCCGCTATATTATGTAAATGCTTCTCATAAAGGCCTCCTGGGCAACCAGGTGGTATATAAGAAACAGCAACAAAGAGCTTAATCCTAAAACCAAAAATACATATAATAAGCTGATCAAGTAAACCATTATCATCATTAATCGCAAAAAGAGATGCCTTGTATTGATTTTTAACAGCCACAAGAACACCGCCTCCTCTAGAACAACCAGTGATATTTCTATTTCTATCTTTTCTAAACACTTTATATAGACTGGGATCGAAAAATTCAGAACTAAAAAAGTCCGAGTTAAGCCACGTTTCAACTAATACAATAACATCATAATCAAACTGAGATGAAAATTCAAAAATATCCTTAGATTTAGTACGCATTCCTGATACATTTTGGTAATAAATTTTTAAACCAACATTGACATTAGTTAACCTAGATTGTTTTGATTTGGATTCAGTCGAAAATTTACAAATGGGCGAACTTTAATATCTACTGGCCAAATATTTGGATTCAAAATATCATTATAAAAATACGATGAAACGCCAAATTTGAAGTTAATTTTTTTAATACTAGCAGCATCAGCATCTTTCTTTACGAGCTTGAAACAAAGCAGGTGCTCCTTTGCAATCTTCGTCTTATTATGGACATAATCAATAATTTGTTCACTAGAAACAGTTGGTTTAAATGACGACAAATGAACCCATTTCTTTGATATTACAATATCTAAGTCATTTGGTTCAGAGTTAGCACCAAACCCAATATTACGCCTTTTCCGCCTACGCCTCTGCACAGAAACCCACTCAGATGTATTAGCTGCACGTTGCGACGCAACATCAAACGCATCACTGCCACCATGTTCTGTCTCGCTCAAGTTGGATACAACATTAATCGCATTATTCATGTCAGTGTGTATTGTAGACACCGATGAAACTGAAGGAACAGGGAAATCGTTCGGTTTACTTTGACCAATAGTTTTAGTATGCTTTCTTATTGTTGAATTAGAAGCATCGTTGATCGCTTGAATTTGAGCTTTGTTTTGATTTTTACCATTATTGTGGTGTTTATCTTCACTGTCTTGTTTATTACTGTTCATTACTTTCTGTTTTAGATCTTGCAATTGAGCAGACACAGATGTCTTTATTAACTCTCTGAGCTCTCTCACTTCATTCGACAAAGAAGAGACGTGAGAAATTAAGTCAGATGTAACTTTTAAACAGGAATTGCAATTGAATACAATATTAGCATTTTTCAAAAAAAGTTCACTACATTTATCATCAATTTTTGCACAAATAAAATGGTATTTAGCTCTGCATAAATGACATGCGATAAATTTATTATTTAGCGCATTGTAACATTTCGCGCACAAAAGTTTTGATGGAGGATCCATAGAACACAACCGAACACAAAAGCAATCAGTCAAAGACTCGAAGAAATTCGGGCTATTCCGGCCGAAATGCTCGAAAAAGTTGCCCAATATTGGACTTTCCGAATGGACCACCTAAGACGCAGCCGCGGTCAACATTTAAATGAAATTATCTTCAAAAAGTAAATGTCATGGACCAATCTAACGTTTCAAATAAAGAACCGATGAGATTTTGCAAATTTTATGCGTTTTTTTTTTAAAAAAAGTTATCAAGCTCTTAACAAATCACCCTTTATATTGTGGGTCGTGGTGAAATTCTGAGTCGATCTGAGCATGTCCGTCCGTCTGTTGAAATCACGCTCACTTCCGAACGAAACAAGCTATCGACTTGAAACTTGGCACAAGTAGTTGTTATTTATGTAGGTCGGATGGTATTGCAAATGGGCCATATCGGTCCACTTTTACGTATAGCCCCCATATAAACGGACCCCCCAATTTGGCTTGCAGAGCCTATAAGAGAAGCATATTTCATCCGATCCGGCTGAAATTTGGTACATGGTGTTGGTATATGGTCTCTAACACTCATGCAAAAATTGGTCCATATCGGTCAATAATTATATATAGCCCCCATATAAACCGATCCCTCGATTTGGCTGGCGGAGCCTCAAAGAGAAGCAAATTTCATCCGATCCGGCTGAAATTTGGAACATGGTGTTGGTATATGGTCCTTAACATCCAAGCAAAAATTGGTCTACATCGGTCCATAATTATATATAGCCCCCATATAAACCGATCCCCAGATTTGGCTTGCGAAGCTTCAGGGAAAAGCAAATTTCATTCGATACGGCTGAAATTTGGTACATGGTATAAGTATATGGTCTCTAACAACCATGCAAAAATTGGTCCATATAGGTCCATAATTATAAAGGGTGATTCTTTTGAGGTTAGGATTTTCATGCATTAGTATTTGACAGATCACGTGGGATTTCAGACATGGTGTCAAAGAGAAAGATGCTCAGTATGCTTTGACATTTCATCATGAATAGACTTACTAACGAGCCACAACGTCGAATTTTCAGTGAATGGGCCCTAGAAAAGTTGGCAGAAAATCCGCTTTTTTATCGACAAATTTTGTTCAGCGATGAGGCTCATTTCTGGTTGAATGGCTACGTAAATAAGCAAAATTGCCGCATTTGGAGTGAAGAGCAACCAGAAGCCGTTCAAGAACTGCCCATGCATCCCGAAAAATGCACTGTTTGGTGTGGTTTGTACGCTGGTGGAATCATTGGACCGTATTTTTTCAAAGATGCTGTTGGACGCAACGTTACGGTGAATGGCGATCGCTATCGTTCGATGCTAATAAACTTTTTGTTGCCAAAAATGGAAGAACTGAACTTGGTTGACATGTGGTTTCAACAAGATGGCGCTACATGCCACACAGCTCGCGATTCTATGGCCATTTTGAGGGAAAACTTCGGAGAACAATTCATCTCAAGAAATGGACCGGTAAGTTGGCCACCAAGATCATGCGATTTGACGCCTTTAGACTATTTTTTGTGGGGCTACGTCAAGTCTAAAGTCTACAGAAATAAGCCAGCAACTATTCCAGCTTTGGGAGACAACATTTCCGAAGAAATTCGGGCTATTCCGGCCGAAATGCTCGAAAAAGTTGCCCAAAATTGGACTTTCCGAATGGACCACCTAAGACGCAGCCGCGGTCAACATTTAAATGAAATTATCTTCAAAAAGTAAATGTCATGGACCAATCTAACGTTTCAAATAAAGAACCGATGAGATTTTGCAAATTTTATGCGTTTTTTTTTTAAAAAAAGTTATCAAGCTCTTAACAAATCACCCTTTATATAGCCCCCATATAAACTGATGCCCAGATTTGAACTCCGGAGCCTCTTAGAGGAGCAAAATTCATCCGATCCGGTTCAAATTTGCAACGTGGTGTTAGTATATGGCCGCTAATAACCATGCCAAAATTGGTCCATATCGGTCTATAGTTATATATAGCCGATCCCCAATCACACAAAAATTGGTCCATATCGGTTCATAATCATGGTTGCCATTCGAGTCAAAAATAGTCTAGCAAAATTTTATTTCTATAGAAAATTTTGTCAAAATTTTATTCCTATAGAAAATTTTGTCAAATTTTATTTCTATAGAAAATTTTGGCAAAATTTTATTTCTATAGAAAATGTTGTCAAAATTTTAATTCTATAGAGAATGTTGTCAAAATTTTAAATCTTTTGAAAATTTTGTCAACATTTTTTTTTTTCTATAGAAAATTTTGTCAAAATGTTATTTCTATAGAAAATTTTGTTAAAATCGTATTTCTATAGAAATTTTTTTAAAATGTTACTTCTATAGAAAATGTTGTCAAAATTTTATTTGTATAGAAAATTTTGTCAAACTTAATTATATACGTATTTACCCAAGTAATTCGATTGTGTATCTTCATTCTTCAGTAGAAGTTTCTACGCAATCCATGGTGGAGGGTACATAAGCTTCGGCCTGGCCGAACTTACGGCCGTATATACTTGTTTTTTTTTTTTTTTTTTGAAGAATACTGACTTATTTGTGTTACGAGTATATCGGCGTTTATAATAATGTCTAGTTAAATTTTTCTAAAATTAACCTACATTTTCCAGTTAGACTCACTATTTTTACGGTAAAATTCGAATTTGTACCTCATAATCTATGAGAAAAACCTTAACGTAGACAAAAAAGTCCATCTGCCGAAATACTCACAGGAGTGTGGTCGAGCGTAAAATAAAATCAGCTTCGACCGACTTTCCTAGCTTGCTTGTCCTTAATTGTCTACTATTTGGCTCTTGGATGTTATTTACTTTACACGGTGCTTTAACTTTTGAATTCTCAATTAAATTCGAGTAAAAAAAATCAGCTGAGTAATCAGACATTGCTGCGTGACCTACTAAGGCCAAGTGCTTCTTTAGCGTTTGCTGTTTTCCTTAAAACTGTATGGGTTGCATCCTGAAACAGTGTTAAAATAAATATAAAAAAAGTTGGTGATGAAAATATTACAGCACAAAGGAAATACAGCTCAATTGTTTCAAAATAAAATTGGTGTTCGAGTCCACCAACGGATTCCAAACAATATGCAAACGAAGTCCTCAAAAAAAAAAACGCGCCACAAACGAACCGATACAATGTTTTTGATAGTTTAGTTTATGGACACATTCAATTTCTTTTTTTTTAATATTTCAATACATTGTTAAGCCTTTCAGTGTTATGCGACCCAACTAGACCAATCCAACAATGCTTGGAAATTTCCATTTCATACTTTGAGCCCATAAACATGAAATATTCCCATTCCCACAGAAAAAAAAAACAATTGGAAAAAATCGGAAAACAACAGTTTGTAAAGGACAGAGTGAACCAACCACCAAGAATGTAACGAAGCAACGGTAATTTTTGTGGTACCCACCACGACAATGGCAGCGAATTGCCCCGTTCCCAAGGCAACAGTGTCAAAACCTAAACAAACACACGTCAACCCAAACTCGGACTGCTTGCAATACTGGGCAAAGCGGTCGTCGTCGAAGAGGACGACTAGGACAACGACCAGACTCAAGTGTTGGTGGTGGTTGTGTTAACTCGTTGCCGGACAGGCTGGCATTTGTTAATTGCAGTTGGTGTATTCCCTCTCACCCCCCATCCCAACAGTCTTTCTTAAAGTGAAAGCCAACATTTTGGTTGCATAGTTAAAATTTAAAAGAAACCAAAATAAAATATCGGATATCTCGTCGACCTCTGTTTTCAACTGTGGTTAAGTACTTGTGAACATAGGACACAAATTTTATACGGACTTGCATTTAGAGTTTGTACATCCATATTCGTGGCTTTTTGGCTGAATGCGTCACTGGGTGGCGGTGGAGGAGAACAGTCTGTGTATGTGCGCCTCAGTTTGCAAAATGTAACTGCGTAATTGTGGTGACCAAAATATTTCGAAATTCCAGCTAAAAATTAATTACGGTACGGCAATGAGTTCGGAAATTGCCAGAGATGCCTCTGGTAACTCCAGCACATCAACTGTGGAGGCAAATTCAAGTCACATGTTGGCCGTTGCACAAGCTGCCCCGCCACCTCCACCAACAGCCGCCGGCCGACCACCTACATCATTACTTTTTTCGGTAAGTATGGTCTATGGCATTGTCCGTCTGTTCGTCTGGTGATGTTTGTGTGGCTTTGGATGAAGAAAAAGTGTTGGGGGAAAACTCAGTGTCCGTGATTCCGTGTCCATTGCGACCTGGGGATCCGTTTTATTGAATAAAACGCCAGACCAGACACTTCCACGCACAAAAGAACTTTGACTGTGCTGCAACGACCTCACTCATTTTGGACCCAGAGCCAACTGACAACTGCCAACACAGACACACAGCCATACTCATCCATATGTAAATTTGGTTTGAAAATGAATTTAAATTTGCAAAAAAAAAACGAAATTGTTTTACTAGCGTGGAAATTTAGTTAGCAGCCGCTTGGGAGGTGATAAAGGCACACAAGCACGTCCTTCTACGTCTGTACGTGCCGTTGGCTATGCAGCCAACAACAGCGGTTCGGCCGGTCAACGTTTTGATCAATTCTTTGTGGAAAAGGCCAAGCAGCAAACACTCTCCTCAGCCAATGCAGCAGTGGTGGCAAAAAAAGAAGTCAGGTGAGAGTACTGGAAAGAATGAAGTGTCCATATATGGACTGGCCAATAACCTGAGCCCATACTTCTCCGACACAAACACATATATACAGGGAGCGTAATGACACGTTTCTGTTTTTCCTTACAGCCCCCAGGTGAAGTATAAAAATCTTGAAGCTAAAATTGTCAAATTACTGGAATCGTCCATTGTGTTGGCAGCCAAAGCTTCGCCTGTCAATAGGCTGGGCGGTGATTCAGTTGGCCAGGATACAACGGCAACGACTGAAATGAAAGCAGCAGCTGCTGAGGCCCTTAATAAAGCCAAGGAAGCATTTTCCCTGGATAGAACATTGCATAGATTTCGGGATCAACATGGAGAAAATATTTTTCACAATTTCGACCTAACGTATGCAGTAAGTATAGCATGTAGAAAATCATACCAAACATCTTACATGTTCCCCGTTCAATAATAGCATCATGCACATGCAACCAATTTGAGGTGATCATATGCCTTCTCGCAATAAATTTGTGTTTATTTGTTTCTAAAGATATTTGATAACAAAGGGTAATTTCCTTTGTCTAAAATTTCTCTCCGGGGGAAAGTATTTTTTCTTTGTGTGTATGCTACCACACTGTTAGAAAAATATGTTTTTCATATGTTCCAATATAAACAAAATGTGTTTCGGGCACAATTGTTAAACACAATATATTTAAGTGCAAAAATGTAATGCTCCTAAACTAGCATTAAATGTTTGGGATACATATGTTAAAATGTTAGAATCTATTATGTTTACGACAAGAATGTTTCACAAAAATTATATGTGTGAATGTAAACATATATAAATTTACAAATTTCGAGAAAACATATATATGTTGTGATATTTTATTCAGGTAGCGACAGAGAGAGAGTATAGAGAAACAAGCCGGGAGGGTTGACGAGAGATATCAACATAACACAGTGAGAGAATCAAAAGAGAGCAATTTTTGTGAAACTGCTTGTATGTTGTTTCGGAAAACTGTTTTACGTGTTCATTTGTTTTGGTTATGCGCTTGACATGTTAATAAGGCTTCGCCAAAAATTGGCTATGCTTAAGTCTAAATATTATTTAATTTGAACATTAAATTGCGTATTCGGAATAAAGAGAATAGACATTCAGCATTGTTTGTATTACAGAAAAAAGTCCTAAGAACTAAAAACTATCGTGGAAGTGAGAAAGCTGTGAGGGAATATGCAATTAGACAGAAATATATATATATTTTTTTTTTAGCAAAATCTTCTTTGGGAGAAAATTATTCCAAGCATATAATAGTTTTGGGCTCACATAAAACAAACATAATAATGTTTCGGCAATATCCAATAATATATTTGGAACCTATGTTAGAGAAGCATGTTTTTTGAGGGTGCAATATTAGGATAGCTAAATTTACACACCACGTATTTAGCATTTCTTAAATAAAAATTTGTAACAAATCGCCAATATTGGTCTCAGAAACCAATATAAATATTTAAAATTTAAGTTTTTTTTTTTTGTCAAAAATTGGTTCAAATAACGGTGATGGTGTAAAAAAAATGAAGGTATGGGTAGTGATTTTTGAACTAAAAAAAAATTAGCAAATGAAAATGTTAACAATTATTTAAAGTTTTGGGTTTTTCCAACCTGGAAAGGATGATTTACAAAGGACGCCAAAAAACATATCTTTCAATTGTGTTCTCACGCTATTTTTTGAGTGTTTTGTGTTTTTCTCACTCCTCATTTATGACAGCGAAGGGATTTTTGGATGAACGAATTTTTGTTATGTATTGCGTTTTATGTTAAATTTATTATGTTTGAGGCTTCGACTTTAGTTTATGTTTGTTGTTAACTATCATCCACAAAAATAAAATTCTGAAAACTTTCTGTAAATTTTAACACTTTTGCCTTTGTGATCATCTTAGTGGCACTTGAGGACTTGTAAAAAATTAAATGTCTGAATTTCATTTCTTTTTTGATTTTTTTTTTATAATTGTTATTAATTTTCAATTCAAAAAATCAAATTTTGCTAATTTTGAAAATGTAACATTATTTGTGCAAAAGTTTATAAAACAGTTACAATTAACGGTTTAATCAAACTAGAACCATTAAATCAATTAGGTCAATGATTGAAAATTTTAAAATTTTTAATTAAAAAATTAATTGATACACTTAAATTGTTAATCAAAATAAAAACACAAAGTCAATTACAAAAATAATTGATAAAATCATTTTCATAATCCAACCAAGAACACAAAGTTAGTTAAGAAAATGACTGAAAATTGTTGTGGTTTTTATTAAGCAAATTATTATTCCAATTAACAATTTAATTGAAATTAATCGATGATTTACTGACTGATTTAATTAAAAAAGTTTAACTAAATAATTAATAGAATCAATCAATTAAAAACCCGATTGAGTTGTTCAATCGACATCAATTAAATTTTTAATTGAATTAACTAAAAAATTAATTGATTGATGGCCAACATCAATTAAATTTTTAATTGAATCAATTAAAAATTAATTGAAATTTTCAAAACAAATCAATTACTTTGTTAATCAAATTTGTTGACGCCCAATTACAACTGTGATTGATACTAACATTTTCGTGATTGAAGACATTTCAATTAAATAAAAATTTGATCAATTGATTTCGTGATTGAATCAGAAAAATTTTGTTGTGTGCAGTTTTTCGTGCCAGTAATGATATTTTTACTTACACATCTTACAAAATATTTTCATATCAATCAGTTCAATTTTAATAAAAATTAATGACTGTTTCTCTTAAATGCTAGTAAATATTACCATGATTTTGTCCTTAACCGTCTGCGAGCTCAATTATTTGCTATGGTGCACGAAATTTCTGCAAATTTCAATGAAATTTTCTACGGCTAAGTAAAATTATTAATAATAAATTTTAGTACTATTTTTACCTGAAGCGAGTTCATTGTTTTTTACTGCATTTCTGTCAATTTTAAGGAAATTTTTGTACGGTTAAGTGAACTTCTTGTTCGTATAGAAAACTGCTTTGTTCTTAATACATTTTCAATATAGTTCATTTTTATACCCTCCACCATAGGATGGAGAGTATATTAACTTTGTCCTTCCGTTTGTAAAACATCGAGCATGTCCGTCCGTCCGTCTGTTGAAATCACGCTAACTTTCAAACGAAACTAGTTATCGACTTGAAACTTGGCACAAGTAGATCGGATGATATTGCAAATTAGCCATATCGGTCCACTTTTACGTATAGTCCCCATATAAACGGACCTCCGGATTTGGATTGCGGAGCCTCTAAGAGAAGCATATTTCATCCGATCTGACTGAAACTTGGTACATGGTGTTAGTCTATGGTCTCTAACAACCATGCAAAAATTGGTCCATATCGGCTCATAATTATATATAGCCCCCATATAAACCGATCCCCACATTTGAACTCCGGAACCTCTTGGAGGAGCAAAATTCATCCGATCCGGTTGAAATTTGGTACGTGGTGTTAGTATATTGTATCTCCAACAACCATGCAAAATTGGTCCATATCGGTTCGTAATTATATATAGTCCCATATAAACCGATCCCCAGATTTAACATCCGGAACCTCTTGGAGGAGCAAAATTCATCCGATTCGGTTGAAATTTGGTACGTTGCGCTAGTATATGGACGCTAACAACCATGCAAAAATTGGTCCATATCGGTCTATAGTTATATATAGCCGATCCCAAATCACACAAAAATTGGTCCATATCGGTTCATAATCATGGTTGCTACTCGAGCCAAAAATAATCTACTAGAATTTTATTTCTATAGAAAATTTTGTCAATTTTTATACCCTTCACCACTACTGTGGTACAGGGTATAATAAGTTTGTGCATTTGTATGTAAAGCCAAGAAGGAAAAGTCTGAGACCCATCGTTTAGTATACCGATCGTCTTAGAATTAAATTCTGAGTCGATTTAGCGATGTCCGTCTGTCTGTCCGTCTGTCTGTCTGTCTGTTGATGTATTTTTGCGTGCAAAGTACAGCTCGCAGTTTTAGTCCGATTGTCCTAAAATTTGGTATGGGGTCCTGTTTCGGCTCAAAGACGATCCCTATTGATTTTGGAAAAAATCGGTTCAGATTTAGATATAGCTGCCATATATATTTTTCACCGATCTGGTCATAATTGGCGTGTATATCAACCGATCTTCCTCAAATTCCATACATCCCAATATTTTATGAGTCTCGAAAAACTTGCAAAATATCATCCAAATCGGTTCAGATTTAGATATAGCTCCCATATATAGCTTTCGCCCGATTTACACTCCTTTGTCCACAGAGGCCAATTTTTTGCTCCGATTTAGTTGAAATTTTGCACAGGGAGTAGAATTAACATTATAGCTATGCGTGTCAAATTTGGTGGAAATCGGTTCAGATTTAGATATAGTTCCCATATATAGCTTTCGCCCGATTTACACTCATATGACCACAGAGGCCAATCTTTTACTACGATTTAATTGAAATTTTGCACAGGGAGTAGAATGAGCATTGTAGCTAAGCGTGCCAAATTTGGTTGAAATCGGTTCAGATTTAGATATAGCTCCCATATATAGCTTTCGCCCGATTTACACTCATATGACCACAGAGGCTAATTTTTTGCTCCGATTTAGTTGAAATTTTACACAGGGAGTAGAATTAGCATTGTTGCTATGCGTGCCAAATTTGGTTGAAATCGGTTCAGATTTAGATATAGCTCCCATATATATGTTTTTTTTTGATTTCGACAAAAATAGTCAAAAATACCAACATTTTCCTTGTAAAGTCGCCACTGCTTAGTCGAATAGTTGAAAAAATGACCCTTATTTTCTTAAACTTCTAATACATATATATCTAGCGATAAATCATAAATAAACTTTTGCGAAATTTCCTTAAAACTGCTTCAGATTTATATGTTTCCCATATTTTTTTACTAACATTGTGTTCCACCCTAGTGCATTAGCCAACTTAAATTTTGAGTCTATAGATTTGTAGAAGTCTATCAAATTCTGTCCAGATCGAGTGATATTTAAATGTATTTTTTTGGGACAAACCTTTATATATAGCCCCCAACACATTTGACGGATGTGATATGGTATCGAAAATTTAGATCTACAAAGTGGTGCAGGGTATAATATAGTCGGCCCCGCCCGACTTTAGACTTTCCTTACTTGTTTTCTATAGACAATTTTGTCAAACTTTTATTTCTATAGAATTTTTTTTTTCAAAATTTTATTTCTATAGAAAATTTTGTCAAAATTTTATTTGTATAGAAAATTCTGTTAACCTTTTAATTCTATAGAAAATTTATGAAGTACCTCTTAGTTGGAGAAAAATATTTTGCAAAGTCTACCAAAACGTCAAGAATTCAAAAGTTTATTTCCATAGCAAATTTTGTCAAAATCTTATTTTAATAGAAAATTTTGTAAAAATTTTATTTGTATAGAAAATTTTGTCAAACTTGTATTTCTATAGAAAATTTATGAAGTACCTCTTTGTTGGAGAGAAATATTTTGCAAAATCTACCAAAACGTCAAGATCTACCAAACAGTAAAAAATCTGTCATTTGTGGCAAAATTCATAATTGTGTATAGCCGCCGTAAAAAGTGACCCTCATATTTCAATTCTGCCTCTCTAATTACCGCGCAAAAGTTCATATCGGTTCGTAATTATTTGTAGATTTCCCTATATAAATCGGCCAAGAACTAACGTACAATTAAGAAGACGAAGAAGTTTTAAGATACCTTGTCATCGGCAAGTGTTACCGCAACTCAAGTAATTCGATTGTGGATGACAGTCTTTAGTAGAAGTTTCTACGCAATCTATGATGGAGGGTACATACGATTCGGATTGGCCGAACTTACGGCCGTATATACTTGTTCCTACTGTCAAGTACTCGTTAAAATGATGTTAAACTCATTCGAACTAATGCCCTGTTCCTGTATATCGAACGAAAACCAGTTCGAAAGAACGGCAGTCACTCGAATTCGAATGAATTTGGGTTTTTCTATTTTTGAAAGTTCGATTGGTTTGTATGAGAATACATTGATTATTAAAAATGAGTATTTTTAAATTTTTGGCCTGAGAATTCATTCAAATGTTAACAATGCTTTTACTTTTTTCTTGACACTTATTGTATATGTTCGTTTATTACTCGACAACAAAATATGAAGTGACTTGCCTTTCGAAATAAAAGAACAAAAATCAATTTTCTTTCGTTTGGAATACGAAAGAAAGCTTTCGTTCGATATACAGGAATAAGCCATAAGAGTAAGAATATGGAAACTAAATAAAAGCATTTTCGATACTTACAATAAGTTAATGATTTAGCATAGTGAGCATTTCGTGCAACATAGTAAAAAATGAACTTACTGACGGTAAAACTGTATTAAGGACCAAATCATGGTCATTTTTACTAGCATTTACGAAAACTCGTCATTAATTTTAATAAAATCAAATTGGCAGGTATGAAAACAGTTTGTAGATGTTTAAGTAAACATTTCGTTACTTGCACGAAAAACATCATCTGAAATATGTATTTCAATCTGAATCGGTTTGGGCAACATTTCACACTTCTACAAACTCTCTACAATCAAAATTGAAATTGGCTAACGCCCTGGAACGATGTTAGTAAACAATATGGGAAATACAGTAATCCCTCGATTTACGTCGTCTCGATTTACGTTGTTTCGATTTACGTCGTCAAATTGTTTGTTCCATCAAACTTCGATTTACGTCACCATTCGATTTACGTCGTCGACTTTTTGCCCACTTTATGAGAAACGCCTTCCATATGTAAAATAAGTATCAACGATAATGATGGAATCGAAACATGTTTTCTGAAATTCTTACGGAAATTACTAAATTACCTTTATTTTTGAAGTTTTTTCTTATGTACACGCACATACATACATAAATGGACTTAGGAGTAACTATGAGCAATTTTTAATTCGGTTTACGTCGTTTCGATTAACGTCGTCAAATTCCGGAACCAATCACGACGTAAATCGAGGGATTACTGTATATGAGTTCATATCGGGCGAGAGATATATATGGGAGCTATATCCAAATTTGGCACGCATACACCCTCGCTTCTGTAACAGATATTCCCAAACACATTCTGCTTCAAGCATATATATTTTCAGGATTGGTCCAAACTAGAGGTGTGCACGTGACACGAAATTCTTGTGAATCACGAAAAATTCCGTGCCTCACGTCACACTGATGGCAACGGCGTGAGTGTGAGTTACGAAAATATTTTCTTCGTGAGTGTGCGTGAGAAACGAATTTCGGAAAAATACTATCACGAAAAAATCACGCCCGCGGACATAAAACGCTTACAGGATGAATTCATTTACAATTTTGATGACACATGGGATGTTAAGAGTTTAATATCGCTCTCGATTTTAATCATACTCATGTTTTCAAACACGTCCCTAAGGAAAATTAGTCATAAAATTAAATAAGTCATAAAAAAGTCACGACATTTTTCGTGAGTCACGGTATTTTTCGTTAGTCACGACATTTCCTGCGTGAGTACAAATTTTCTTTACGTAAGTGTGCATGAGCATGAGTCCTACCAAATAATGTTGTGCGAGAGTAAGATTTTTTCCGTCGTGAGTGTGCGTGAGTAAAATATTACTCACGTGCACAGTTCTAATTCAAACAAAATATTGTTTGTATTGTTCAAATATATTCTATTTCACCTTAGGCATAAGGCGCCAATTGGTTACTTTACATTTTTTTACTTGCAGCATACTCTCTCGGTCTCTTTTTCTAAACACATATATGTTTATAAGCAATTTTTAAATTAGTATATGTTTGAATCCATACTTATTATGTTTAAAAAATGTTATGTCCAAATATAATATGTTTTAACATATATGTCTCAAACATGTCATAAGCTTTATATACTTGCACTTAAAAATATGTTAATGTGCTTAAAATGTAACTCGTTCAGCCATTATCCATTATTTAAAAGCATGCATGTACGAAAACATGCAAAAGTTTTTATATTCTATGAAAATGTACAAATTTATATTTTACTTGCATTTTTATCTTATTAAAAGTTGACTGAATCAATTAAATTTTTAACTAATTAATTTTCTGTACACAGAAAGATGAATCTTTACCTCAAAGTACATAGTGTTAAATTTGAAAAAAAAAACTAAATTTTAACATTCACTACACCCTCAAAAAAAATCCCTTCTCTAACATATGTTCCAAACATATTTTGCAGGAAGCACATATATTATTGGATACTGCCTAAATAAAGGGTGATTTGTTAAGAGCTTGATAACTTTTTAAAAAAAAAAAACGCATAAAATTTGCAAAATCTCATCGGTTCTTTATTTGAAACGTTAGATTGGTCCATGACATTTACTTTTTGAAAATAATTTCATTTAAATGTTGACCGCGGCTGCGTCTTAGGTGGTCCATTCGGAAAGTCCAATTTTGGGCAACTTTTTCGAGCATTTCGGCCGGAATAGCCCGAATTTCTTCGGAAATGTTGTCTTCCAAAGCTGGAATAGTTGCTGGCTTATTTCTGTAGACTTTAGACTTGACGTAGCCCCACAAAAAATAGTCTAAAGGCGTCAAATCGCATGATCTTGGTGGCCAACTTACCGGTCCATTTCTTGAGATGAATTGTTCTCCGAAGTTTTCCCTCAAAATGGCCATAGAATCGCGAGCTGTGTGGCATGTAGCGCCATCTTGTTGAAACCACATGTCAACCAAGTTCAGTTCTTCCATTTTTGGCAACAAAAAGTTTATTAGCATCGAACGATAGCGATCGCCATTCACCGTAACGTTGCGTCCAACAGCATCTTTGAAAAAATACGGTCCAATGATTCCACCAGCGTACAAACCACACCAAACAGTGCATTTTTCGGGATGCATGGGCAGTTCTTGAACGGCTTCTGGTTGCTCTTCACTCCAAATGCGGCAATTTTGCTTATTTACGTAGCCATTCAACCAGAAATGAGCCTCATCGCTGAACAAAATTTGTCGATAAACACATTTTGAACCGAACACTGATTTTGGTAATAAAATTCAATGATTTGCAAGCGTTGCTCGTTAGTAAGTCTATTCATGATGAAATGTCAAAGCATACTGAGCATCTTTCTCTTTGACACCATGTCTGAAATCCCACGTGATCTGTCAAATACTAATGCATGAAAATCCTAACCTCAAAAGAATCACCCTTTATTAATATGTTTGTTTTATGTGAACATATTATATGTTTGGAAGCTTTTTGAGCCCAAAAATATTATATGCTTGGAAGAATTTTTCCCAAAGACGATTGTGCTCAATCCCTAACATACTCGTAATTTTCACTTTCACGAAATTTTTTAGTTCTTGGCACCTTTTTCTGTAAGATAAATAATGTTGAAGAAATTATTCAATTTTATACATTTTTTAAATTTTACCTTTCGCCTGGACGGAGAATCGAACCGAGGACTATACAGTTTGTAAGCCAACACACATCCACTGGGCTACATAGCTGTTATAGTCACCAGTAGACAATTATCGTTATAAGTTACATTTATATAGCATAGTTTGCAGCGCCCACGAGCCCATGCAAACATAACATTATTTAACAGAAAGATACATTTGTTGGCCACGTGGAGCAGTGGTTAACATGTCTGCTTTGCATGCAAAGGGTCGTGGGTTCAATCCCTGCTCCGACTGAACACCATTTTTTTTTAAATTTATACATTTATATTTATACTATATTAAATTTTTAGTATGAAACTTCGAAATGTGTGTTATTAAAGATTTACAGTCACAAAAGAATAGTGCTTGATATAAACGAAATGGACTGTGCTTTTGGATAAAATATTATGTTTTATTGCAAAAATAACAATTTTATAACAAAAAAAAACTATTTTTGGTATAAAAGTTTGAAATTTTGGAAGGAATTCAAAAACTCTAACAAAAGAAAAACGTGGAGTCGAGTATAAACATACATAAATAATTTTATAATATACACATAAATTTATTTAGGCGTGAACAGTTTTTTACTAGCATTTAACATCATTTTAAATGCATTTAAAGCTTATTGTGTTTTGTACTTAATTTCATGTTTGCCTTTAAGGCCGGTATTAAGTTGGCATTATCGTTCTAAAATGACCCTGTTTTGCCTTTTACTTTTTTTTAATACTTCATTTTATAGAAAAATAAACTTTTTCAATTGTTTTGCAGCTAACTCGAACTTAATGTCCTCTTTTGTATTTGAAGGTATCCGTCAACTCCTCTTGGAATACTTATTAATAAAAAGGAACTAAACTTTATTATTATTTTTTTTGTATATTTTCCACCGTTGTTGTTTTTTTTTTTTAATTTCCTTTGCCTGAATATTTTGACTTACTCCTCGCAAATGTCTATTCTCTTGATTCCGAATGTTTATTCTCTTTACTCCGAATACTCATTCTAACATATCAAAATTTTGGCTAAAGCATATCAACATACAAGCTGTTTCACAGAAATTGCTCTCTTTTGATTCTCTCGCTGTGCTATGTTGATATCTTTAGTCAACCCTCCCGGTTTCTATCTCTATTTCTTTCTCTATACTCTCTCTCTCTCTCTCTGTCGCTCTCTGAATAAAATATCACAACATATATATGTTTACTCGAAATTTGTTAATTTATATATGTTTACATTCACACATATTATGTTTATGAAACATTCATGCCCCAAACATAATATATTCTAACATATTAACATATGTGTCCCAAACATTTAGTGTTAGTTTAGAAACATTACATGTTTACACTTAAATACATTGTGCTTAAAAATTGTGGCCGAAACACATTTTGTTTATATCGGAACATATGAAAAACATATTTTTCTAACAGTGTAGGATAAATTACCATAGTAATGAATGATTGTGATGGGAAAGAGACTTAAGTTATTCGTCAACTAACAGTTTCATTAGCTGAATCATTGCTCGTCCTTACAGATCTCATCTAGTTAAGAAAAAAGCGGACTTCCGGCAAGAGGTTTCTATGCACTTCCTTTTATTTCGCACCTTTAATTTTATTAGCACAAATTCATTATGAACTTTTGTATCATGAATTTTTTCTGTGCAAAGTTAAAACTTAGACCAATTTCATTTTTCATCTGCTGTCTAACGTAACCCCTACGTCACTCTGGCCCGCAACCACTTAGACTATAAGGTATCTTGCTCTCATTGGCGTAGGTAGGAAATTTTTCACATTGAAATTTTTGATTCAAAAATTTCAAATGAACACAGTTGTAGCGATTTAAAAAAATGGCATATACACTGAAAAAGTACAAAATAGTTAAAAAATTCTTTAAAATAAAGAAATATTTTTAAGCTTTGTAGTCAAGATACAACAAATAAATTAAGATAAAGTTTTCATTAATTGTGAAGAATATGCCAGAATTAAGGTACGTATTAAGTTCGAGTTTAACCGCTAAAATCGCCATTTTTTTACGATTAAATTTCTCTAATAATCCATTAAAAAGAATACAAACCTTTTTAAAAAGTTGCTTTGGGATGATCCCAGTCAAGGTTTAATAAAATTTGCATAAAAGACGTACAATTTTATACTGTTTGTACTGATTTAATTTCGGATATAGCGTCTAAACTCGATCTTAATGCCCACATTTTTTATTGACTGGAAGCTTGTTCAAGAAGTTGATATCATCACTTGATTGATAATTATTATAATAATAATTATTATAATTTTTATACCCTCCATCATAGGATGGGGGATTATTAACTTTGTCATTTCGTTTGTAACACATCGAAATATTGCTCTAAGACCCCATAAAGTATATATATTCTGGGTCGTGGTGAAATTCTGAGTCGATCTAAGCATGTCCGTCCGTCTGTTGAAATCACGCTAACTTCCGAACGAAACAAGCTATCGACTTGAAACTTGGCACAAGTAGTTGTTATCGATGTAGGTCGGATGGTATTGAAAATGGGCCATATCGGTCCACTTTTACGTATAGCCCCCATATAAAGGGACCCTCAGATTTGGTTTGTGGAGCCTCTAACAGAAGCATATTTCATCCGATCTGGCTGAAATTTGGTATATGGTGTTGGTATATGGTCTCTAATAACCATGCAAAAATTGGTCCACATCGGTCCATAATTATATATAGCCCCCATATAAACCGATCCCCAGATTTGGCTTGCGGAGCCTAAACGAGAAGCAAATTTCATCCGATCCGGCTGAAATTTGGAACATGGTGTTGGTATATGGTATCTAACAACCGTGCAAAAATTGGTTCACATCGGTCCATAATTATATATAGCCCCCATGTAAACCGATCCCCAGATTTGGCTTGCCGAGCCTCAAAGAGAAGAAAATTTCATCCGATCTGGCTGAAATTTGGTATATGGTGTTGGTATATGGTCTCTAATAACCATGCAAAAATTGGTCCACATCGGTCTATAATTATATATAGCCCCCATATAAACCGATCTCCAGATTTGGCTTGCGGAGCCTAAAAGAGAAGCAAATTTCATCCGATCCGGCTGAAATTTGGTACATGGTGTTGGTATATGGTCTCTAACAACCGTGCAAAAATTTGTCCACATCGGACCATAATTATATATATCGCGCCCATATAAACCGATCCCCAGATTTGGCTTTCGAAGTCTCCAAGAGAAGCAAATTTCATCCAATCCGCCTGAAATTTGGTACATGATATTGGTATATAGTCTCTAATAACCATGCAAAAATTGGTCCACATCGGTTCATAATTATATATAGCCCCCATATAAACCGATCCCCAGATTTGGCTTGCGAAGTCTCCAAGAGAAGCAAATTTCATCCAATCCGGTTGTAATTTGGAACATGGTGTTAGTATATGATCTTTAACAACCGTGGCAGAATTGGTCCATATCGGTCCTTAATTATATATAGCCCCCATATAAACCGATCCCCAGATTTGGCTTGTGGAGCCTCTAAGAGAAGAATATTTCATCCGATCCGGTTGAAATTTGGTACATGGTGTTGGTATATGATCTTTAACAACCGTGGCAGAATTGGTCCATATCGGTCCATAATTATGTATAGCCCCCATATAAACCGATCCCCAGATTTGGCTTGCGAAGCCTCAAAGAGAAGCAAAGTGCATCGGATCTGGCTGAAATTTGGTACATGGTATTGGTATATGGTCTCTAACAACCGTGCAATAATTTGTCCACATCGGACCATAATTATATATATCGCGCCCATATAAACCGATCCCCAGATTTGGCTTTCGAAGTCTCCAAGAGAAGCAAATTTCATCCAATCCGCCTGAAATTTGGTACATGATATTGGTATATAGTCTCTAATAACCATGCAAAAATTGGTCCACATCGGTTCATAATTATATATAGCCCCCATATAAACCGATCCCCAGATTTGGCTTGCGAAGTCTCCAAGAGAAGCAAATTTCATCCAATCCGGTTGTAATTTGGAACATGGTGTTAGTATATGATCTTTAACAACCGTGGCAGAATTGGTCCATATCGGTCCTTAATTATATATAGCCCCCATATAAACCGATCCCCAGATTTGGCTTGTGGAGCCTCTAAGAGAAGAATATTTCATCCGATCCGGTTGAAATTTGGTACATGGTGTTGGTATATGATCTTTAACAACCGTGGCAGAATTGGTCCATATCGGTCCATAATTATGTATAGCCCCCATATAAACCGATCCCCAGATTTGGCTTGCGAAGCCTCAAAGAGAAGCAAAGTGCATCGGATCTGGCTGAAATTTGGTACATGGTATTGGTATATGGTCTCTAACAACCGTGCAATAATTTGTCCACATCGGACCATAATTATATATATCGCGCCCATATAAACCGATCCCCAGATTTGGCTTTCGAAGTCTCCAAGAGAAGCAAATTTCATCCAATCCGCCTGAAATTTGGTACATGATATTGGTATATAGTCTCTAATAACCATGCAAAAATTGGTCCACATCGGTTCATAATTATATATAGCCCCCATATAAACCGATCCCCAGATTTGGCTTGCGAAGTCTCCAAGAGAAGCAAATTTCATCCAATCCGGTTGTAATTTGGAACATGGTGTTAGTATATGATCTTTAACAACCGTGGCAGAATTGGTCCATATCGGTCCATAATTATATATAGCCCCCATATAAAACGTTCTCCAGATTTGACCTCCGGAGCCTCTTGGAGGAGCAAAATTCATCCGATCCGGTTCAAATTAGGAACGTGGTGTTAGTATATGGTCGCTAACAACCATACCAAAATTGGTCCAATCACACAAAAATTGGTCCATATCAGTTCATAATCATGGTTGCCACTAGAGCCAAAAATAATCTACCAAAATTTTAGTTCTATAGAAAAATTTGTTAAAATTTTATTCGGTTCATAATAAAATTTTCATCATTGTCAGAATTTTATTTCTATAGAAAATTTTGTCAAAATTTTATTTCTAGAGAAAAATTTGTTAAAATTTTATTCGGTTCATAATAAAATTTTCATCATTGTCAGAATTTTATTTCTATAGAAAATTTTGTCAAAATTTTATTTCTATAGAAAATTTTGTTCAAATTTTATTCGGTTCATAATCAATGTTGCCACTCGAGCCAAAAATAATCTACCAAGATTTCATTTCTATAGAAAATTTTGTCAAAAGTTTATTTCTATAGAAAATTTTGTTAAAATTTTATTTCTGTAGAAATTTTTGTCAAATTTTTCTTTCGATAGAGAGTTTGTCAAAATTGTTATTTCTATAGAAAATTTTGTGAAAATTTTATTTCTATAGAAAATTTTGTTAAAATTTTATTTCTGTAGAAAATTTTGTAAAAATTTTATGTCTACTTTATCAAACTGAATTATATACGTATTGGATCAATCTTTTTTGATTTAATATATACCACGTATGGACTTACATACGATTTAGAAGATGGTGTTAGGAGGTTTTAAGATACCTTGCCATCGGCAAGCGTTACCGCAACTTAAGTAATTCGATTCTGGATGGCAGTGTTTAGAAGAAGTTTCTACGCAATCCATGATGGAGGGTACATAAGCTTCGGCCTAGCCGAACTTACGGTCGTATATACTTGTTTTTTTTTTTTTTGAGTTAGAAACATACATGGCAATGCAGTTTATACCAGACAATTTTTGTATGTCCTATGAACACATCCTACCAATTTTATTATACCCCAAACCATATAGTGGTCAGGGTATAATAACTTTGATCTGCCAAAATAGGTGCCTACCAAAAATATTGATCTAAGATCCCATAAAATATATAGCGATCGACTCAGTATCACCTCACGACTCGATCTAGCCCTTGGTGTCCGTCCGTCTGAATTTATTGTTCGCAGGATTCCGGTCGCAAATATTCATTTTCATGAAATTTGGTACAGTGTGTTTTTCTGGCACTAGGACGGACGCCATTGAATTTGGAAAAAGTCCGATCAAGTTTAGATATAGTCCATATATATATGTATCGTCTGATTTGAAAAAATGGGGTCAAATACGCTTATTTACTAACCGATCATCTTCAAATTTACCACAAAGTAATTTTTTATGGTACCCTTCATCGAAATCCGTTTAGATTTAGATATAGCTCCCATATATATGTATCGCCCGATTATCGCAAATTTGGCAATAAACCCTTATTTATTAACCGATCTTAATCTTCTTCTGTGATACTAACTATACCTGCAATAAATCCCCGAAATCGGTTCAGACTCAGATATAGCTCTCGTATATATGTATCCCCTAAATTTGACTATAAAATCCTTATTTATTAACCAATCTTACTTAAATTTCAAATTCATGTGTGTTAACCGATCTTATTCACATTTAGATATAGATCTTCGATATGTATATTGTAAGATTTACACAAATTCGTCTATATTAACCACACTAATTGAGCGGTTTCCTCTTTTTGTTTATTAAGGGACCAACTTTACTAATTCTGTAAGTTCAAAATCAAGTATAGCTCCGACTTGTACATATGTGTGTATCAAAGTATTTACATTAATATAGCTCTAACGCTGATCTTATTGCAAAATATCATTGCGGCTCCTCGGATCAGATGCTGGTAAATCTCCCAAAAATATTAGTCACTTAATTTTCTTTTATACTGACATAATATATAGAAGGAAGAAGTATCAGGCACGTCGTTTGATATTTAGGTTTATATCCAAACGTTTTTTAGTAATAACCCCTAATAAGCATAGGTTTACTAGGAGTGGTTTAGGGTATAATAAAGTTGGCCCCGTCTGAATTTCTACTTTACGCACTTGTTTTTAGTTTCAGTAAGAACACAATCTCGTTTAGCAGAAGATGCTTCCAAATATATAATATTGTTTGGGTGAAACTTCTTCCAAACATATTATATGTTCACATGAAATGCTTCGGCAATTTTTAAAAATATATGCGCTTCATGCAAAATATGTTTTCTGGCATATGTTAGAGTAGCGATTTTTATACCCTCCACCATAGGATGGGGGTATATTAACTTTGTCATTCCGTTTGTAACACATCGAAATATTGCTCTAAGATCCCACGACCCAGAATATATATACTTTATATTCTGGGTCGTGGTGAAATTATGAGACGATTTAAGATTCCGAACGAAACAAGCTATCGACTTTTACACAAGTAGTTGTTATTGATATGGGTCGGACAGTATTGCAAATGGGCAATATAGGTCCACTTTTACGTATAGCCCCCATATAATCGGACCCTTAGATTTGGCTTGCGGAGCCTCAAAGAGAAACAACTTTCATCCGATCCTGCTGAAATTTGGTACATAGTGTTGGTATATGGTCTCTAACAACCACGCAAAAATTGGTCCACATCGGACCATAATTATATAGCCCCCATATAAACCGATTCCCAAATTTGGCTGGCGGAGCCTCAAAGAGAAGCAACTTTCATCCGATCCTGCTGAAATTTGGTACATAGTGTTGGTATATGGTCTCTAACAACCATGCCAAAATAGGTCCACATCGGTACATAATTATATATAGACCCCATATAAACCGATCCCCAGATTTGGCTTGCGGAGCCCCAAAGGGAAGCAAATTTCATCCAATCTGGCTGAAATTTTGTACATGGTTTTGGTATATGGTATCTAACAACCACGCAAAAATTGGTCCACATCGGTCCATAATTATAGATAGCCCCCATATAAACCGATCCCTAGATTTGGCTTGCGGAACCTCAAAGAGAAGCAAATTTAATCCGATCCGGCTGAAATTTAGTACATGGTGTAGGTATATGGTCTCTAACATCCATGCTAAAATTGGTCCACATCGGTCTATAAATATATATAGCCGCTATATAAACCGATCCCCAGATTTGGCTTGCGGAACCTCAAACAGAAGCAAATTCCATCCGATCCGGTTGAAATTTGGAACATGGTGTATGGTCTCTAACAATCGTGCCAGAATTGGTCCATATCGCTCCATAATTATATATAGCCTCCATATAAACCGTTCTGCAGATTTGACCTCCGGAGCCTCTTGGAGGAGCACAATTCATCCGGTCCGGTTCAAATTTGGAACGTGGTGTTAGTATATGGCCGCTAACAACCATTCCAAATATGGTCCATATCGGTCTATAGTTATATATAGCAGATCCTCATCACAGAAAAATTGGTCCATATCGGTTCATAATCATGGTTGTCACTCGAGCCAAAAATAATCTACCAAAATTTTATTTCTATAGAAAATTTTGTCAACATTTTATTTCTATAGAAAATTTTGTCAAAATTTTATTTCTATAGAATATTTTGTCAAAAAATTTTTTATATAGAAAATTTTGTCAAAATTTTATTTATATAGAAAATTTTGTTAAAATTTCATTTCTATAGAAAATTTTATCAAAACTTTATTTCCATAGAAAATTTTGTCAAAATTTTATTTCTATAGAAAATTCCCAGCAAAAACTGGGTAAGCACTAGTGATTCTTTCAGTAATACCGGTAATCAAAAAGTTACTACTTGCGGTATTACCTGGGATTTAAAAATAATAACTTACCTGTGTAGGCAAAAAGTGATTCTTTCTATTAATACCGGTAATCAAAATCATATCTTGAGGTCCGGGTTCGGCTCTACAGTGGGCACCGTTAATAGTAGCGAAAAATAGTGCCAAATTACATTTCAGAAAAAATTGCCAATAAAATATACCTTTGTTTTCTAAAGTTGTATAGTACATAATTTATATTACAAAATAACATCATTGAATAGATCCATGCCGTGGAGTGTGGTATAGTGTGATGACTTACAAAACAACAGGGGTGAGTTCGCACTTTTTGGGTATCTTTATGGTAAAGATATTATTTTTAGAGAGCTGGTATGCTTGCGAAGAGGTACTTATTTTTCGACTGCTGGTATGCTTGCACGGAAGTACTTTCCTCCAATGTCATGCCCGTGTAAAAGTATTACTACTGATATATGTACGAGGAAGTTGTTACCAATTTGGTGCAGGCATACTTGTACTCATACCTGGTAATAGGAGTTTTTGCTGGGTTTTGTCAAAATTTTATTTCTATAGAAAATTTGGTAAAATTTTATTTCTATAGAAAATTTTGTCAAACTGAATTATATACGTATTTAATCGGTCGTTTTTAATTTAATATATACTACGTATGGACTTACTTATAATTTAGAATGAGGTTTTAAGATACCTTGCATCGGCAAGCGTTACCGCAAACCCATGTAATTCGATTGTGGATGGCAGTGTTTAGAAGAATTTAATACGAAATGGGTGTTTTGGCATATTATTTTTAAGTACAAGCATATGATATTTATAAACTAGCAAAAAATGTTTACCACATATATGTTAATATGTTAGAACATAACATATTATGTTTCATATATTATATGTGTAGATGCAAACTTATGTCAATTTAGGGAGTGCATATAAACAAATATATGTTTAGAAAGAGAGAGCGAGAGAGTGTTGAGAAAAAATAATAAAAAGTAACGAAAGAGAGGGAGAGAGAGAGATAACGAAAGACATCAACAAAATACAGTGCGGATAATAGTTCAACATGAAGGAATATCTACAACGTAAACATTCTTGTTTGCTTATAGACTTATATATTTTGATTATATATAAATATTTGGTGTATAACATTCAAATAAATTAAAAAAATATTTTGTTTTTGTAACACAAGTTTGTTTAGAACATTTTTCTGCAAATGTTTAAAAAGTGGAAATAACCAATTGGAGTCTTAAAAATATAAATGCCTAAGGGGAAACATAATATGTTGGAACAATACGAGCAATATTTTGTTTGAAGAAATCCAGAAGGTATATATGCTTGAAGCAGAATGTGTTATTCAAAGGTATGAATACTAGACAAAAGTATAAATGTTGGGCGGCTTAGCCCCCCTCCCACGGCCCCTTAGCTACGCCAATGTGTGCTCCACAACTGAGAGTGAATACAACTTCCTATTTCCACATTTATTTTCCGCCTTGGAGCCCAGATGTAATAGTCCTTCGAGTCATGGACGGCAGTTCATACTGACTAACACATTTCCAAGGGTATTAGTTTCCCTTTTTGTAAATATGCCACTTTCACTTGGACAAACTAAGGAAATGGAATTGGTTGGGTGGCTGGAAGAAAGAGCGTTGGTGGCATGGGATTTGTATATTGTGGCTGGAAGAAAGAGCGTTGGTGGCATGGGATTTGTATATTGGGTCAAAGGGTATAATAGACAGAACAGTTTCCGGGGTGGGTTGAAGTTGGAGCAATGAGTTATGGTCACTCTGCCGAATGTCTGAGCAAGTTACTTATTCATCCGTCATCCATTTGCAGGTCTTCTTTAATCTGGCCGAACAGTACGAGAGGAATGACATGCATATTGAGGCATTGAACACCTACAGCATCATGACGAAGAACAAAATGTTTCCACATGTGAATCAGCTGAAGCTGAATATGGGCAATATCTACTATCGCATGGGCATGTATCCGAAGGCGATTAAAATGTATCGCATGGCCCTAGATTCGGTGCCGAACAATTTGAAACAGTTGCGTCTGAAAATTACCCAAAACATTGGAATCCTTTTTGTGCGTATGGGCCAATATGCGGATGCGGCGGCTAGCTTTGAGTTTATCATGTCTGAGAGAGCGGACATACGAAGCGGCATCCATTTGATACTGTGCTACTATGCCATGGGCGATGTGGATAAAATAAAGAGCACTTTTCGAAATTTATGTGATGTCCAACCAATGGAGGCCGAAAAGGATTTCGACAACGAGAATAGCATACTCAAGCTGCAACAACATGTGGTCAATGAACAGCAAAGTAACCACCACCATCAACAGCAGCAACAACCGCCTCAGCAATCCCAGCGTAATTTACATCATCAGAATGGATTCGAGAACTTGCCAAGAGCAGAAATAGAGGTAATCAATAGCGGAAATGGTAGTGGTAGTGGCAGTGGCAACGATGGTGGTGGTGGCAGTTTCGATATCGTGAACGATAAGAATAACGGTGTGGATGGCGGTTCTGGAACAGGACCTACTACAAACAATGATACCAATGACCACCGCCCAAAGACTGGTTTAAGGCCTGTCGACCGTAATGGCTACATATTTCAATCGCTGAAATCCGACGAGCTGGCAATTTATATCAAGCAACGTAAAAACAATGAAAAACGCGCCATAACAATGATTGTCGATTTAATTTCTCCCATCATTGAGGAAAACTACAACGATGGTAAGTTGGGTTGTTTGTGGAATGTGGTCACACACCATCATCCATATGTATGTGATAATATAGGAATGCCAATATATGAAAAATAATTTATTGACTATTAATCCATAGAATAGTTGTAGTATATACATATATGGTTATCACTATAGAATTTGTAAAATGTTATATGTAACCCGCGCTGTAGAAATCGGGTTCCGCTAGATGTCGTTAGATAAGTGGAAACTTGGATCATCTCGAATATGGGTGTGCCATAGGACGGAAATACTCCATTTTTGGATCCTTTTCATAGCTCTAGAAGTTGTGCCTTGGAAGTTAATTTGAATGAAGGAGTTTAGAAAACGAAACAAAAATTTCATTTTTTTTATACCCTCCACCATAGGATGGGGGTACATTAACTTTGTCATTCCGTTTGTAACACATCGAAATATTGCTCTAAGACCCCACACTCAGAGAAGTAATATGATCACCTCAAACATGTTTTAAGAGAAAAATGTTATTTTTGGGTGGTGACCATTTAACATGGTTTTCGCAACCATGTTCTTTTCTCGAAAATCGTGTATCTGATTTCTGCAAGCAGGTTATTTGACGAGAAAATAACATTTTAGTGACAAACATGTTACATGGTCACCATACAAAAATAACATTTTGCTCTTGAAACATGTTTGAGGTGATCATATTCCTTCGCTGCGTGCATAAAGTATATATATTCTGGGTCGTGTTGAAATTCTGAGTCGATCTGAGCATGTCCGTCCGTCCGTCTGTTGAAATCACGCTAACTTCCGAACGAAACAAGCTATCGACTTGAAACTTGGCACAAGTAGTTGTTATTGATGTAGGTCAGATGGTATTGCAAATGGGCCATATCGGTCCACTTTTACGTATAGCCCCCATATAAACGGACCCCCAAATTTGGCTTGCGATTGCTCTAAAAGAAGCAACTTTCATCCGATCAGGCTGAAATTTGGTACATGGTGTTACTATATGGTATCTAACAACCATGCAAAAATTGGTCCATACCGGTCCACTTTTACGTATAGCCCTCATATTAACGGACCCCCAAATTTGGCTTGCGATTGCTCTAAGAGAGGCAAATTTCATCCGATCCGGCTGAAATTTGGTACATGATGTTAGTATATGGTCTCTAACAACCATGCAAAAATTGGTCCACATCGGTCCATAATTATATAGCCCCCATATAAACCGATCCCCCGATTTGGTTTGCGGAGCCTCTAAGGGAAGCAAATTTCAGCTGGATCGGATGAAATTTGGTACATGGTGTTGGTATATGTTCTCTAATGACCATGCAAAAATTGGTCCACATCGACCCATAATTATATATAGCCCCCATATAAGCCGATCCCCAGATTTGACCTCCGAATCCTCTTAGAGGAGCAAAATTTATCCGATCCGGTTGAAATTTGGTACGTGGTGTTAGTATATGGTCTATAACAACTATGCAAGAATTGGTCCATATCGGTCCATAATTATATAAGGCTCCCTTAAAAATCGATCCCCAGATTTGTCCTCCGGAGCCTCTTGGAGGAGTAAAATTCATCCGATCCGGTTGAATTTTGGAACATGGTGTTACAATGTGGTCTCTAACAAACACGCAAGAATTGGTCCATATCGGTCCATAATTATATATAGCCCCCAATAAACCGTTCCCCAGATTTGATCTCCGGAGCCTCTTGGAGGAGCAAAATTCATCCGATCCGGTCGAAATTTGCAACGTGGTGTTAGTATAAGGCCGCTAATAACCATGCCAAAATTGGTCCATATCGGTCTATAGTTATATATAGCCGATCCCCAATTACACAAAAATTGGTCCATATCGGTTCATAATCATGGTTGCCACTCGAGCCAAAAATAATCTACCAAAATTTTATTTTTATAGAAAACATTGTCAAAATGTTATTTCTATAGAAAATTTTGTCTAAATTTTATTTCTATAGAAAATTTTGGCAAAATTTGATTTCTATAGAAATTTTTTTTTAAATTTTATTTCTATAGAAAATTTTTTTTTACCTTGCCATCGGCTTCAGTAGACGTTTCTACGCAATCCATGGTGGAGGGTACATAAGCTTCGGCCTGGCCGAACTTACCGCCGTATATACTTGTTATCAATATTTTTTGTTACATTTTTAGATAATAAGAAAATCTAATTTTTGCTATTTAAAAAACTTTTTCGCTTCTACCAGTCGATCTAGCGATGTCCGTCCGTCTGTGGAACTCACGCTTACTTCCGAACTAAACAAGCTCCTCCTGTGAGAGCAAATCCGATCCGGTTGAAATTTGATGCTTATATGCCCTCTTAAATGTGTCCATATCGGTTCATAATTATATATAGCCCCCTTTTGACTTCAGGATTCTCATGGAGGAACAAATTTCAATTTGGCACTCAATTTCAACCGCATCGGATGAGTAGCCATAGCCATTCATAATTATTATTATAGAATACTTTTTTATGCCTTTTTATCTAACATAGACTCCATATAGACTAACATACAACGTCGGAGACTATTTTTAGAAGTACCTTTCCATCGGTTACTTGTTACCACAACCCAAGCTGTTCGATTGTGAACGACAGTCTTTAGTAGAACTTGATATGCAACCCATGGTGGAAGGTACATGAAATTCGGTCTGACCGAACTTTAGTTTGCATTTACTTGTTACTTTGTTAGTTTCGGCCTATTTTTATACCAATCACCATAGAATGGCGATGGGGATATAATAAGTTGGTCATTCCGTTTGTAACACATCGATATAAAGTATATATATTCTTAATCGGGGAGAAATTCTAAGACGATATAAGCATGTCCGTCTGACCGTCTGCCTGTCTGTTGTAATCACGCTACAGCCTTCAATAATCGTCCTTCGCTATCGTCCTGAAATTTGGCACAGATTCGTGTCTTGTTTGTAGGCAGGTCAGGTTCGAAGATGGGCTATATCGGTCCAAGTTTTGATATAGTCCCCATATAAACCGACCTGCCGATTTAGGGTCTTGGGCTTTTAAAACCCGAAGTTTTTATCCAATTTGCCTGAAATTGTAAATCTAGAGGTGTTTTAGGACCATCAAAGAGTTTGTCGAAAATTGTACCTATAGGTCCATGTTTTGGTATAGCCCCCACATAGACCGATTTCCGGATTTTGCTTCTTGGGCGTTCAAAAAGTGTATTTTTTATCTAATTTGCCTGAAATTGAAAATATAGAGGTAATTTAGGTCCAAAGATTGGTGTGTCGAAATGGGGTGTATCGGTCCATGTTTCGGTATAGGCCCCATATACACCGATCTCCCGTTTTTACTTCTGGGGCGTCTAGAAATTGTATATACAACCCGATTTGCCTGAAATGGAAATCTAGAGGTGTTTTGGGACCATAAAGAGGTGTGTCGAAAATGGTTCGTATCGGTCCATGTTTTGGTATAGCCCCCGTATAGACCGATCTCCCGATTTTACTTCTTGGGCGTCTAGAAACTGTTTTTTTCTATCCGATTTGCTTGAAGTTGAGAACCTAGTGGTATTTTAAGACTACAAATAGGTGTGTCGAAAATGGGGAGTATCGGTCCAAGTTTTGATATATCTCCCATATAAACCGATCCCCCGATTTGGGGGTTTGATCTTCTAGAAACCGTAGTTTTTATTCGATTTGCCTGAAATTGGAAATCGAGATGTATTTTAAGACTACATATACACCCTCAAAAAAAAATCGCTTCTTTAACATATGTTCCAAACATATTTTGCAGGAAGCACATATATTATTGGATACTGCCGAAACATAAATATGTTTGTTTTATGTGAACATATTATATGTTTGGAAACATTTTGAGCCTAAAAATATTATATGCTTGGAAGAATTTTTCCCAAAGACGATTGCGCTCATTCCCTAACATACTGGTAATTTTGACTTCCACGAAATATTTTAGTTCTTGGCACCTTTTTCTGTAATACAAATAATGTTGAAGAAATTATTCACTTTTATAATTTTTTTACATTTTACCTTTCGCCTGCACGGAGAATCGAACCGAGGACCATACAGTTTGTAAGCCAAAACACTATCCACTGGACTACGTAGCTGTTATAGTCACCAGTAGATAATTATCGTTATAAGTTACATTTATATAGCATAGTTTGCACCGCCCACGAGCCCATGCAAAAATAACATTATTTAACAGAAACATACATTTGTTTGCCTCGTGGAGCAGGGGTTAGCATGTCTGCCTTGCATGCAAACGGTCGTGGGTTCAATCCCTGCTCCGACCGAATTTTTTTTTTAATTTACATATTTATATTTGTATTATATTAAATTTTTATAATGAAACTTCGAAATGTGGGTTATTAAAGATTTATAGTCAGTAACAATGCTTGATATAAAGTAAATTGACTGATTTTTGGATAAAATATTATTTTTTTATTGCAAAAATAACAATTTTGTAACAAAAAACTGGTTTTGGTACAAAACTTTAAACTTTGGAAGGAATTCAAAAACTCTAACAAAAGAAGAACGTGGAGTCGGGTATAAACATACATAAATAATTTTATAATATAAACATAAATTTATTTAGGCGTGAACAGTTTTTTACTAGCATTTAACACCATCGCTCTAAAATGCCTTTTATTTTTCTTTAATAATTCATTTTAAAGAAAATAAAGTTTTTAAATTGTTGTAGCAGCAAAACTCGAACTTAATGCCCGCTTTTATATTTGAAGGTGTCCGTCAACTCCTCGTGGACTACTTATTAATAAAGAGGAACTAAACTTTGTTTTTATACATTTTACTGTGTAATTTTTCACTATTTCCTCTTTATTTCATTTTACTGTCCCAACTCTAAAAAGAGTATAGTACCCTTTCGTTATTTTTATGAAGACCCCTGATTTCTTTTAACGAACCAAGAAAAAAATTGTGCCCATAATGCCAAAATGATAAACAAAACACATGTCCACACATACATAAAATGCTGTCCACACAGAAAAAAATATCACCAAAATATTTCCAATTAAAAAGTTAATTGAAGTTGAAATTTATTTCAATTAATAAACTAATTGGTACAATTAACTTTTTAATCAAGATAGAAACATTAATTAATTAAGTCAATGATTGAAAATTGTAAAATTTTGAATTAAAAAGTTAATTGATACAATAAACTTTTAATCAAATTCGGAAGACTAAGTCAGTTAAAAAGTGATTAAAATTTTTTTAAATTTTTAATTAATTTTTTTTTTTTCAAACAATCAATTGTTAATCCAAATAAAAATTCTAAGCCAATTCAAAAGGTAATTGAAAATAGTTACCTTTTTGTAATTAATAAATTAATTGGGTTTTGCAATCAACATCAATTAAATTTTAATTGAATCAATTAAAAAATTAATTGAAATTTGGTAATGAAATCAATTAATTTTTTAATCAAGATTTTTTTCTATACCCAATTAAAACTGTGATTGATACTATCATTTTCGTGATTGAAGACATTTCAATTAAAAAATTAATTGGACCAATTAATTTCGTGATTGAATCAAAAAAATTTTTTTTGTGTGCACATATACATAAAATGCTGCAAGGCGAAAACATATGCTGTTTGTTTTTCAAATGTCTATTCTCTTGGTTCCGAATGTCTATTCTCTTTATTCAAATTAAACAATATTTAGACTTAAGCATATCAAATTTTTGGCCTTATCATAAAACAGTTTTCCGAAAGAACATACAAGCGGTTTCACAGAAATTGTTCTCTTTTGATTCTTTCGCTGTGTTATGTTGATATCTTACGTCAACTCTCCCGGTTTCCATCTCTATTTCTTTCTCTATACTCTCTCTGTCGCTTTGAATAAAATATCACAATATATGTATGTTTAATCGAAATTTGTAAATTTATATAGGTTTGCATTCACACATATGATTTTTATGAAGCATTCATGCCCCAAACATAATATATTCTAACAAATTAACATAGATGTCCCAAACATTATATTTGGTGGAAATCGGTTCAGATTTAGATATAGTTCCCATATATAGCTTTCGCCCGATTTACACTAATATGACCACAGAGGCCAATCTTTTACTCCGATTTAATTGAAATTTTGCACAGGGAGTAGAATTAGCATTGTTGCTATGCGTGCCAAATTTGGTTGAAATCGGTTCAGATTTAGATATAGCTCCCATATATATGTTTTTTTTGATTTCGACAAAAATGGTCAAAATACCAACATTTTCCTTGTAAAATCGCCACTGCTTAGTCGAATAGTTGAAAAAATGACCCTTATTTTCTTAAACTTCTAATACATATATATCGAGCGATAAATCATAAATAAACTTTTGCGAAATTTCCTTAAAATTGCTTCAGATTTATATGTTTCCCATATTTATACCCTTCACCACTACTGTGGTACAGGGTATAATTATACCCTTCACCACTACTGTGGTACAGGGTATAATAAGTTTGTGCATTTGTATGTAACGCCAAGAAGGAAAAGTCTGAGACCCATCGTTTAGTATACCGATCGTCTTAGAATTAAATTCTGAGTCGATTTAGCGATGTCCGTCTGTCTGTCTGTCTGTCTGTCTGTCTGTCTGTCCGTCTGTCTGTCTGTCTGTTGATGTATTTTTGTGTGCAAAGTACAGCTCGCAGTTCTAGTCCGATTGTCCTAAAATTTGGTACAGGGTCCTGTTTCGGCTCAAAGACGATCCCTATTGATTTTGGAAAAAATCGGTTCAGATTTAGATATAGCTGCCATATATATATTTCACCGATCTGGTCATAATTGGCGTGTATATCAACCGATCTTCCTCAAATTCCGTACATCCGAATATTTTATGAGTCTCGAAAAACTTGCAAAATATCAGCCAAATCGGTTCAGATTTAGATATAGCTCCCATATATAGCTTTCGTCCGATTTACACTCATTTGCCCACAGAGGCCAATTTTTTGCTCCGATTTAGTTGAAATTTTGCACAGGGAGTAGAATTAGCATTGTAGCTATGCGTGTCAAATTTGGTTGAAATCGGTTCAGATTTAGATATAGCTTCCATATATAGCTTTCGCCCGATTTACACTCAAATGACCACAGAGGCCAATTTTTTGCTCCGATTTAGTTGAAATTTTGCACAGGGAGTAGAATTAGCGTTGTAGCTATGCGTGCTAAATTTGGTTGAAATCGGTTCAGATTTAGATATAGTTCCCATATATAGCTTTCGCCCGATTTACACTCATACGACCACAGAGGCCAATTTTTTGCTCCGATTTAGTTGAAATTTTGCACAGGGAGTAGAATTAGCATTGTAGCTATGCGTGCCAAATTTGGTTGAAAACGGTTCAGATTTAGATATATCTCCCATATATAGCTTTCGCCCGATTTACACTTATATGACCGTAGAGGCCAATTTTTAACTCCGATTTAGTTGAAATTTTACACAGGGAGTAGAATTAGCATTGTAGCTATGCGTGCCAAATTTGGTTGAAATCGGTTCAGATTTAGATATAGCTCCCATATATATGTTTTTCTGATTTCGACAAAAATGGTCAAAATACCAACATTTTCCTTGTAAAATCGCCACTGCTTAGTCGAAAAGTTGTAAAAATGACTCTAATTTTCCTAAACATCTAATGCATATATATCGAGCGATAAATCATAAATAAACTTTTGCGAAGTTTTCTTAAAATTGCTCCAGATTTAAATGTTTCCCATATTTATACCCTTCACCACTACTGTGGTACAGGGTATAATAAGTTTGTGCATTTGTATGTAACGCCAAGAAGGAGTAATCATAGACCAACCTTTTAGTATACGGATCGGCTTAGAATTAAATTCTGAGTCGATTTAGCGATGTCCGTCTGTCTGTCTGTCCGTCTGTCTGTCCGTCTGTCTGTCTGTCTGTCTGTCTGTTGATGTATTTTTGTGTGCAAAGTACAGCTCGCAGTTTTAGTCCGATTGTCCTAAAATTTGGTATAGGGTCCTGTTTCGGCTCAAAGACGATCCCTATTGATTTTGGAAAAAATCGGTTCAGATTTAGATATAGCTGCCATATATATTTTTCACCGATCTGGTCATAATTGGCGTGTATATCAACCGATCTTCCTCAAATTCCGTACATCCGAATATTTTATGAGTCTCGAAAAACTTGCAAAATATCAGCAAAATCGGTTCAGATTTAGATATAGCTCCCATGTATAGCTTTCGCCCGATTTACACTCATTTGCCCACAGAGGCCAATTTTTTGCTCCGATTTAGTTGAAATTTTGCACAGGGAGTAGAATAAGCATTGTAGCTATGCGTGCCAAATTTGGTTGAAATCGGTTCAGATTTAGATATAGCTCCCATATATATGTTTTTCTGATTTCGACAAAAATGGTCAAAATACCAACATTTTCCTTGTAAAATCGCCACTGCTTAGTCGAAAAGTTGTAAAAATGACTCTAATTTTCTTAAACTTCTAATACATATATATCGAGCGATAAATCATAAATAAACTTTTTCGAAGTTTCCTTAAAATTGCTTCAGAATTAAACGTTTCCCATATTTTTTTACTAACATTGTGTTCCACCCTAGTGCATTAGCCGACTTAAATTTTGAGTCTACAGATTTTGTAGAAGTCTATCAAATTCTGTCCAGATCGAGTGATATTTAAATGTATGTATTTGGGACAAATCTTTTACATAGCCCCCAACACATTTGACGGATGTGATACGGTATCGAAAATTTAGATCTACAAAGTGGTGCAGGGTATAATATAGTCGGCCCCGCCCGACTTTAGACTTTCCTTACTGGTTTTTTACTAACATTGTGTTCCACCCTAGTGCATTAGCCAACTTAAATTTTGAGTCTATAGATTTGTAGAAGTCTATCAAATTCTGTCCAGATCGAGTGATATTTAAATGTATTTTTTTGGGACAAACCTTTATATATAGCCCCCAACACATTTGACGGATGTGATATGGTATCGAAAATTTAGATCTACAAAGTGGTGCAGGGTATAATATAGTCGGCCCCGCCCGACTTTAGACCTTCCTTACTTGTTCTTTTATCAGTTTGTTTCTTATATACACGTTTTTCTTATATGAAACCATTTTCGCAACAAAACACAGCAAAAAGACATGGTGGTTTTGTTACATTTTCTTAAATGCGTTTTTTCTCTTATATAAGATTTGTTTATATCCGTAACCTACTATAATGGATTTTTACGCCTAATATATAAAAACTCTCGAATCAAAATCTAATTCCATCACACTGCACACTTACACTGGAAAAAATATTGTCGTGTGGTCAAAGATTGTCCTTAAAATGCAAATTTTGCTTAGCATGGAAGACGCATTTCTCTGATATTCTGTTTTTTCCCCTTATCCAAAAGTCGATAGGCTTTTCAATAAAATCGTTTTTTCCTTATAGTTAAGTAATTTGACTTAATTCTGTAAAATTCTCTAAAAGCAATAAAATCGTCTTTAAGTTAGGTGACATTTTGCATATTGACAACAAAGAAACAAAATCGGTCAAAAATAGGAGATATCCTATTTTAAACAGGGCATGCTAATCAACAGTGATGCTAATCAACAAGGACAGAGGGTTACAACAAACGAACATCGTCATTGGCATCTCTACTACAAACGTATATTGATAGCATATGTGCCATTGTATGTGTTCTCTCTCTTTCTCTCTGTCTAGCATTCTCTTTTACATAAAACTACCAAATCCAAACGATTCATATGCTTGCAATTTGTTACAGGATACAACTGGTGCATTGAGGTCATTAAAACGTCCAATCTATCATGGCTGGCCAGCGAATTGGAATTGAATAAGGCTTTGGTCTATCTGCGTCAGAACGATGTCAATCAGGCAATTGAAACTCTACAAATGTACGACCGCAAAAGCGAAGGATCCATGACTGCCAGTGCGCTTACCAATTTAAGTTTCATTTACATCAACGTAAGTATGTGGTTAAGTTAAAAAAAAAACAAAAGGTTAATGTTAATTTGACCAACATAAAGCGAATTTATTTTGGCCTGCGGATAGCAGATAACATTTGTAAAATGTGCGAAGAACGCATTTCTGTATGTACCACTCATTAGAATGCGAAATGTGGGTGTGAAAGAGGTACCTTTTCTCACTTTTGTAAAATGTGCGAATAGTCGCGAGTGGTATGCTCAGAAATGTGTTGAATATACAAGTGATGAGAACTAAATAAACCAAACAATAAAACTTTTGGTTAAAGCAAAAAACAGAAAGAACTGAATTTTTCGTACAATTCGGTAATTAGGATGTGTGACATTGCATAGTACTATATAAAACTTTTAACACAAACATGAAAAGAACAGTACTTGATGTAAACGTAATCGACTGTGATAGAAAAAAAATGTTTTTATTTACGGCAAAAATAAAATTTGTGTATTAAACAATTTTGTTATGGTAAAAGTTTGAACTTTATTTAATATCTTGGCCATCTTTTCAACTTTCGTCATTGACTTCATCGTCCTGTTTTCTGGACCGGAGTAAATTTGGTTCGCCAAGATAGTAATAAAAGGTGATATTAGCTATAATCTTTTTGGCAACACCGCTTTCAACAGATGACGCACGTTTCGTGGTTTGTTTCACCGGCAAACATCTTCAGTTTGGTCTGAAATTTAACTTGAGTTCGAACTGAAGAAAATATTGCAGCCGCATTTACAGTTTAACGATGACCATCAATAGGGGTTTCTTTTTCCCGGACTTTTTGCATTCCCGGAAAGCGGGAATTTTTTTTCGAATTTCTCTGGATCCCGGTCAAAGGGAAACCTGCTTTGATGTGGAATGGTTAGTTTAGGTGGCAGCCCGATATATCAGGCTCACTTAGACTATTCAGTCCATTGTGATACCACATTGGTGAACTTCTCTCTGGAATACATTTAGACATTTGAATAAATTAGAAATCGCCTAAAGCTACGGTTATACGGCGCTCTCTGGACAACTAATAATATATATTATGTTGTTCTCTTACATCAGCCATAAATCATACTAAAATACGAAATATTTTGTAATACAAAACATTTTGACAATGGTTAAGGCAGTCTCTTTCGGTATAGTTTTCGGAAGAAACTGATTGGAAATGAAAGAAAGTTATTTCGATTTCACCATCGTTAAACGGGGTCAATAAATGCACATGTTCAGCCAATATTACCAAAAGGGAAATACTACCATGTAATACGACATTCACTTTACACTTCCAAAATCCACTTTAACTAGATTTCAGTTGTAGTATGCCCTATAAATAAGAGCTTTAAACCCCAATTTTAATAGATTCCAAGCCTTATGTGTATAAGGTATAAATTAGAAATTAAAGTAACAATCTTAAAAAAGTTGGAATTTTCTTATTTCATAAAAAATATCTTTGCAATAATTATGAAATTATGCAATTGCCCACGTGGGTTACATAAGATAAAATGTCCCGTTGTTTTTAAAGGTTTACTCAGTCTACTAGTCTTTTGGAATGTCGGTTTACAGAAATATGACAATCATAAATTAGGAAGTGCAAACTTCTTTTTAACAATTGGGAGCCCATTGGATTCTGGATTAGAACCCACGACTATGTATGTTCCACAAGGCAACTACTACAACTTGGTACCATAGCTATTCACATTACACTTCCAAAATTCACTTTAACTAGATTTCAACTGTCAGTTGACTTATAAAACCCTCTATTATACATACAATATTGTAAAGAAAATTTCCCGGGAATTTCCGCACTTCTTTTCCGGGAAAGCGGGAGCGAGAAAATAGCAATTTCCCGGGAGTTCCCGGGATCCCGTTCCCGAAAAAAACCATCAAACATTCCCTCAGAAAAAATTTAACGAAATTTTTATAACCGGTTTAACTTCAGTTTAGTTTAGTTCATTAAGTTCAATTTTACCAAATGTGAAAAAACGTTCCTTATTTCAATTATTTTCCACTTACTTTAATTACGTGAACTAAAAATGGGCGAACAAGTTGTATACAAAGGAGGTATACAATTTTACTAAATTTGAAAATAGTTCATATTTTCCTAATATGAGTGAAGTTTATTTAAATATGCGTTCATAAGTTTCTGAAATGAGTAAATTTTCCTTAAATTGTGTCTGTCTTGAACTAAATGCAACAATAAAGACATTTTAACAATCTGTAACTCCAATTATTTCGATCAATATTATTTTTAATAAATTTTCTTCAATTTGACAATATTTATAAACTTATTTGTGTCATATTGCAATTAGTAAAATATTTTTGTTAAAATTTTCTAGAATTAACCTACATTTTCTTTCACATTTTTCTGGGTTTCGATTACACCGAAAAAAAAGTTTACTATTTTTTATGAAAAATGAACTAACCCATAGTAAGAATGACAATGATTTGGCGCCAAAGATTTTTTTCATCTAGATAAGTTCATGATTTTCTTATAAATTAGTTCATGTATTACATCGTATTTTAGTTCATTATTACTATGCTGTGGGAAGAATATAGTTAAACTCATTCAAAATATTCCTGCTATCCGGAAAAATTAACAATTTTTTGGGAAACCTGTATTAAGAAATTGGTTTGAAATAAACTGTTTGTCGGTATAATTTTCAAACAAGTAGAGAAATTGAGCAATCAAAGGTACAACAAGCCTGTATACAACTAAGAAATTTTTCGTACAAAACAAGTCAATTTTCTATAACCACTAGTATTTTATTTAAAAAAATTATTATTATATTACACAAAACTATGGCTTATGATATACAATAAAGGAGATATTTTTATTAGTACGTTGGACGCATTTACTTGTCGGTAGTTAGTAATTGCTTCTTCAAAAGAGTAATATTCTATGTTATTAGGACTAAACTAATTAATTTAAATTTCCATGTTTTCTATCCATATGAAAGATATATGTGGCATAAGTTGCTATATTCAATTGAATTGTCCAATTTCATCGATTTTGGCTAACTTTTGTTGGGGGGATTTGGCTTATAAGCATCTGAAATTGCAAAGTTATACAAAATATAAGAAAAATATTATTAATTAATTAATTCTATCGTTCATATTGATCTTTAACTTACGGTTTTCAAGAGTATTTCCTAGAGCCAATAAGGATATCAGCTTAATTAGTATTACACAGTAAGAATATTCAAAAAATTACCATTACGAGACCTGTCTACCTGCAAGTGAAAAAAATAATTTTTAATAAATTGAAATTTTGGTTTTATTAAAAACGGACAAAATACCGTTTATAGAAAAACTTACCACATTGAAAAATCCATCCAGTAGGTACATTATTGAAATAATAATGGACAAATGGGACGTTATTGAAATTATTCTCAGAATATATTTGAAATAAAAAATATTATAAAATTAGACATAATTTCCACTTGTCAGTATAGTATTTAGTATTTAAGGTGGATATTAAGTTCGAGTTTAGCGGCTAAATTGCAATTTCCATGATAAGTTTTCTTTAATAATCCATTATAAAAAATAATCTTTATAAAAAACTTGATTTGGGCTATTCTCAATCAAGTTATATATAAATTTGTATCGAAGACGTATAATTTTATACTTTGCTTAGTGATTTATTTTTAATTTTAGCGGCACAACTCGAACTTAGTACTCACCTGTAGGAATTGCTGTAACATAAAAATATAGATTCAAAAAATGGATGATTCTCAACCTGTGATCCAGATGTAGAATAAATATAAATCATCCTGTTGTATATTTTGTATTGTATATTTGTTGTATATTTTTTATGTAAATCAATTTAAAATCCGCACTAATGTTAAACTAACATATTAACAGAAATATACAGTTCCTTAATCTGTTATTTGTTTTTTATCAATAAAAAGCGTTTTTGATTCCTCTAACATCACATCATTCACTGCACTCACATTTTCCAGACACATTTTTTATTGATTAGTTGGAATTCTATCTATAAGTTAAGGTAAAATGTATACCAAATCTATGAGGAATGTATAAAAATTATATACACCTGTCAAGGATTATATTAACTAATTTTTATTCTATTTTAACTAAAATGTTCAATGTGAGCAAAAACACTCCAACATATAATAAAAAGGGAAATAATCTGTAGGTAGTCATCGTACGAATCGGTAATGTCGTTAAGTTAATTTTTACTACAAAAATTTTTTTCCATACAATTTTTTTTCTTAGTAAATTGTCCACATTTCCTAGTAAGATTTTTATATTGCCCATGTATTTTTATAATAGAATCAACGATGCATTAACTACTGTGTTGGAAATTTATTTAAGGAAAAATCCTTCCCATTTCGTAGTTAGTGAACTAAAAAACATTTACTGAATTTTTATAAGTTTTGCTTTAGCTAAGTTAATTTTCGTTGTCGTTACGAAAAATGAACTATATTACAGTAAATTTGTTGAACTATGTGGAAGTCAAAATGGTCCTTAAATTTACAAGACACTTTTTTTTCTGTGTAGTTACCGTTTGCAGCAATTGGACCTATCTTAGTCAACAACGTGGAGAAACGTCCTTCAAACCACAGCTGGTTTAAGAATTGAAGCCGAAAGACCTACGGCAATGCAGAATTTTTTCTGAAAGGTCTCTTGGAAAGTTGGCCTAAGATTTCTTTCGAAGGGCGGGAACAACATATCTTCACTTCGCCCTTTCATCTTCCTAAATATTTTTTAACAAAAGCAATAGCATTGGCTTAGACTACATGTGCCAATTTAGCCAAACCTGTAGGAGTTTTTTGAGCTTGCAAAACTTTTCTCATATACACAGATAAAATTTTCTGATCAATCACGAATTTCTGATTCAATTAAATATTTCTTAATGAAAATTGATTATATCATGAAATCACAGACAAACAAAAAAAGTATGCCCGGTTCCAAAGATTTTGTCTTTACACTAATGATTTTGGTATTAATTCCGAGCCAACGAGGCGGAGAATTAAAGTAAGGATAACTTTAAGATACATTCTCTTTTGCGTACTTGATTCTAGGAAACAATTGATAAGTTATTCGTTTTTCAACTTTTTTTTCTTCACGTGATATCAGAGTTAAAGACAACTTAAATTCTCAAATTAAGACTCCACTTCAAGTAGAAATTATGGTATGTTTGAAATTAAAATCGTCTTTCAGTGAAAAACTTCTCCTATTTTGGAAAGTGTTTTTGCTTTGTAGTCAAGACGCAAAAAGTCACCAAATTTAAAGACGATTTCATTAGTTTTGAAAGAATTTTCAGAGCTATTAAGGCCAAGTTGACCTTAGCCAAACAATTTTTTTTATTACACACAAAAAAAAAAATTTCTGATTCAATTACGAAATTAATTGATCCAATTAATTATACCCTCCACCATAGGATGGGGGTATATTAACTTTGTCATTCCGTTTGTAACACATAGAAATATTGCTCTAAGACCCCATAAAGTATATATATTCTGGGTCGTGGTGAAATTCTGAGTCGATCTAAGCATGTCCGTCCGTCCGTCCGTCTGTTGAAATCACGCTAACTTCCGAACGAAACCAGCTATCGACTTGAAACTTGGCACATGTAGTTGCTATTGATGTAGGTCAGATGGTATTGCAAATGGGCCATATCGGTCTACTTTTACGTATAGCCCCCATATAAACGGACACCCAAATTTGGCTTGCGATTGCTCTAAGAGAAGCAAATTTCATCCGATCCGGCTGCAATTTGGTACATGGTGTTAGTATATGGTCTCTAACAACCATGCAAAAATTGGTCCATATCGGTCCATAATTATATATAGCCCCCATATAAACTGATCCCCCGATTTGGCTTGCGGAGCCTCTAAGAGAACCAAATTTCATCCGATCCGGCTGAAATGTGGTACATGGTGTTAGTATATAGTCTCTAACAACCATGCAAAAATTGGTCCATATCGGTCCATAATTACATATAGCCCACATATAAACCGATCCCCCGATTTGGCTTGCGGAGCCCTAAGAGAACCAAATTTCATCCGATCCGGCTGAAATGTAATGCATGGTGTTAGTATATTGTCTCTAACAACCATGCCAAAATTGGTCCATATCGGTCCATAATTATATATAGCTCCCATATAAGCCGATCCCCAGATTTGACTTCCGGAGCCTCTTAGAGGAGCAAACTTCATCCGAATCGGTTGAAATTTGGTATGTGGTGTTAGTATGTGGTCTCTAACAACCATGCAAGAATTGGTCCATATCGGTCCATAATTATCTATAGCCCCCATATAAACCGATCCCCAGATTTGATCCCCGGAGCCTCTTGGAAGAGCAAAATGCATCCGATCCGGTTGAAAGTTGCAACGTGGTGTTAGTATAAGGCCGCTAATAACCATGCCAAAATTGGTCCATATCGGTCTATAGTTATATATAGCCGATCCTCAATCACACAAAAATTGGTCCATATCGGTTCATAATCATGGTTGCCACTCGAGCCAAAAATAATCTACCAAAATTGTATTTTTATAGAAAACATTGTCAAAATGTTATTTCTATAGAAAATTTTGTCAAAATTTTATTTCTATAGAAAATTTTGTCAAAATTTTATTTCTATAGAAAAATTTTTCCAAAGTTAATTTCTATAGAAAATTTTTTCCAAACTTTACTTCTATATAAAATGTTGTCAAAATTTTATTACTATAGAAACTTTAAACTTAATTATATATGTACGTATTTAATCGGCCTTTTTATACCCTCCACCATAGGATGGGGGGTATATTAACTTTGTCTTTCCGTTTGTAACACATCATATATCCCAGGAAAGTGGAGGGAAACAAAAGTCGTTTTCATACCTAAAGCGGGAAAAGCCTCTCACTCGAGGGCGAAGGATTTCCGACCAATCAGCTTATCCTCATTCCTACTTAAGACTCTGGAGAGGATGATAGATATTTATCTTAGAACTAGCATCGATTCAAGTTTGTTCTCGAAACGACAGCATGCATACTCGAAGGGCAGGTCTACTGAGACCGCACTACATGAACTAGTCAGCTTTATTGAAAGCTCACTATCTGTCAAAGAATACACAATCGTGGCGTTTCTAGACATCGAAGGGGCGTTCAATAATGTCCATCCGAGCTCGATATTAAATGGACTGACAACTCTGAATGTTGATCCATGTATACTCAGGCTGTTAGACGAACTGCTAATGAAGAGACGTATTTCAGCCACACTAGGACAAGCAAACATACAAAAGTATGTGAACAGAGGCACTCCTCAAGGAGGAGTTCTATCACCTCTTCTTTGGAATGTTGCTATAAACGACCTTCTGGTTTCCCTAGAAAAAGAAAGGATACAAGTGGTGGCATACGCAGATGATGTGGCGCTAGCAGTCAGGGGAAAATTCCCATCAACAATTAGAGATATTATACAGAGAGCCCTCCGGATGACTGAGAAATGGGCGAAAGATAATGGTCTTGGGGTAAATCCTGCAAAGACAGAAATAGTCATGTACTGCAAAGATCGCAAAACTCCCACAGTTAGGCCCATTTCCTTAGGGGGTATTGAAATTCCCTTTAGGGAGTGTGCAAAATACCTTGGCGTTATTTTGGACAGGAAGCTGAACTTTAAGCTTAATATTGAAGAAAGGGCGAGGAAAGCAACGGTAGCTTTATACTCGTGCAAAAAGGCAATAGGGAAAAAGTGGGCACTGAAACCAAAAATTGTACATTGGCTATACACGGCAGTGGTTAGACCTATAATGCTATATGGTGTTGTAGTCTGGTGGCCGGCACTTCACCAGCCGACAAGTTTAGACAAAGTTCAGCGTATGGCGTGCTTGTGTATCTCAGGTGCATTCAGCAAGACAGGAACAAACTCCCTTAATGTCATACTGCATCTATTGCCTTTAGACATTTTGGCCAAACAGTCAGCTGCAACAACGGCTGTGCGGTTGCGCGAGCTATCGCTGTGGTCGGAAAAAAGTTACGGTCACAGTTCGGTCCTCAAAATAATGCCAGATGTGCCTAACGTAGTGGATTACACTTTGGCGAGTCCACTTTTCGACAAAAAGTTTGAGACTCTAATTCCCAACAGTGAGGCGTGGTGTACACGGACCCCGGGGAATAAAAGATGTATAGATTTCTACACTGATGGCTCCAAATTGGATAGCCAAGTAGGTTTCGGAGTATATTCTAAAGATCTGGAACTTCGAATAGCGAAAAGATTACCTGATCACTGTAGTGTTTTTCAGGCTGAAATATTAGCAATAAGAGAGGTGGCGAATTGGCTGAGAAGTAATGTTCCAAAAAATGTGGGCATTAATATATACTCAGACAGTCAACCTGCAATAAAATCCTTGGACTCTGTGTTCCTCAACTCGAAAACGGCCATCGATTGCCGCAAATCTCTCAATGAGATGGCTGAGCAGTACAATACTCACCTAATATGGGTGCCTGGCCATAGGAACATACGGGGGAACTGCGAAGCGGATGAGTTGGCAAGGCTAGGGACTACCTTACATATTCCAAGGGAACTAGAATTTGTTGGTATGCCCCTAGCTACCTGCAAGCTCATGCTGCGTGAGAAGGCTGTTATGATGGCAAATGTTCGATGGGAGAATTGCAAGGGTTGTAACGACACCAAGCAAATATGGCCCCATTTCAACTTAAACCGCACACTAGATATGCTAATGTTCTCGAGACGTCAGATATCACTCCTGATATCTGCTATAACGGGTCGCTGTCTGATAGGCGATTTTGCAAAAACTATTGGCGCGAAGTATAATGACTATTGTATGAGCTGTCATGATGCGGAGGAAAGAGAATCAATTAAACACCTCTTGTGTGAGTGTCCTGCATTTTGTGTAAAGCGCAAGCAACTTTTAGGAGCTTCAGCTTCAGATTACTGGCGGATCTGGAAAACGTTAACTTAAGCAGTCTGCTAATATTTTTGGAACAATCTGGTTGGTTCAACAAAGAAAAATAATCAAGAAGGTTCAGCGGTTAAAACTAGAAGTGCCCATATGTAATAGGTACTTTTAGTTAATGTGGTATCACAATGGACTGAATAGTCTAAGTGAGCCTGAATCTTAATCGGGCTGCCACTTTAACCTAACCTAACCGAACACATCGAAATACTGCTCTAAGACCCCATAAAGTATATATATTCTGGGTCGTGGTGAAATTCTGAGTCGATCTGAGCATGTCCGTCCGTCCGTCCATCCGTTGAAATCACGCTAACTTCCGAACGAAACAAGCTATCGACTTGAAACTTGGCACAAGTAATTGTTATTGATGTAGGTCAGATGGTGTTGCAAATGGGCCACATCGGTTCACTTTTACGTATAGCTCCCATATAAACGGACCACCAAATTTGGCTTTCAAACCCTCTAAAAGAAGCAAATTTCATCCGATCCGGCTGAAGTTTGGTACATGGTGTTGGCATATGGTCTCTAAAAACCGTGCAAAAATTGGTCCACATCGGTCCATAATTATATATAGACCCCATATAAACCGATCTCCAGATTTGGCTTGCGGAGCCTCAAAGAGAAGCAAATTTCATCCGATTCGGACGAAATTTGGTAGATGGTATTGGTATATGGTATCTATCAACCATGCAAAAATTGGTCCACATCGGTCCATAATTATATATAGCTCCCATATAAAACGATCCCCCGATTTGGCTTTCGGAGCCTCTAAGAGAAGCAAATTTCATCCGATCCGGCTGAAATTTGGTACATTGTGTTGGTATATGATCTTTAACACCCATGCAAAAATTGGTCCATATCGGTCCATAATTATATATAGCCCCCATTTAAACCGATCCCCAGATTTGGCTTGCGGAGCCTCGAAGAGAAGCAAATTTCATCATATCCGGCTGAAATTTGGTACGTGGTGTTAGTATATCGTCTCTAATGACCATGCAAAAATTGGTCAAAATCGGACCATAATTATGTATAGCCCCCATATAAACCGATCCCCAGATTTGAACTCCGGAGCCCCTTGGAAGATCAAAATTCATCGGATTCGGTTGAAATTTGGTACGTGATGCTAGTATATGGTATCCAACAACCATGCATAAATTGGTTCATATCAGTCCATAATTATATATAGCCCCCATATAAACCGATCCCCAGATTTGACCTCCGGTGCCTTGTGGGGAAGCAAAATTCATCCGATCTGGTTGAAATTTGGTACGTGGTGGTACCAAATTGGTCCATATCAAGTTCATAATTGTATATAGCCCCCATATAAGCGACCCCCATATTTCAAATCTGGCTCCCTACGTACCGTGCAAAAGTCCATATCGATTCGTAATTATTTGTAGACTTACATACCTTTTTGTCTAATATATACCACGTGTGGGTTAACTCACAATTTAGAAAACGATTTAAGATACCACAAACCAAGTATTTCAATTGTGTATAACAGTCTTTCGTAGAAGTTTCTACGCAATCCATGGTGGAGGGTACATAAGATTCGGCCTGGCCGAACTTACGGCCGTTTATACTTGTTTTACAATCATTGTGTTTCGCCCTAGTGCATTAGCCGACTTAAATTTTGAGTCTATAAATTTTGTAAAAGTCTATTAAATTCTGTCCAAATCGAGTGATATTTAAATGTATGTATTTGGGACAAACCTTTATATATAGCACCCAACACATTTGACGGATGTGATATGGTACCGAAAATTTAGATCTACAAAGTGGTGCAGGGTATAATATAGTGGGCCCCGCCCGACTTTAGACTTTCCTTACTTGTTTATTCTGTAATATAGTGGTAAATAAATATGGGAAAATGTTAACTAATGTATAAAAAGATACATATGGGAGCTATATCTAAATCTGAACCGATTTCAATCAAATTTTGCAAACTCGACTATACTACCAATTGTACTCCTCGTGCAAAATTTCAAGAAAATCGGGATAAAACTCTGGCTTCTGGATCCATATAAGTGCATATCGGGCGAAAGATATATATGGGAGCTATATCTAAATCTGAACCGATTTCTTCCAAAATCAATAGGGTTCTATTCTGACCCAAAACAGGAACATGTGCCAAATTTGAAGTCGATTGGACTTAAACTGCGACCTAGACTTTGATCACAAAAATGTGTTCACAGACAGACGGACGGACATGGTTATATCGACTCAGGGAACCACCCCGAGCATTATTGCCAAAGACATCATGTGTCTATCTCGTCTCCTTCTGGGTGTTACAAACATATGCACTAACTTATAATACCCTTTTCCACAGTGTGGCGCAGGGTATAAATATGGGAAAGATTTAAATATGAAGCAATTTTAAGGAAACTTCACAAACTTTTATTTATGATTTATCGCTTGATATATATGTATTAGAAGTAGAGGAAAATTAGAGTAATTTTTACAACTTTTCGACTAAGCAGTGACGATTTAACAAGGAAAATGTTGGTATTTTGACCATTTTTGTCGAAATCAGAAAAACATATATATGGGAGCTATATCTAAATCTGAACCGATGTCAACCAAATTTGGCACGCATAGCTACAATGCTAATTCTACTCCCTGTGTAAAATTTCAACTAAATCGCAGTAAAAAATTGGCCTCTGTGGTCATATGAGTGTAAATCGGGCGAAAGCTATATATGGGAGCTATATCTAAATCTGAACCGATTTCAATCAAATTTGGCACGCATAGCTACAATGCTAAATCTACTCCCTGTGCAAAATTTCAATTAAATCGGAGTAAAAGATTGGCCACTATGGTCATTTAAGAGTAAATCGGGCGAACGATATATATGGGAGCTACATCTAAATCTGAACCGATTTCAATAAAATTTGCCACACTTGACTACACTACTAATTGTACTTCTAGTGCAAAATTTCAACCAAATTGGGGTAAAACTCTGGCTTCTGGGACCATATTAGTCCATATCGGGCGAAAGATATATATGGGAGCTATATCGAAATCTGAACCGATTTCAATAAAATTTGGCACACTTGACTTTAGTACTAATTGTTTTTCTTGTGCAAAATTTTAAGCCAATTGGGGTAAAACTCTGGCTTCTGGGGCCATATAGTCCATATCGGGCGAAATATATACATGGGAGCTATATCTAAATCTGAACCGATTTCTTCCAAAATCAATAGGGATCTATTCTGAGCCAAAACACATACTTGTGCCAAATTTGAAGTCAATTGGACTAAAACTGCGACCTAGACTTTGATTACAAAAATGTGTTCACGGACAGACGGTCAGACGGACATCGCTATATCGACTCAGGAACCCACCCTGAGCATTTTTGCCAAAGACACCATGTGTCTATCTCGTCTCCTTCTGGGTGTTACAAACATATGCACTAACTTATAATACCCTGTTCCACAGTGTGGCGAAGGGTATAATGAACTCATTGTGAAGAAAGTTGAACTTCCTGTAGCGTCAAAGACATTTTTATTTGTTTGGACGATGTGATTTTCGTAGAAATTAGGTAGAATGCATTCCATATATTAGTTAACATTTTACCATATTTATGTACCACTATACTACAGAATGAAAAAATTTAACTGAATTGAATTCATATATGGAATGATTTTATTGAACTTTTTTCATTCATTTGGACAAATCTTACATATTTGTGGTAAACCTTTTACTTCAAAATTAGAACTGCTTACCTTCGTTTTTATACCCTCCACCATAGGATGGGGGTATATTAACTTTGTCATTCCGTTTGTAACACATCGAAATATTGCTCTAAGACCCCATAAAGTATATATATTCTGGGTCGTGGTGAAATTCTGAGTCGATCTAAGCATGTCCGTCCGTCCGTCCGTCTGTCCGGCTGTCCGTCCGTCTGTAGAAATCACGCTAACTTCCGAACGAAACAAGCTATCGACTTGAAACTAGGCACAAGTAGTTGTTATTGATGTAGGTCGGATGGTATTGAAAATGGGCCATATCGGACCACGTTTACGTATAGCCCCCATATAAACCGATCCCCAAATTTGGCTTGGGGAGCCTCCCGGAGCAGCAAAATTCATCCGATCCGGTTTAAATTTGGTACGTGGTCTTAGTATACGGTCTCTAACAACCATGCAAAAATTGGTCCATATCGGTCCATAATTATATATAGCCCCCATATAAACCGATCCCCAGATTTGACCTCCGGAGCCTCTTGGAGGGGCAAAATTCATCCGATCCGATTGATATTTGGTACCTGATGTTAGTATATGGTCTCTAACAACCATGCAAAAATTGGTCCATATCGGTCGATAATTATATATAGCCCCCATATAAACCGATCCCCAGATTTGACCTCCGGAGACTTTTGGAGGGGCAAAATTTATCCGATCCGGTTGAAATTTGGTACCTGATGTTAGTATACGGCCTCTAACAACCATGCAAAAATTGGTCCATATCGGTCTTTAGTTATATATAGCCGATGACTTATTACACAAAAATTGGTCCATATCGCCAAAAATAATCTACCAAAACTTTATTTCCATAGAAAATTTTGTCAAATTTTATTACTATAGAAAGTTTTGTCAAAATTTCATTTCTATAGAAAGTTTTGTCAAAAGTTTATTTCTATACAAATGTTTGTCAAAATTTTATTTCCATAGAAAATTTTGTCAAAATTTTATTTCTATAGAAAATTTTGTAATCTACCTAAACTTTATTTCCATAGAAAATTTTGTCAAATTTTATTACTATAGAAAGTTTTGTTAAAATTTCATTTCTATAGAAAGTTTTGTCAAAAGTTTATTTCTATAGAAATGTTTGTCAAAATTTTATTTCTATAGAAAATTTTGTAAAAAATTTATTTCTGTAGAAAATTTTGTCAACATTTTATTTCTATACAAAATTTTGTCAAAATTTTATTTCTATACAATATTTTGTCAACATTTTATTTCTATAGAAATTTTTGTCAAAATTGTATTGCTATAGAAAATTTTGTCAACATTTTACTTCCATAGAAAATTTTGTCAACATTTTATTTCTATAGAAAATTTTGTCAAGTTTTTATTTCTATAGAAAATTTTGTCAAATTTTTATTTCTATAGAAAATTTTGTCAAAATTTTATTTCTATAGAAAATTTTGTCAAGGTTTCATTTCTATAGAAAATTTTGTCAAAATTTTATTTCTATAGAAAATTTTGTCAAACTATATTATATACGTATTTAATCGGCCTTTTTTTGTTTAATATATACCCCGTATGGGCTACCTTACAATTTAGAAGACAGTGTTAAAAAGTTTTACGATACCTTGCCATCGGCAAGTGTTATCGCAACCCAAGTAATTCGATTGTGGATGACAGCCTTTAGTAGAAGTTCCTACGCAATCCACGGTGGAGGGTACATAAGATTCGGCCTGGCCGAACTTACGGCCGTATATACTTGTTCACTTTCACTTTTAATAAGATTCTGTGTAACGATTTTCACATTGCAGTGAAACAACTTAGAGAAGCTTTGAAACCCTCAGAAATGTCACCAGCATTACTGAGGTGGGATAATCCACCGCAGAAAAACTTTTTGGTGTTCGGTCGTAGCAGGAATCGAACCCACGACCTTGTGTATGCAAGGCGGGCATGCTAACCATTGCACAACGGTGGCTCCCACACCAAGCGCTAGATCGACTCAGGAGGTGATTCTGAGTCGATCGGTATATATTTTATGGGGTCTAAAATCAATATTTCTGGTAGGCACATTTTTTGGCCGATCAAACTTATTATACCCGACCACTATGTGGTTTAGGGTATAAAAATTCCATTCATATTATGTATACATTCGTAGTCAATGAAAACCTGTATTTTATATTTTATGAATTATTTTCATATAGTTTATGAATCCCGTATTTGGAAAAATTTTGTGAACACTATTCATAAAATAAATGTAGTATTTTTTTGTGTGTATATAGCGCCCAACACATTTGACGGATGTGATATGGTATCCAAAGTTAAGATCTACAAAGTGGTGCAGGGTATAATACAGTCGGTCCCCTCCGACTTTAGACTTTCCTTACTTGTTTAAATTGATTAAAAAGTTAATTGCATCACTTTATTTTTTAATTGACTTCGTTTTCAATTGGATATATTTTGTTGATATTTTATCTCTGAACGAATGACAAAACCTTCAACCTAAGCCGCGGATAATGTGGTCCCTAAAAAATTTCAGAGTTTATTTTAAGTTTATTTCGAACTCTTAAATTTATATTAAACTCTTAACGAGTATTTTAAATACTATTACTTATTTAAAATGTATGTGTATATGCAAATGTAAAATGCCACGTAATTCAATTCAAAAATATTTAATACATCAAAATGAAAATAATATTTTATTTATTTTTTTAATATTTAATACTATTAAATACAATAAGCATTACTCTGGATGTGGATTTTTACGGATTCGTTTCTATTGATACATTGTAATATTAAATTGTTGAACAAATTGTTGTTTTGCAATTCAAGCTCAAATTATTATCGTTATTCGTTTCAAATAACAAAAATTTAATTCACTTTTCTCATTCATTTCTCCCCTCATGATTTTCAATATTTCCAAAAAATTGAATCAAATGCAATTTTAATTAACTCAATTAGTTGGGCAATTTGGAGATGGCAACACATTGCATCCAACAATTGAATGAGATTGGAGCATTGCAAACGAATGCCATGGCATTGGTGAATGCCAGCATCATTGATTATCAGAAGCAAAACTACACAGCAGCCCGCAACAAACTCGAGAGAGCATTGCAGATACAGCCGGACAATTTCGAGGCCAACTATAATCTAGGCCTTGTGGCCATGCAGGATAATGATTTTGCTTTGGCTGAAGAACAATTTGAGAATTTAAAGGCACAGCTTATGGTTCCACATTCGGTGCAGCATAGTCATGTGTACTACCAGTGTGCCAAACTGCAGGAGAAGCTGAACACAACCACCATAGGCGGAGGAAACTTCAAACTGAATAGTACATCGACAGCTCTGCAGTCATATCTGCAAGTTTTGGGCATATCGGCAGGAGAAATTGATTCCCATCTGTTCGAAAAGGTGGGCGCCATCTATGAACAATTGAATGATCACCAGGAAGCCAATCAGTATTACAATGAGGCCTATCGCATTAATCCCAGTGACATCAGTATTGCCAGTTCAATTGGCTCCTATTACATTAAGTTGCAGGCAATAGAGAAGGCCCTCTACTACTACGAGAGGGCTGTATTGGCAGACCCCAACGATCCCAATTTGATGTTGCGCATAGCCAGTTGCTTTCGCAATTCCTATCTGCCTCCAAAGCAGTATTTGGGAATGTTTGAAAAAATTTACGCCTTGTTTCCCGATAATCTCAATTGTGTACGAGCATTGGTACAGGTAACAAAGAGCCTGGGAATGATGGAGTTAAATGAAAAATACTCCCTGGAATATGCCCGCTTGCATAAGGCCCAAACGGAAAGGGAAAATGAGCAAAGATATCAACAGCAGCGTTTGTCCTCAGCTGCCTCGGGGAGAATGGGAAGCAGTCGTTTAAGAGGTATAATTAATTATTTTTTAATTGAAATTACTGCAATTTCGGATATTATGATCGCAATTAATGAAATGTTTAATCCAATTAAAAATATAATTGATTAAATTAATGAATATGATCGATACTTGTTGGGTACATTTTGGCTTCCAGATTCAGTTGTCATATTAATTAAGTAATCCAATTAACCCTTTCACTACCGATGTCCACCTAGAAGGACATTCGAAAACGACACCAAACTCTATTTTCCCACTTAGTTTCGATTTATTTCTTGATGTTATTTTAAAGTAAAGACTTTAATCTAAATAAGCTATAAATATTTTCCATATTGGTGATCACTAAAATTAATTTTTATAAACTTCTTTAAAAATAAGCAAAATATACGAAATGTTGAGTCCATTTTCCTACTGTATGCCTCTAATAAATGGACATTAATACAAAAACTATAGTTGATTATTTTTTTGGGCCCTTTTTTGTATTTTTTCTCATACTTCGAAATATATTAAAGACCAAACAGCGCGCTTATTTTCCTCAGGCCATTTAGTTACAATTCAAAAATCAAGTTTTCAGAACAAGCTCATATAGCTCTTGAAGTAATTGTGGTAGGTTCTCAAAATGACAATTTTTGTTCTACATGATGTTAGTACAAGTAAACCCAGAAGAAAAATTAAAATTTTTAACATTAGGTCTATTTCGGTAGTGAAAGGGTTAAAAAATATAATTTAGTCAATTAATGAATATAATTGATTCTTGATGGGTCCTGATCGCAATTAGAAAATTAATTAACCCAAATAAAAATATAATTGAGTTAATTAAAGAACTTTTTTTGACTTCTAGAGTGAAGTTAAGTGATTCAATTAATTTTTAATTAGGATTTATACATTCATTGATATAATGATATTAATTGCTGAAGGAAATTAAAAATTAGTGCAATTGATCTAATTAAAACTATAATCGATTCAATTAATTTAATTAAAGCGATGTAATTAAATGATTCACTTATACTAATTACTGATAGCAATTAAAAAAAATTAATTCAACAAAGCAAAAATATAATTGATTCAATTAATGAATGCGATTGTTTCTTGGTTTTGTTGAAAATTAATTGAATCATTTAATTTTATAATAAAATATATTTTCAAATTTGATCACGATTTTTGTAAATTTTTCTAGTAGGTGCTATTTGTTGATGCATTATATTTTGTCTTCCAGCATTTCGTAACGACAGAATACCCGATCAGGACATTGGTTTATCGCATCCCATCTCGGATAATTTTAATGGCGAACATTATGTTCGTACCGCTGAAGCAGGATATTCCGGTAATCACCAAAACAAAAATCTTCTACCTTAATTAGCAAACTTTTTTTTAATTAAATTTTACTCTTCCACAGTGGCTCAGCATACGGATCCTTTGGGTCCTCCCGCACAACGTCCCCGTACTGGTGCTATAAAGCACGACAGCACCCCCGACTCCGATGATGAGGATATGAATGCCGAGAGTTTGTTGCCCATATAAATGTTAATTGTACTAAGCAAACATCCAACAAACCAAACAGAAAAGACATTTATTTGAAATTCATCGACGCAATGAGTTGCTAATAAGCGTGTGTGTGTGTAATTTCCACGCAAATTCGTATTTTCTCTCATTATTGTAAATAAATATCTAATTAACACAAAATACACTCCTGTAGTGGTTTTTAATAGGGTGTACCACAGCTTAGATGTTGAAATAACTATGAGAAGTTTATGAAATTATACACGCTAAAAATTCATTTATTTTTATACCAACCACCATAGAATGGTGATGGGGGTATAATAAGTTTGTCATTCCGTTTGAAACACATCGAAATATTGATTTTCGACTATATAAAGTATATATATTCGTGATCAGGGAGAAATTCTAAGACGATATAACCATGTCCGTCTGTCTGTCTGTTGTAATCACGCTACAGTCTTCAATAATGAAGCAATCGTGCTGAAATGTTGCACAATCTCGCCTTTTGTCTGCAGGCTGGTTAAGTTCGAAGATGGGATATATCGTTCCAGGTTTTGATTTAGTCCCCATATAAACCGATTTCCCGATTTGGGGTATTGGGCTTAAAGAAACCGTAGGTTTTATCCAATTTTCCTGAAATTGGAAACCTAGAGGTATTATAGGACTATAAAGAGGTGTGTCAAAAATGGTGAGTATCGGTCCATGTTATGGTATGGTTCCCATATAGACCGATTTCACGATTTTATTTCTTGGGCTTATAGAAACCGTAGGTTTTATCCAATTTTCCTGAAATTGGAAACCTAGAGGTATTTTAGGACTATAAAGAGGTGCGTCAAAAATGGTGAGTATCGGTCCATGTTTTGGTATGGTTCCCATATAGACCGATTTCACGATTTTAATTATTGGGCTTCTAGAAACCGCAGTTTCTATCCAATTTACCTGAAATTGGAAATCTAGAGGTATTTTCGGACCATAAAGAGGTATGCCAAAAATGGTGAGTATCGGTTCATGTTTTGGTATAGCCCCCATATAGACCGATCTCCCGATTTTACCTCTTGGGCTTCTAGAATCCGTAGTTGTTATCCAATTTGCCTGAAATTGGAAATCTAGAGGTATTTTAGGACCATAAAGAGGTGTGCCGAAAACGGTGAGTATCGGTCCATGTTTTAGTATAGCCCCCATAAGAACGGGTTTCTAGAAAAAGTAATTTTTATCCGATTTGCCTGAAATTGTAAATATTCTGGTATTTTAGGCTCACAAAAATGGATTAAGTTTTTATCGGTCCACTTTGTAAGGCCTCCATATAGACCGATTTTACTTCTTGTATAGAAGGCGCACTGATCATGAAAATTGCTTAAAACTCAATGTAAAATTTTCAGATTTTACACGCAAAGAAAAAAAACGTTTGGAAAACGTGTACCGAAAACGTTTTTCTTTTGTTAGAGTTTTTTGAATTGCTTCGAAAATTTTAAACTTTTATCACCAAAAAAATTCGTTTGTTACAAAATTTTTATTTTTTCAATAAAAACAAGTATATACGGCCGTAAGTTCGGCCAGGCCGAATCTTATGTACCCTCCACCATGGATTGCGTAGGAACTTCTACTAAAGGCTGTCATCCACAATCGAATTACTTGGGTTGCGATAACACTTGCCGATGGCAAGGTATCGTAAAACTTTTTAACACTGTCTTCTAAATTGTAAGTTAGCCCATACGGGGTATATATTAAACAAAAAAAGGCCGATTAAATACGTATATAATCTAGTTTGACAAAATTTTCTATAGAAATAAAATTTTGACAAAATTTTCTATAGAAATGAAACCTTGACAAAATTTTCTATAGAAATAAAATTTTGACAAAATTTTCTATAGAAATAAAAATTTGACATAATTTTCTATAGAAATAAAAACTTGACAAAATTTTCTATAGAAATAAAATGTTGACAAAATTTTCTATGGAAGTAAAATGTTGACAAAATTTTCTATAGCAATACAATTTGACAAAAATTTCTATAGAAATAAAATGTTGACAAAATTTTGTATAGAAATGAAATTTTGACAAAATTTTGTATAGAAATAAAATGTTGACAAAATTTTCTACAGAAATAAATTTTTTACAAAATTTTCTATAGAAATAAAATTTTGACAAACATTTCTATAGAAATAAACTTTTGACAAAACTTTCTATAGAAATGAAATTTTAACAAAACTTTCTATAGTAATAAAATTTGACAAAATTTTCTATGGAAATAAAGTTTTGGTAGATTACAAAATTTTCTATAGAAATAAAATTTTGACAAAATTTTCTATGGAAATAAAATTTTGACAAACATTTGTATAGAAATAAACTTTTGACAAAACTTTCTATAGAAATGAAAATTTTGCAAAAGTTTCTATAGTAATAAAATTTGACAAAATTTTCTATGGAAATAAAGTTTTGGTAGATTATTTTTGGCGATATGGACCAATTTTTGTGTAATAAGTCATCGGCTATATATAACTAAAGACCCATATGGACCAATTTTTATATGGCTGTTAGAGGCCATATATTGACAAAATGTACCAAATATCAACCGTATCGGATGACTTTTGCTCCTCCAAGAGGTTCCGGACGTCAAATCTGGGGACGGTTTATATGGGAGCTATATATAATTATGGACCGATATGGACCAATTTTTGCATGGTTATTAGAGGCCGTAAACTAACATCAGGTACCAAATTTCAACCGGATCGGATGAATTTTGCCCCTCCAAGAGGCTCCGGAGTTCAAATCTGGGGATCGGTTTATATGGGGGCTATATATAATTATGGACCGATATGGACCAATTTTTGCATGGTTGTTAAAAACCCTATACTAAGACCACGTAGTAAATTTCAACCGGATCGGATGAAGTTTGCTCCTCCAAGAGGCTCCGATGGTCAAATCTGGGGATCGGTTTATATGGGAGCTATATATAATTATGGACCGATATGGACCAATTTTTGCATGGTTGTTAGAGGCCGTATACTAACATCAGGTACCAAATTTCAACCGGATCGGATGAATTTTGCTGCTCCGGGAGGCTCCCCAAGCCAAATTTGGGGATCGGTTTATATGGGGGCTATACGTAAACGTGGTCCGATATGGCCCATTTTCAATACCATCCGACCTACATCAATAACAACTACTTGTGCCAAGTTTCAAGTCGATAGCTTGTTTCGTTCGGAAGTTAGCGTGATTTCCACAGACGGACGGACAGCCGGACAGACGGACGGACGGACAGACGGACGGACGGACGGACATGCTTAGATCGACTCAGAATTTCACCACGACCCAGAATATATATACTTTATGGGGTCTTAGAGCAATATTTCGATGTGTTACAAACGGAATGACAAAGTTAATATACCCCCATCCTATGGTGGAGGGTATAAAAAGTTATTTTGAATCAACAACACAGTTCATTTCGTTTATATTAAACACTGTTCTTTTCTGACTTTAGGTCTTTAATAAGACACATTTTACAGTTCAAAATTTAATATACTACAATGTAATGTTGAATATTTTTTCGAAATCTTCCGAACATATCTGCTTTGTGTCAATCTGACTATAGCTCATAGTCAATGTTGCCAGGGAAAATGTTCGGTTTACCCTACAAGGACAAAGAAAGTTCCCTACTTTCCCATACATTCCCAAACAATTTTCCCTACTATATTTTTCGTTAAATTTAAAAAATGTTACTAAAGAAAAATGGTTCTAAGTACTTTATTATCTTAAAACATGAATATGCAAAGTATATAACTTTGAATATAAATTTGTATTACCACCACGGAATTCTACAGTTGGTAGAATTCTACCCAAATTAGTAATCTTTTTTGTTAAATCTCTATAAAAATAAAATTTTGGAAAAAGATTCTAAACAAATTTTTGTGAGAAATTTTTCTATTGAAAAAAAAAAAATTGACAATAAGTTCTATAGAAATAAAATTTTGAGAAAAAATTCCACAGAAATAAAATTTTGAGAAAATTTTTTATAGAGATAATATTTTGAAAAAAAATTCTATAGAAATACAATTTTGACAAAATGTGCTATAGAAATAAAATGTTGACAAAATTTTCTACAGGAATAAAGTTTACCACACATTGTTAAAGATCAAGCCTTGCCGGCTTCTAATTTCCTCCTCTAGAGTCACCAAAATGTAAAAATTATTACAAATTGTGTTGAGTGAAAATGTCCTACATTGTGGCCCTACCCAGCAAAAACTCTCATTACCCGGTAATCTTGTAGATAAGCCTATTTAAAAATTAACAACCACTTATTAATTAGCATCGCTTCGGATTACATTTACATAAGCATGTCCTAGGAGGAAAGTACTTCTCCCCAGGCATACTTTCGGCCACAAAATAAGTAGTGCATTTAAAGCATATAATCACCTAATATGTAATGACTTATTCGTAGATACACCGAAGCTTGCAAAATAGCCACTTATTGTCTCAGGCAACCAAATCTCGAAAATATTGATTTCTATCGCCGATCAAATTAATGTCACACTTAAAATAGAAATAAATGTAGGTTGTTTAAGGGAGTTGGATTCGTGAATTACGTTATAATATATCCAATAGCCAATTCACATAAGGTTCGAAATCTACTAAAAGTGGATTTTAAGTCTCTTTTTTATAAGGCAAATGGCATTTGAAATTTAGTTTAAGCGCATTTTGGAAGTGTAATGTCAATGAGGTATAAGAAAGCATTTATTTAAAACATAATATGATAATGTCATTAAACACAAGTATTATGAAATATTTGTGATAAAAAAATCTTAACGGAAAAATCTTCAGAATTACCGTTACATTACATATTCTTTTGTGCTCGATTATGTGAATACTTATATTAACTACAACTGCCTAAAAATTTGAGAATAACAATTCGAAAATTACCGAGAAGTATTTATTTTTGTCATTACAAGTTAGTCATTATAACTCGCCGCAATGTAATGCAACGTGTAATGACAGCTTTACTCCTGGTAATGTCAATTGTAATGAGATGTGGTTACCTAGTTTTTGCTGGGTACTTCCCTATAAGAAGCTAAATATTAGAAAAACCCTACATATAGGGAATTTCCCCTACTTCTAGCAACACTGGCTGTGTTGATATTGCGCCTACGGAGTTAGTATGCCGCTAATATTGAGCCCGTTATTAAAAAAGAGAAATACGATCGGTTAGTACATCAACATTTGAAATTTGAGTAACATTGGTTAATAAATAAGAGTACTATGGCCAGATTTGGGAAAATCGAGCGATGCATATATATGGAAGCTAAATCTGAACCAATTTGCATAATAATGGATGAAATTTTGCAGACTTGAAGGGCGATGGAAAAGATTGCCTTTTGCCAAATTTGGTGACGATCCGTTTGAAAAAACTCGCAACATGACCCCATTTGTCGAAATCGGGCGATACATATATATGGGAGCTATATCTAAATTTGATCCGATTTCTTCCAAATTCAATAGCTTTCGTCCTTGTGCCCAAAAAACTCCCTGTACCAAATTTAATCAAAATCGGTTAATAATTGCGACCGGAATCCTGTGAAATACATGGACAGACAGACGGACGGACACCAAGCGCTAGATCGACTCAGGAGGTGATTCTGAGACTCAGGAGGAATAAAAACGATGTACAACATCGAAAACAATCTTTTGAAAAAAATATCTGCTTCTGCTGAGATTTGAATCTTTGTTCTCTATGTTTTCATTCCTTCATATAAAGAACATCTTGAAAATAAGTTAGAATGTTATACCTTGGTGTCATATTACGATTATATCACGAACATTTGAATTGACGTTTCGACAGTTTGACGTATCATCTGCACCCTCAAAAAAAATCGCTTCTTTAACATATGTTCCAAACATATTTTGCAGGAAGCACATATATTATTGCATACTGCCGAAACATTAATATGTTTGTTTTATGTGAACATATTATATGTTTGGAAACATTTTGAGCCAAAAATATTATATGCTTGGAAGAATTTTTCCCAAACATGATTGTGCTCATTCCCTAACATACTCGTAATTTTCACTTCCACGAAATTTTTTAGTTATTGGCACCTTTCTCTGTAATACAAATAATGTTGAAGAAATTATTCACTTTTATAAATTTTTTAAATTTTACCTTTCGCCTGCACGGAGAATCGAACCGAGGACCATACAGTTTGTAAGCCAACACACTATCCACTGGGCTACGTAGCTGTTATAGTCACCAGTAGATAATTATCGTTTTAAGTTACATTTATATAGCATAGTTTGCAGCGCCCACGAGCCCATGCAAACATAACATTATTTAACAGAAACATACATTTGTTTGCCACGTGGAGCAGTGGTTAGCATGTCTGCCTTGCATGCAAAGGGTCGTGGGTTCAATCCCTGCTCCGACCGAACATTTTTTTTTTTTTTTTTTAATTTACACATTTATATTTATACTATATTAATTTTTTTTAATGAAACATCGAAATGTGCGTTATTAAAGATTTATAGTCAGTAACAGTGCTTGATATAAACGAAATTGAATGATTTTTGGATAAAATATTATTTTTTATTGCAAAAATAACAATCTTGTAATAAAAAACTGTTTTTGTACAAAACTTTAAAATTTGGAAGGAATTCAAAAACTAACAAAAGAAGAACGTGGAGTCGAGTATAAACATACATACATAATTTTATAATATAAACATAAATTTATTTAGGAGTGAACAGTTTTTTACTAGCATTTAACACCATCGCTCTAAAATTCCTTTTATTTTTCTTTAATAATTCATTTTGAAGAAAATAAACTTTTTAAATTGTTTTAGCTGTAAAACTCGAACTTAATGCCCGCTTTTATATTTGATGGTGTCCGTCAACTCCTCGTGGACTACTTTTTAATAAAGAGGAACTAAAGTTTGTTTTTTTACATTTTACTGTGTAATTTTTCACTATTTCCTCCTTATTTCATTTTACTGTCCCAACTCTAAAAAGAGTATAGTGCCCTTTCGTTATTTTTATGAAGACCCCTGATTTCTTTTAACGAACCACGAAAAAAATTGTGCCCATAATGCCAAAATGATAAACAAAACACATGTCCACACATACATAAAATGCTGCTCTCAAGGCGAAAACATAAGCTGTTTGTTTTTCAAATGTCTATTCTCTTGGTTCAGAATGTATATTCTCTTTATTCAAATTAAATAATATTTAGACTTAAACGTATCACATTTTTGGACTTATCATAAAACAGTTTTCCGAAACAACATACAAGCGGTTTCACAGAAATTGTTCTCTTTTGACTCTTTTGCTGTGTTATATTGATATCTTTCGTCAACTCTCCCGGTTTCCATCTCTATTTCTCTCTATACTCTCTCTGTCGCTTTGAATAAAATATCACAACATGTGTATGTTTAGTCGAAATTTGTAAATTTATATATGTTTGTATTCACACATATGATTTTTATGAAACATTGATGCCCCAAACATAATATATTCTAACATATTAACATAGATGTCCCAAACATTTAGTGTTAGTTTAGGAACATTACATGTTCGCACTTAAATATATTGTGGTTTAAAATCGTGCCCGAAACACATTTTGTTTATATCGGAACATATGAAAAACATATTTTTCTAACAGTGTGACCGATCGTCTGATTTTACTGTAGGAATCGTAATTTTCATCGATTTGCTTAAAATTTAAAATTTTGATCAAAAAGGGACTATATCAAGCGCCATTTAGATCTATAGATCAGTACGTTTATACACTCATAGAAAAATATGTTTTTTATATGTTCCGATGTAAACAAAGTGTTTTTTCGGGCAGATTTTTTTAAACACAATATATTTAAGTGCAAAAATGTAATTCTCCTAAACTAGCATAAAATGTTTGGGACACATATGTTAATATGTTAGAATATATTATATTTGGGCTATCAATGTTTCATAAAAATAATATGTGTGAATGTAAACACATATAAATTTACAAATTTCGAGTAAACATATATATGTTGTGATATTTTATTCAGACAGCAAGAAAGAGCGAGTATAGAGAAAGAGATGGAAACCGGGAGGGTTGACGAAAGATTATCAACATAACACAGCGAGAGAATCAAAAGAGAACAGTTTCTGTGAAACTGTTTGTTGTTTCGGAAAAATGTTGTATGAGTTCATTTGCGTCTTTTGTGAAGAAACTTTTGTTATTTTGAAAAAAAAGGAAAAAAAGGAATTTCGTGGTTTGATAAAATACAGTTTTCTGAAGGGAAAAAATACGGTGGAAGCAAAAACTTGGCTTGATAATGAGTTTCCGGACTCTGGCCCAGGGAAATCAACAATAATTGATTGATATGCAAAATTCAAACGTGGTGAAATGAGCACGGAGGACGGTGAACGCAGTGGACCCCCGAAAGAGGTGGTTACCGACGAAAACATCAACAAAATCCACAAAATGATTTTGAATGACCGTAAAATGAAGTTGATCGAGATAGCAGAGGCCTTAAAGATATCAAAGGTACGTGTTGGCCATATCATTCATCAATATTTGGATATGCGGAAGCTCTGTGCAAAATGGGTGCCGCGCGAGCTCACATTTGACCAAAAACAACAACGTGTTGATGATTCTGAGCGGTGTTTGCAGCCGTTAATTCGTAATACACCCGAGTTTTTCCGTCGCTATGTGACAATGGATGAAACATGGCTCCATCACTACACTCCTGAGTCCAATCGACAGTCGGCTGAGTGGACAGCGGCCGGTAAACCGTCTCCGAAGCGTGGAAAGACTCAAAAGTCCGCTGGCAAAGTAATGGCCTCTGTTTTTTGGGATGCGCATGGAATAATTTTTATCGATTATCTTGAGACGGGAAAAACCATCAACCGTGACTATTATATGGCGTTATTGGAGCGTTTGAAGGTCGAAATCGCGGCAAAACGGCCCCATATGAAGAAGAAAAAAGTGTTGTTCCACCAAAAACTCAGTCTAAATACTTCGTTTGTATCAAGCACTGTTCTTTTTTTTTTTTCATAATAAAAATTTAATATAGTAATATGTAATGTCGAACACCTTTCGGAATTAGAGAAATATCACTCACGCACATTCACGAAACAAAATCGAAATGAAAACCAGTACTCACGCACGAACTACTTTTAACGACTCACGCTCACGTACGATTCACGACAATTCACGTGACTCACGACAAATACACGAGACTCACGATATTCTCTAACCGGAAATGAGCAAAGGTAACAAAAATCATGAATAGAATATAGTTCGGCAGCTAAATTAATTTTAGTTAACATGCGAGTAAGAATTAAATTTTGATTTTTTGTGAGCTTGATTTTGAAGAAATTTTATTCATGAACCGATTTTATTTCTCACGCACGACATATTGTAGTGTGCATATGACAGACGATTACATTTGTAACTCGACTCACGCATATGCATATGCATGCACAAAAAAATCAAAATTTAATTCTTTCTCGGCCTGACTCTAGACTCTCTGGCATATGCATATGCATGAGTCGAGTTACACACTACACACACAGCACACTACAATATTTGTTTCAGTCCCATTAACGCACGTTCACGAGAGTTGCTTCAGATTTTGTTCACGACCCACGTGATTCACGCGCACCCCTCTATTCGGAATCTTCTGAACATTTTTGGAATATATGTTAAAAAATTTAGAGTTCGGTCGGAGTAGGAATTGAACCCACGATCCTTTGTATGCAAGGCGGACCATTGATCACAATTTTCTTTGGGAGAAAATGCTTCCAAAACATATAATATGTTCACTTAAAAAAAACATAATGTTTCGGCAGTATCCAAAAATATATGTGCTTCCTGCAAAATATTTTTGGAATATCTACCTATTAGAGAAGGGTGTAATTATATACTTATATAACTTCCCTTATAGACCTGTCTCTCGATTTGCCTTCTTGTACCAATAGAAACATAAATTTTCATCCGACATGCCCGCATCAAGGACACTAAATATCTTTAATATAGCCCCCATATATACCGATCAATACCCGTCCACTGTATAAATCTACGAAATTTGGGGCTCGACTCATAGGTTAGCTTAGGTTAAAGTTGCAGCCCGATTAAGTTTCAGGCTCACTTAGACTATTCAGTCCATAGTGATATCACTTTAACTAAAAGTACCTATTACATATGGGCACTTCTAGTTTTAATCGCTGAACCTTCTCGATTATTTCCTTCTGTTGAACCCACCAGATTGTTCCAAAATCATTAGCAGACTGCTTAAGTTAACGTTTTCCAGGTCCGCAAGTAATCTACAGCTATATGCCTCTAAAATTCGCTTACGCCTTACACAAAAACCAGGACACTCATACAATATTTTTTGCAAAATCGCCTATAAGGCAGCCACGCGTTATAGCAGATATCAGAAGTGAAATCTGACGTCTTGAGAACACTAGTATATCTAGTGTGCGGTTTAAGTTTAAATGGGGCCATATTTGCTTGGCGTTGTTACAACCCTTGCAATTCTCCCATCGAACATTTGCCATCATAACAACCTTTTCACGAAGAGCTTGCATGTGGCCAGAGGCATACCAAAAGATTCTAGTTACCCTGGAATATGTAAGGTAGTTCCTAGCCTTGCTAACTCATCCGCTTCGCAGTTCCCCGTTATGTTCCTATGGCCAGGAACCCATATTAGGTGAATATTGTACCGTTCAGTCATCTCGTTGAGAGATTTGCGGCAGTCGATGGCCGTTTTCGAGTTAAGGAGCACAGAATCCAAGGTTGACTGTCTGAGTATATATTAATGCCAATATTTGTTGGAACATTACTTCTCAGCCAATTCACCACCTCTCTTATTGCCAATATTTCAGCCTGAATTCCAGATCTTTAGAATACACTCCGAACCCCACTTGTCCATTCAATTTGGAGCCATCAGTATAGAAATCTATATATCTTTTATTCCCCGGGCCTCACTGTTGGGAATTAGAGTTTCAAACTTTTTGTCGAAAAGTGGTTTTGCCAGGGTGTAATCCACTACGTTAGGCACATCTGGCATTACTTTGAGGACCGAATTGTGACCGTACATTTTTCCCGACCACATAGCTCGCGCAACCGCACAGCCGTTGTTCCTGTCTTGCTGAATGCACCTGAGATAGATAGAACTCCTCCTTGAGGAGTACCTCTGTTCACATACTTTTGTATGTTTGCTTGTCCTAGTGTGGCTGAAATGTGTCTCTTCCTTAGAAGTTCGTCTAACAACCTAAGTACATTCAGAGCTGTCAGTCCATTTAATATCGAGCTCGGATGGACATTATTGAACGCCCCTTCGATGTCTAGAAACGCCACGATTGTGTATTCTTTGACAGATAGTGAGCTTTCAATAAAGCTGACTAGTTCATGCAATGCGGTCTCAGAAGACCTGCCCTACGAGTATGCATTCTGTCGTTTCGAGAGCAAACTTGAATCCACGCTAGTTCTAAGATAAATATCTATCATCCTCTCCAGAGTCTTAAGTAGGAATGAGGATAAACTGATTGGTCCGAAATCCTTCGCACTAAAGTGAGAGGCTTTTCGCGCTTTAGGTATGAAAACGACTTTTGTTTCCCATCACTTTTCTGGAATATATGCTAAGTTTATACATCCTTTATATAACACCGTCAACCACGGGATAATTCTGTCAGTCACTGCTTGTTACTCCGCCGGAGTAATTCCATCAAGTCCGGGGGATTTGAATAGTCCAAAACTATTTAAAGCCCATTTTATTCTACAATTTCGTCGATATGAATGACCCTGAGCCTCTGTTGCACCGCCAGAACATGATTCCACCGTTTGATTTCCGGGAAATGTGTATCCAAAAGTACCTCCAATGTCTCCTTACTAGACGTCGTCCAATTGCCCTCCGATGTTTTAATGAAACCTGGAGCGGAGTTAGTGGATGCTAGTACCTTCCATAATCTGGAAGCCTCGGACATATTCTCAATACTGTTACTGTAATCATTCCAAGAGTTATGTTGAGCCCTTCTCATTTCTCGTTTATATCCACTCAGATTCATTTTGTAAGTGTCCCAATCCTCCGAAGCTCTTGTGGACTTTGCTTTATTCCTGCAGGATTTCCTCATATTTCTTAACTCCGTAGCCCACCATAGCGGTCTATTTTCCCCCCTTGGATTTCCTCTAGGGCATGCAGCTTTTAGTGGCATGTTGAAAGCGTTTGAATTTTGTTTCACGGTTTGTTCTATATCCTGCACAGTGCTTATATTTATCTCCGGTATTTCTGGTATCATCATATTGGACGTATCCCTATAGCTATTTCAATCAGTTTTCCTCAAAATTGGCGGAAATTCTTTGAAGTACGAACAGCCAATTTGAAACTGATGTAACGATGATCTGACAATGTCACGACAATTTCGTGTCACGCGCACACCTCTAATCTTATCATTCAGTTCCGGAGAGGCCAATGTGACGTCCAACATCTTGCCTATTTCTGCAGACAAAGGTTGGTGCATCCCCCTTATTGCAAACTACCAGGTTAGTACGCAAAATAAATTCTATTAACGTCTCTCCCCTTGCATTATTATCACTACTTCCCCAAATACTATGATGTGCATTTGCATCACATCCCATAATGAGTTTTGTCTTCGTTTTAAGTGACTCCTCAGCCAAGGTCTTAACGGCACATGGAGGCATCTCCCTATCATGTCCCATGTAGACCGAAGATACCCAATATTTGCATTTAGCTATCTCTAGACTGGCTACGACAATGTATGCATTGCTCAATGAAGGAAGCAGAAATAAGTTTAGATCGTTCTTAGCAATTATACATGCTCGATTTATATCTTTACCGGTATTATGCAAGAGTTTGAAACTTGGAGTGCTTAATTCACAGTTACTATTCCTATATACATATGGTTCTTGAATAAGAATTATATCTATGTCTCTTTTCATCAGGAGAAGTTTTAAGGCAACACATGCAGCCTTTCAATGATGAAAATTTATCTGGAGGAACCGTAGAACCATCCAAATTTTCAACCACCGTCACATCAGCCGTTTCGATTGAGTCATCAAGGGCTTCCTCTTCACAGTTTTCGGTGACTCTCGCAACAATCCGCGGTTCAGCTTTGGTGAGATTTGAGCCTGTAGAAACTTCCCGCATACGATATTCGTAAGGAGATTTTTTCACTTCTGACTCTAACGGCTTGTCCGCTTTGGAATCCTTTGGCTGATCGCTTTTGTATAACTTCATATGGATATAATGAAAGTCATAACTTACACGTCCTTGGGTCTGGGCTAGATGTGGCAGCGACTCAATGTTCAATAGCAACACCGCATGTCGTCTGGTCCATCCACCTCATCAAAAAGACCAACCTTCCAATCGGCGGTTGGAAGATCTGGGTTACATTCCTTTAGTCTGTTTAGTATTGACTCAGGATCAGGAGGATTTTCAGGTATCCATGCATGTGCTCTAGGTTTAGCCGGTATGTCTTTTCTATCGACTAACTGCAAAACGGCTCCTTCCCACACTTGACTAATTAGCATCAAAGCAGCTATAAAGCAATCCATAGACCTCTGGTCCGCAAATGCTATTAACTCATATCGTCCTTGATATCATCCAGCATCTTGCCGTCGGGGGCTTGGTCCGGGAAATTTTTTTCGTTCCTTTGAGTAGACACCAGACATTGCGTTCTCAATGTTCCGCCATTTTTGCTTTGGAACCATACCGTCCAATGCTCCTTTATTAATGATAGAAATCACAAGGCTGTCTTTAGCAACTGGGGCAAACTATCTTTGATCCCTTTTGGAGGATGGCAGCTCATACGGTGATCGCTACCTTTTTCCAGCTTCAAGAATTCCTTGATCCCATTTTAAAAAATCGCTTTGTTTAGCCGACAACGTGCTTAGGTCGACAGATCCTAATTTCTTTAGGATACACAAAGCGTTTCTGCGTTCCTTGAATCCCTTTCGTGAGGGATTGCCTCATTTTGATGTCGTTACCTTAGAAAAGGTTCGACTTGTCAAAGTGTCGCCAACTGTCGACCCGTCTACAAGTCGACTAATTGGGCGTAACTCTTGGTCATTGCCCAAATTTATAACTTCAGTCGATACCCGTCCACTGGGCCCTGAAGTTAGGAACCCAATGGATCAATTTGAATTTCGCTGCATGGTGGCTTAATTTACCACCACACATGAAATGCATAATAGGTACTTATTACGATGAAATAATCCGCTATTAAAAACACGTCCATTCAGTTCGACAGTTGAATGACGGCTCATTTAAAAGGCGATAAGATTTACTTGAACGCCTAGACAGAAATTTTAGATACCTTCTTGAAATTAAACAAACAAATTTTAAATTTAGTTTTGGAAACCTTCCTTTTGAACCGATTGTCTTGAGAGAGGTGTATGTTGCATAAAATTGACTTGAAATTCTAATGCAATAATAAATTTATGGCCTCAAATGCATATACCAAATTTCCTAAATATCTACAGTTTTCTAAAGACCTGTTATTAACCGAATTTCCAACATTTGTTTATCAGCAGCAAAAGCTGTCATAATATGTATTTACTCTGTATGACAATCTGTTACGAGGAGATGTTTTGGCTCTATATACTTGCTTTAAATCATTCCTTCATTGTCATACAGTAAAATCTTAAAAGATTGTGCTTTTCGTGCTATTTGAGCCTCCTTGAAGGTGCTTGAATTTATCTGTCAATTTATTTAATCCAATTGATAATTGCTAACATATTAGGGACACATTCCAAATGGACACTCATCTCGTTATCTCAGGTTCCATTGCAATTTCCCCATTTCAGATTTGCATTTTCTATTTGCTATCCAGCCATGAGTGGCATCAACTGCTTCAACATTGCGTTCCAGGAGCATCCCAGTGTGTACATGTGCATATACAGGTGACTTTGTAAGTTATTTGCACATTTATCATTCCAGAAGGGGCAATCGTATATCATACTTATCCATAATCTCCACTCATACTCAAGACAATGTTGTGCAAATATAGCACATCTACAATAAATTACTACGTTGTTGTACCACACGCACCCGTATACATGCACACACTCCTTTCTGAAGGTAAGCATCTATTTAAACAAATATCCATGTGGATAACGTTAACTTTGTCGTATCCTAAATCGGATAAAGAATCGTTCAAGACGACTTAAGTGCTAGCATATTATAGTGAGTCAACTAAGGTTTTATGAAATCTTCCAATCGATTTTTAATGAAGCTTTGCTAATGTCGACTTAGCTCACAATGACGATTTACAAGTTCTTTATGCAATATGCACATATTTGAAGATAATCCAAACAATTTTTATTTCCATATGGAATACTTATGGTGATTTTCATTTATCTCCGTTAGGCTTTAACTGCCAGTTAACAGAAAGTAAATTGCAGATATCTTCTCTCTGGTTAACTTTAAGCGCAATATTTTCGGAAGTTAAGTCCTAACTGGCATATGAATATGTAGGCGGGGTGACATGTCCACAGAGCGGCTTAAAAGTACGCTTGCACTAACCGAACTCCATTAAAGTGGGGATAACACAATTTAAACGGCTGTAAGTTCGGCCAGGCCGAATCTTATGTACACTCCACCATGGATTGAATAGAAACTTGCACTAAAGACTGTCATCCACAATCGAATTACTTGGGTTGCGGTAACACTTGCCGATGGCAAGGTATCTTAAAACTTCCTAACATCGTCTTCTAAATTACAAGGTAGTCCCTACGTAGTATATATTAAACTAAAAAAGGCCGATTAAATACGTATATAATTAAGTTTAAAGTTTCTATAGAAATAAAATTTTGACAAAATACAATTTTGACAACATTTTCTATAGAAGTAAAATTTGGAAAAAAATTGTATAGAAATAAAATTTGGAAAAATTTTTCTATAGAAATAAAATTTTGACAAAATTTTCTATAGAAATAAAATTTGGAAAACATTTTCTATAGAAATAAAATTTTTACAAAATTTTCTATAGAAATAAAATTTTTACAAAATTTTCTATAGAAATAAAATTTTGACAAAATTTTCTATAGAAATAACATTTTGACAATGTTTTCCATAAAAATAAAATTTTGGTAGACTATTTTTGGCTCGAGGGGCAACCATGAATATGAACCGATTGGGGATCGGCTAAATATAACTATAGACCGATATGGACCAATTTTGGCATGGATATTAGCGGCCTTATACTAACACTACGTTGCAAATTTCAACCGGATCGGATGAATTTTGCTCCTCCAAGAGGCTCCGGAGATCAAATCTGGGGAACGGTTTATATGGGGGCTATATCTAATTATGGACCGATATGGACCAATTCTTGCGTGTTTGTTAGAGACGACATTCTAACACCATGTTCCAAATTTCAACCGGATCGGATGAATTTTGCTCCTCCAAGAGGCTCCGGAGGGCAAATCTGGGAATCGATTTATATGGGGGCTATATATAATTATGGACCGATATGGACCAATTTTTGCGTGGTCATTAGAGAACATATACCAACACCATGTACCAAATTTCAACCGGAGCGGATGAAATTTTCGTTTCTTAGAGGCTCCGCAAGCCAAATCGGGGGATCGGTTTATATGGGGGCTATGTATAATTATGGACCGATGTAGACCAATTTTTGCACGGTCATTAGAGACCATATACTAACACCATGTACCAAATTTCAGCCGGATCGGATGAAATTTGGTCCTCTAAGAGGCTCCGGAGGTCAAATCTGGGGATCGGTTTATATGGGGGCTATATGTAATTATGAACCGATATAGACCAATTTTTGCATGGTAGTTAGAGACCATATACTAACACCATGTACCAAATTTCAGCAGGATAGGATGAAATTTGCTTCTCATAGAGCGATCGCAAGCCAAATATGGGGGTCCGTTTATATGGGGGCTACGTAAAAGTGAACCGATATGGACCAATTTTTGCATGGTTGTTAGAGACCATCTACTAACACCATGTACCAAATTTCAGCCGGATCGGATAAAATTTGCTTCTCTTAGAGCGATCGCAAGCCAAGTTTGGGGGTCCGTTTATATGGGGGCTATACAAAAAAGTGGACCGATATGGACCAATTTTTGCACGGTTGTTAGAGATCATATACTAACACCATGTACCAAATTTCAGCCAGAACGGATGAAATTTGCTTCTCTTAGAGCAATCGCAAGCCAAGTTTGGAGGTCCGTTTATATGGGGGCTATACGTAAAAGTGGACCGATATGGCCCATTTGCAATACCGTCCGACCTACATCAATAACAACTACTTGTGCCAAGTTTCAAGTCGATAGCTTGTTTCGTTCGGAAGTTAGCGTGATTTCAACAGACGGACGGACGGACATGCTCAGATCGACTCAGAATTTCACCACGACCCAGAATGTATATACTTTATGGGGTCTTAGAGCAATATTTCGATGTGTTACAAACGGAATGACAAAGTTAATATACCCCCCATCCTATGGTGGAGGGTATAAAAATGTTTCGAGCTTATCTTTATTCATCCAGCTTTTAATATATTTACATCAAAAATACTCCTCTATTGATGAACCTAATTTTCACAATAAGTTCTTTTGAGGCAATGTAAACAATCCCTCAAAAAATCTATTAACATTTTCAGAATGCCACCGACTATAAAACACAGACCAATTAAATAATGGAAATATCAAAAAAGAATATTCGAAAGTTCCATATCTCGGCTGATTTTCCATTCGCCCTAAAATATATGCTTGATTTGTCCGATATGTCTTTACATAGAGGTAAAAACAGAAAAGGTATAGAAAAAGTTTAACGGTTTCATATTTTTCTAATGAAATCGGAGATACTGAAATAGCATCACATCTGAAGAATTAATACGAAATCAATGCAGTAAATTGCTGGAAAAATATTAGCTTTTTTTTAATAACTTCATTCAAATGAAATGAACCAACTTAAAGTAACTACACGGACGAAAAATACTGTTTTTCATATGTTTGGGTGTAAAAATTATATGTTTGGAACTCAAATTTTTTAACACAATATTTTTAAGTGCAAGCATATAATGTCCATAAACTAGCATAATATGTTTGGGACATATATGTTAATATGTTAGAACATATTACGTTTGGGACATAAAATATTTGTAAATATACTATGCTTAGATGCAAACATATATTAATTTGGAAATAGCCTATAAGCATATATGTGTTTAGAAAGAGAGACCTAGAGAGTATGCTGCAAGTAAAATAATAATGAAAGTCAACAATTGGCGCCTTAAAAATATATCCACACAAAGAAAAGTTCATTCAATTTCTTTACTACCAGTGTATGCCCTAAGGTGAAACATAATACGTTTGAACAATACAAACAATGTATTGTTTGGACCAATCCTGAAAATATATATGCTCGAAGCAAAATATGTTTGGGGTATATGTTACAGAAGCGATTTTTTGAGGGTGTAGCTTAAGCTAATTGAAAGTAATGCGGAGTTAGTTAATTGCAAATAAAATCAATCCAAGCGTCAACCACCACTACTTAAATAAGTTAGTTTTTATTTAATTTAAAGAAAAAATTTTCCAAAATATTTCCAATTAAAAAGTAAATTGGAGTTGAAATTTATTCAATCAATAAATTAATTGATACAATTAACTTTTTAATCAATATAGAAACATTATGTCAATGATGAGGTCAAAACAGTGGATACACAGAAAAAAAACTCCGTCGTTAAACTAACTATTTGCTAGTAGTTAAATTTTATTATTTTTAACGAAATTTTCCACAGCTTAATGAAATCTTACTTTTTTTAAGTATGTCTCAAAATTTTTATGAACTAAACGTGCGTATAAAGTTCAATGACCGTACACATAAGTTCAATATGAACTAAAGCTAAAGAAGATTTTCGTACGATTCCCAAAAATAGTAAGAATGAACTACTGTATGGTTAAAAGGGTCATGTTTTGGAGCCAATGATTTTCTTCTTTACTTTTAGTTAATTTTTTCTTCTATGAGTTGATGTAATTTCGTGAACTGCAGTTAAAAAGTACAACAGGGCATTAAAATTTCCTGATTTTAACAACACTTTGTGGAAATCTCAAAATGTGGATCAAAATTTAGTTCAATTTTCGTGCGAGGTAGTTCACTTTTTTTCGGTGTAGGTTCATAAGGGGCTATATCTAATTAAAACCGATATGGACCAATATATGCATGATTGTTGGAAGCCACATACTAGAGGTGTGCACGTGACACGAAATTGTCGTGATTCACGAAAATTTTCGTGACTCATGCGTGAGTCACGCTGATGGTAATGGGGTGCGTGTGCGTGATTAACCAACCAAATGTCGTGCGTGATCGTGAGTCACGAAAATAACATCTTCGTGAGTGTGCGTGAGTAACGAATTTCGGAAAAACACGCTCATGAAAATAATCCCGCTTAGAAACATAAAATGCTAACGATTTGAATTCATTTATAATTTTAGTGACATCCTAAGTGTTAAGAGTTTTATAACGCTCTCAATTTTAATCATACTCATATTTTCAGTCAGGTCATATAGGTAAATTACTCATAAAATTATTCGCGAGTCATGAGGTTTCTCGTGAGTCACGACATTTAAAAGATTTTCGTTCGTGAGTACAAAGTTTCTTTTCGTGAGCGTGCGTGAGTCCTACCAAAAATATCATGCGTGAGCGCGAGTAAAATATTACTCACGTGCACACCTCTACCATATACTAACACAACGTAAAAATGTTCAAACTGATCGCATGAAATTTTCTTCTCTACACACAAAAAATTTTTTCTCTGATTCAATCACCAAATTAATTGATCCAATTAATTTTTTAATTGAAATGTCTTCAATCACGAAAATGATAGTATCAATCACAGTTTTAATTGGGCATAAAAAAAATTCTTGATTAAAAAATTAATTGATTTTTTCAGCAAAATGCAATAAATTTTTTAATTGATTCAATTAAAAATTTAATTGATGTTGATTGCAAAACGCAATTAATTTATTAATTAAAAAAGGTAACTATTTTTAATTACTTAGTTAGATTGGCTTAGAGTTTTTATTTGGATTAACAAATGATCGTTTGAAATACATTTTTAATTAAAAAAGTAAAAAAAAATCAGCACTTTTTATACCCTCCACCATAGGATGGGGGTATATTAACTTTGTCATTCCGTTTGTAACACATCGAAATATTGCTCTAAGACCCCATAAAGTATATATATTCTGGGTCGTGGTGAAATTCTGAGTCGATCTAAGCATGTCCGTCCGTCCGTCCGTCCGTCCGTCTGTCCGTCCGTCCGTCTGTCCGGCTGTCCGTCCGTCTGTGGAAATCACGCTAACTTCCGAACGAAACAAGCTATCGACTTGAAACTTGGCACAAGCAGTTGTTATTGATGTAGGTCGGATGGTATTGAAAATGGGCCATATCGGACCACGTTTACGTATAGCCCCCATATAAACCGATCCCCAAATTTGGCTTGGGAGCCTCCCGGAGCAGCAAAATTCATCCGATCCGGTTGAAATTTGGTACGTGGTCTTAGTATACGGTCTCTAAAAACCATGCAAAAAGTGGTCCATATCGGTCCATAATTATATATAGCCCCCATATAAACCGATCCCCCATTTGACCTCCGGAGCCTCTTGGAGGGGCAAAATTCATCCGATCCGATTGAAATTTGGTACCTGATGTTAGTATATGGTCTCTAACAACCATGCAAAAATTGGTCCATATCGGTCCATAATTATATATAGCCCCCATATAAACCGATCCCCAGATTTGACCTCCGGAGACTTTTGAAGGGGCAAAATTCATCCGATCCGGTTGAAATTTGGTACCTGACGTTAGTATACGGCCTCTAACAACCATGCAAAAATTGGTCCATATCGGTCCATAATTATATATAGCTCCCATATAAACCGATCCCCAGATTTGATCACCGGAGCCTCTTGGAGGAGCAAAATTCATCCGATCCGGTTGAAATTTAGTACGTGGTCTTAGTATACGGTTTTTAACAACCATGCAAAAATTGGTCCATATCGGTCCATAATTATATATAGCCCCCATATAAACCGATCCCCAGATTTGAACTCCGGAGCCTCTTGGAGGGGCAAAATTCATCCGATCCGGTTGAAATTTGGTACCTGATGTTAGTTTACGGCCTCTAATAACCATGCAAAAATTGGTCCATATCGGTCCATAATTATATATAGCCCCCATATAAACCGATCCCCAGATTTGACCTCCGAAGCCTCTTGGAAGATCAAAATTCATCCGATCCAGTTGAAATTTGGTACATGGTGTTAGTATATGGTCTCTAACAACCATGCAAAAATTGGTCCATATCGGTCCATAATTATATATAGTTCCCATATAAACCGTCCCCAGATTTGACGTCCTGAACCTCTTGGAGGAGCAAAAGTCATCCGATACGGTTGAAATTTGGTACATTTTGTCAATATATGGCCTCTAACAGCCATGCAAAAATTGGTCCATATCGGTCTTTAGTTATATATAGCCGATGACTTATTACACAAAAATTGGTCCATATCGCCAAAAATAATTTACCAAAACTTTATTTCCATAGAAAATTTTGTCAAATTTTATTACTATAGAAAGTTTTGTCAAAATTTCATTTCTATAGAAAGTTTTGTCAAAAGTTTATTTCTATACAAATGTTTGTCAAAATTTTATTTCCATAGAAAATTTTGTCAAAATTTTATTTCTATAGAAAATTTTGTCAAAATTTTATTTCTATAGAAAATTTTGTAATCTACCAAAACTTTATTTCCATAGAAAATTTTGTCAAATTTTATTACTATAGAAAGTTTTGTTAAAATTTCATTTCTATAGAAAGTTTTGTCAACATTTTATTTCTATAGAAATGTTTGTCAAAATTTTATTTCTATAGAAAATTTTGTAAAAAATTTATTTCTGTAGAAAATTTTGTCAACATTTTATTTCTATACAAAATTTTGTCAAAATTTCATTTCTATACAAAATTTTGTCAACATTTTATTTCTATAGAAATTTTTGTCAAAATTGTATTGCCATAGAAAATTTTGTCAACATTTTACTTCCATAGAAAATTTTGTCAACATTTTATTTCTGTAGAAAATTTTGTCAAGTTTTTATTTCTATAGAAAATTTTGTCAAAATTTTATTTCTATTGAAAATTTTGTCAAGGTTTCATTGCTATAGAAAATTTTGTCAAAATTTTATTTCTATAGAAAATTTTGTCAAACTAGATTATATACGTATTTAATCGGCCTTTTTTTGTTTAATATATACTCCGTATGGGCTAACGTACAATTTAGAAGACAGTGTTAAAAAGTTTTACGATACCTTGCCATCGGCAAGTGTTATCGCAACCCAAGTAATTCGATTGTGGATGACAGCCTTTAGTAGAAGTTCCTACGCAATCCATGGTGGAGGGTTCATAAGATTCGGCCTGGCCGAACTTACGGCCGTATATACTTGTTTTAACTGAATTAGTCTTCCGAATTTGATTAAAAAGTTAATTGTATCAATTAATTTTTTAATTAAACATTTTAAAAATTTCAATCATTGACTTAATCAACTTAATGTTTCTATCACGATTAAAAAGTTAATTGTATCAATTAATTTATTAATTGAAAAAATTTTCAACTTCAATTAACTTTTTAATTGGAAATATTTTGGTGATATTTTTTTCTGTGTAAGAGGCCCCGAAAGTCAAATCTGGGGATCGGTTTATATGGGTGCTATATAATTATATGAACCAATATGGACCAAGATATGCATGCAAGGCCATAACTCAACGTACACTATTTTAATCGAATCGGATAGAATTTGCTCCAATTTTTGCACAAATATTAGGGACCGTATACTAACAACAAGTATTAAATTTCAACCGGATCGGATGAAATTTGCTCATTTAAGAAGATCCGCAAACAAAATCGGGGGATCGGTTTATATGGGGGCTGTATATAATTATGGACTGATATGGATACATTTTTGCATGGAAGTTAGAGGACATATACTAACACCAATGTGGTATCACAATGGGCTGAATAGTCTAAGTGAGCCTGATACATCGGGCTGTTACCTAACCTAACACTACGTACGAAATTTCAACCGGATAGGATGAAATTTGCTTCCTCAAAAAGGTCCGCAAGCAAAATCTGTGGATCGGTTTATATGGGAGCTATATATGATTATGAACCGATATGGAGTGGTATGATATAATATTATCACGTACCCAATTTCAAACGGATCTGATAAAATTTGTTTCTTTAAAAGGCTCCGAAAGCCAAATCTGGGGGTCCGTTTATATAGGGGCTATGTGTAAATGTGTACCGATATGGCCCATTTGCAATACCATCTGACCTACATTGATAGCAACTATTTCTGCCAAGTTTCAAGTCGATAGCTTGTTTCGTTCGGAAGTTAGCGCGATTTCAACATACGCACGGACGGACGGACTACGCTAGATCGACTCAGGATTTTACGACGACCCAGAATATATATATTTTATGGGGTCTTAGACCAATATTTCGATGTGTTACAAACGGAATGACAAAGTTAATATACTCCCATCCTGTGGTTGAGGGTATAAAAAATGATGGAAAGTTTTTTTAAATTTTAATTAAAAATTTATTTCAACTTTGAATCAAATTAAACACTCAGTCAGCTAAGAAAGTACTTGAAAATAGTTACGTTTTTAATAAAAAACAAATAATTGAGTTTTGCAACCAACATCAATTAAATTTTTAATTGAATCAATTAAAAAATTAATATTTAAAATATTAAAATTTCTTTAAAATAATGAAATTTTAATTAAAATAAAGTTTATAATCATTGCTTCAAAAATTTTTTTCATTAGATTTAGGACACAAATTTTTCGTTCCTCCGTTAAATTCGCATGTCTTTAAACTAAGGCAAATTCTCCTTAAAATAAAGAAACTCATTTTTGATTTACAGAAATCGTCCGTAAATCAACTGAAATATTGAATCTTTAGATTTCAGATAAAAACATTTAAAATATAGATCTTACTAATTAGTCTTACTAATTTTGAGGATTTAGCATTTTCGTTATAATTTGGATTTTTAAACTAGCATTTGTTTGTATGTGAATAGCTTTATTAATATAGCGCGAAAAGAGAATGAAAATTTGATAAATTAGATCTTCATCATAATTTTAATTTTATTGAACCTACATTTAAAGCCAGATAGGTCGCTAAAAAATGTATTTCACAAAAAAAAAAAAATCTGATTCAATCACGAAATTAATTGATTCAATTAATTTTTTAATTGAAATGTCTTCAATCACAGAAATGATAGTATCAATTAAAAAATTAATTGAAGGTCAATTAAAAAATTAATTGATAATATTAGTTTTTGTGATTGATTTTTGTTTCAATTAAAAAATTTGTTAAATCAATTAAATTTGAGGGTATATTCCAAAAATATATCGCAAGTTTTCGAAAGGATGTTCATCATTTCATACTACACAGAAAAAAATATCACCAATATATTTACATTAAAAAAGTTTCTTGAAGTTGAAAATTCTTTTAATTAACCCTGGAAAGTCATCCTTATTTTTTGTACAAAAACGTCATCCTTCGTCATTTTGACTACGGCTTTTTTCAAAACGCAATAATTTGCTTCGTGAGCAAAAATGAGAACCAAAAATTGAGTTAATTTCCTTATTCAATTTGTTTTTAATTAGTATAAGACAAAAATTCATAAAATTTTTGTTTTGGTATAACTTAAATTTATCATTTCCCAATCGATTAAAATGCATTTTAAATCGAAAATACGTGGTCATTTTGACGAAGGATGACTGTCCACGGTTAATTGATACAATTTACTTTTTAATCAAGGTGGAAACAATTAAGTCAATGATTGAAAAATTTAAAATTTTTAATTAAAAAATTGATTGATAGAATTAAATTTTTAATTAAACTAGGTTAGGTTAGGTTAAAGTGGCAGCCCGATTAAATGCCAGGCTCACTTAGACTATTCAGTCCATTGTGATACCACATTTAACTAAAAGTACCTATTACATATGGGCACTTCTAGTCTTAACCACTGAACCTTCTCTATTATTTACTTTTGTGGAACCAACCAGATTGCTCCAAAAACATTAACAAACTGCTTAAGTTAACGTTTTCCAGGTCAGCCAGTAATCTAAAGCTATATGCTCCTAAAATTCGCTTACGCCTTACACAAAAAGCAGGACACTCACACAAGAGGTGTTTAATTGATTCCTTTTCCTCCACGTCATGACAGCTTATACAATAGTCATTATACTTCGCACCTATAGTTTTTGCAAATTCGCCTATCAGGCAGCGACCCGTTATAGCAGATATTAGGAGTGCTATCTGACGCCTTGAGAACACTAGCATATCTAGTGTGCGGTTTAAGTTTAAATGGGGCCATATTTGCTTGGTGTCGTTACAACCCTTGCAATTTTCCCATCGAATATTGGCCATCATAACAGCCTTCTCACGCAGTAAGAGCTTGCAGGTGGCCAGAGGCATACCAACAGATTCTAGTTCCCCTGGAATATGTAAGGTAGTTCCTAGCCTTGCTAACACATCTGCTTCACAGTTCCCCGGTATGTTCCTATGTAGTGTTGTAAATTTTGATTACTTTTGACTACTCGTTACTACTCGTTACTTTTGAATTGAGTACTCGTTACTACTCGTTACTTTTGTAAAAAAATTACAAAAGACATTGTGGGCACTTTTTAATAATATCTTCCTCTTTTTTAAATTTAAAAACAGTATAGAAAAGCAAATTACATTATCCAGTTTTATTCTAATGTTATAAAATGTGGTGTTGTAGATATATGGGTCTCGTTAGAAAAAGATTTTCACCAATCATTCAAATTTTTAGAGCCAATTTCGTATTCACTATTTGGTATTTTTTCGTCAGGGTATATCTAAATGTCATTGTGTATTACTGATGCTTGCAATTTGCAAACTTTTTAAATCCACCATTTTCCACCATTGACAGTGGATGACAATATTTAGCGATCATTTTTATCGTGAGACCCAATGTTGAAATTTTCCAAGGGTTTTTGAATAAGCTTGGGTACCTTCTCTGAAAACTATTGGATTGAACCAGCTGAAGTCAACGACATTATTATTCATACTATTCGCATGAGACGTGATCCATGTGATGCTTTAAATTATAGCTCCCACCTACACCCAATGCAAATTTTTTTCAAATGCAAACGTTTTTAAGAAATCAGATAAATTTTTCACTTTGTTCAAAGGTGAAGCCATATATCCTTTTCGTGTTATTTTAACTGATAAAACGATTTTCGAAAACTTCAATTAATATTTTCCAAGAAGTCAAGAATTTTACTTCCAAACCGCCAACTTACTTACCGTCATAAGAAAAAAAGCATTGAAGATATTGAGTACTCTTTTACTAGTAACCTTCCGTAGTCTGGAAGCCTCTGACGTATTCTCAATACTGCTACAGTAATCATCCCAAGAGTTTTGTTGAGACCTTCTCAGTTCTCGTTTATATTCTCTCAGATTCATCTTGTAAGTGTCCCAATCCTCCGGAGCTCTTGTAGACTTTGCTTTGTTAAAGAGCTTCCTGCAGGATTTCCTCATATTACTTAACTCCGTAGTCCACCATGGCGGCCGATTTTTTCCCTTGGCTTTCCTCTAGGGCAAGCAGCTTTCAGTGAAATGTTGAAGGCCTTCGTAATCCGCTCCACTGCGTGTTCGATATCTTGCACAGTGCTCATATTTGTCTCCGGCATTTCCGGTATCATCAAATTGAACGATTCCCTATACCTATTCCAATCAGCTTTCCTAACATTTGGCGGAAATATGGTCTTTGAAGTACGAACAGCCAATCTGAAACTGATGTAGCGATGATCTAAGAAGCTATGTTCCCTCAAAACTTGCCACTCAGATATCTTATCATTCAGTTCCGGAGAGGTCAACGTTACGTCCAAAACCTCTTGTCTGTTCCTGGTGACGAAGGTTGGTGCATCTCCCTTATTGCAAACTACCAGGTTAGTACGCAAAATAAACTCTATTAGCGACTCTCCCCTTGCATTAGTATCACTATTTCCCCAAATACTATGATGTGCATTTGCATCGCATCCCATAATGAGTTTTGTCTTTGTTTTTAGTGACTCCTCAACTAAGGTCTTAACGGCACAGGGTGGCATATCCCTATCATGTCCCATGTAGACCGAAGATACCCAATATTTGCATGTGGATATCTCTAGACTGGCTAATACAGTGTCTGCATTGCTCAATGAAGAAAGCAGAAACAAGTTTAGTTCGTTTTTAGCAATTATACATGCTCGATTTATATCGTTACCGGTATTATGCAAAAGTTTGAAACCCGGAGTGCTTAATTCACAGATCTTGTTCTTATATATGTATGGTTCTTGAATAAGAACTATATCTATGTCTCCTTTCATCAGGAGAACTTTTAAGGCAGCACAAGCGGCCTTACAATGGTGAAGATTTATCTGGAGGAACCGTAGAACCATCCAAATTTTCAACCACCGTCACATCAGCCGCTTCAATTGAGTCATCAAGGGCTTCCTCTTCACAGATCTCGGTGACTCTCGCAACAATCCGCGGTTCAGCTTTGGTGAGGCTTGAGCCTGTAGAAACTTCCCGCATATGATTTTCGCCATAGTCTGCCGGTTTTATGTCTCCTTCGGCTTCGCTAGGAGATTTTTTCACTGCTGACTCTACCGGAGGCTTGTCCGTTTCGGTATCCTTTGGCTGATCGCTTTTGTATACCTTCATATGGATATCATGAAAGCCATAACTTACGCGTCCTTGGGTCTGGGCTAGATGTGGCAGCGACTCTATGTTTAATATAAACACCGCATGTCGTCTTGGTCCATCCACCTCATCCAAACGACCAACCTTCCAATCGGCGGTTGGAAGATCTGGGTTACATTATTTTAGTCTCTCTAGTATTGACTCAGGATCAGGAGGGTTTGCCGGTATCCATGCATGTGCTCTAGGTTTAGCCGGTATGTCTTTTTTATCGACTAACTCCAAAGCGGCTCCTTCCCAAACTTCACCAATTAGCATCAATGCAGCTTTAAAGCAATCCATAGACCTGTGGTCTGCAAAAGCTATTAACTTATATCGTCCTTGATACCATCCAGCATCTTGCTGTCGAGGACTTGGTCCGGGAAACTTTTTTCGCACCTCTGAGTAGACACCAGACATCGCGTTCTCAATTTCCCCCCATTTTTGCCTTGGAATCATACCGTCCAATGCTCCTTTATTAATAATAGCCATCACAAGGCTGTGTTTTGCAACTGCGGCAAACGATCTTTGATCCCGTTTAGAGGATGGCAGCTCATCCGGTGATCGTTCCCTTTTTCCAGCTTCAAGAATTCCTTGAGCCCATTTTAAGGAATCGCTTTGCTTAGCCGACAACGTGCTTGGGTCGACTGATCCTAATTTCTTTAGGATAAACAAAGCATTTCTTCGTTCCTTGAATCTCTTTCGAGAGGGATTGCCTCCTTTTGACGTCGTCACCTTAGAAAAGGTTCGACTTGCCAAAGTGTCACCGCCAGTCGACCCGTCTACAGGTCGACTAATTGGGCCTGACTCTTGGTCGCTGCCCAAATTTATAACTTCAGTCGTTACCCGTCCACTGGGCCCTGAAGTTAGCAACCCAGTGGATGACTTTGAATTTCGCTGCATGGTGGTTTATTATTTCCACCACACGTGAAATTCGTAATAAGTACTTATTACGATGAAATACTCCGCTATTAGAAAACACGTCCGTTCAGTTCGACGGTTGAATAAATTAAACTAAGTCAATTAAGAAAGTGATGGACATTTTTTTTAAGTTTTAACTAAAAATTTATTTCAAACAATCAATTTGTTAATCAAACTACGAGTAAAAACACTAAATCAATAAAGAAAGTAATTGAAAGTAGTTACGTCTTAAATTAAAAAATAATTGAGTTTTGCAATCAACATCAATTAAATTTTTAATTGAATCAATTAAAAAATTAATTGAAATTTGCTAATGAAATCAATTAATTATTGATATTGTAAAAGGAGGACAAAATCAGTAGGTAGCAACTTATTAAAACTGGAAGGTAGAAGTTGCAAAAAATTACGTTTTCCAGTTGATAACACTACATGGAAGTTGGAAATAGTGGAATAATAAACTAATATTTCAAGGCCAGTCGATGCTGTTGATTTTTAATAAATATATTTAATTTATTAATAAAACATGTCTTTTATTGAAGAAAAAATGAACCTATATAAATAAATAAAATTGTAATTAAAAACGTAAGTAAGCAGTTCTAATTTTGAAGTAAAAGGGTTACTACAAATATGTAAGATTTATCCAAATGAATGAAAAACAAGTACATACGGCCGTAAGTTCGGCCAGGCCGAAGCTTATGTACCCTCCATCATGGATTGCGTAGAAACTTCTTCTAAACATTGCCATCCACAATCGAATTACTTAAGTTGTGGTAACGCTTGCCGATGGCAAGGTATCTTAAAACCTCCTAACACCATCTTCTAAATTGTATGTAAGTCCATACGTGGTATACATTAAAAGATCGATCCAATACGTATATAATTCAGTTTGACAAAGTAGACATAAAATTTTGACAACATTTTCTACAGAAATAAAATTTTGACAAAATTTTCTATAGAAATAAAATCTTGGTAGATTATTTTTGGCTCGAGTGGCAACCATGATTATGAACCGAATAAAATTTGAACAAAATTTTCTATAGAAATAAAATTTTGACAATGATGAAGAATTTATTATGAACCGAATAAAATTTTAACAAAATTTTCTCTAGAAATAAAATGTTGACAAAATTTTCTATAGAAATAACATTTTGGTAGACTATTTTTGGCTCTAGTGGCAACCATGATTATGAACCGATATGGACCAATTTTTGTGTGATTGGACCAATTTTGGTATGGTTGTTAGCGACCATATACTAACACCACGTTCCTAATTTGAAACGGATCGGATGAATTTTGCTCCTCCAAGAGGCTCCGGAGGTCAAATCTGGAGAACGTTTTATATGGGGGCTATATATAATTATGGACCGATATGGACCAATTCTGGCACGCTTGTAAAAGATCATATACTAACACCATGTTCCAAATTACAACCGGATTGGATGAAATTTGCTCCTCTTGGAGACTTCGCAAGCCAAATCTGGGGATCGGTTTATATGGGGGCTATATATAATTATGAACCGATGTGAACCAATTTTTGCATGGTTGTTAGAGACCATATACCAATATCATGTACCAAATTTGAGGCGGATTGGATGAAATTTGCTTCTCTTTGAGGCTCCGGAACCCAAATCTGGGGATCGGTTTATATGGGCGCTATATATAATTATGGACCGATGTGGACCAATTTCTGCACGGTTGTTGGAGACCATATACCAACACCATGTACCAAATCTCAGCCGGATCGGATGCAATTTGCTTCTCTTTGAGGCTTCGCAAGCCAAATCTGGAGATCGGTTTATATGGGGTCTATATATAATTATGAACCGATGTGGACCAATTTTTGCATGGTTGTTAGAGACCATATACCAACATCATGTACCCAATTTCAGCCGGATCGGATGAAATTTGCTTCTCTTTGAGGCTCCGCAAACCAAATCTGGGGATCGGTTTATGTGGGGGCTATATATAATTAAGGACCGATGTGGACCAATTTTTGCATGATTGTTAGAGACCATATACCAACACCATGTACCAAATTTCAGCCGGATCGGATGAAATATGCTTCTCTTAGAGGCTCCACAAGCCAAATCTGGGGATCGGTTTATATGGGGGCTATATATAATTATGGACCGATGTGGACCAATTTTTGCATGGTTATTAGAGACCATATACTAACACCATGTATCAAATTTCAGTCGGATCGGATAAAATTTGCTTCTCTTAGAGGCTCCGCAAGCCAAATCTGGGGATCGGTTTATATGGGGCTATATATAATTATGGAGGGGCTATATATAATTATGGACCGATGTGAACCAATTTTTGCACGGTTGTTAGAGACCATATACCAACACCATGTACCAAATTTCAGCCGGATCGGATGAAATTTGCTTCTCTTTTAGGCTCCGCAAGCCAAATCTGGGGATCGGTTTATATGGGGGCTATATATAATTATGGACCGATGTGGACCAATTTTTGCATGGTTATTAGAGACCATATACCAACACCATATACCAAATTTCAGCCAGATCGGATGAAATATGCTTCCGTTAGAGGCTCCACAAACCAAATCTGAGGGTCCCTTTATATGGGGGCTATACGTAAAAGTGGACCGATATGGCCCATTTTCAATACCATCCGACCTACATCGATAACAACTACTTGTGCCAAGTTTCAAGTCGATAGCTTGTTTCGTTCGGAAGTTAGCGTGATTTCAACAGACGGACGGACGGACGGACATGCTTAGATCGACTCAGAATTTCACCACGACCCAGAATATATATACTTTATGGGGTCTTAGAGCAATATTTCGATGTGTTACAAACGGAATGACAAAGTTAATATACCCCCCATCCTATGATGGAGGGTATAAAAAATAATAAAATCATACCATTCAGTTCATTTTTTTATTCTGTAATATAGTGGTAAATAAATATAGGAAAATGTTAACTAATATATAGAATGCATTCTTCCTAATTTCTATGAAAATCACATCGTTAAAACAAATAAAAATGTTTTTGGCGCAGTAGGAAGTTCAACTTTCTTCAAACTTAGTTCATTTTAACTTAAAGAAGGGCGACTTTTTTCCGGGTGTAATGTCGGGAAAAGGGAGGCCTCCCTCTTTGACCAAATATTAAAAACTAAAGTAGTGGATCTTTGTTTAGGGACCATACCCAATCTTCCCTGAAAAATAGAAGGAAATCGAAAAACTTAGTCCTAATTTTTTTTAAGTTGGACAAGGGGGAAGTCCCCCGACCAGATATCAAAAAATTAAGTAGACTAGTTTCACCATATGATCACCCTTTAGACGCAGGGAAGGAATATGATCACCTCAAATATGTTTCAAGAGCAAAATGTTATTTTTGTATGGTGACCATGTAACATGTTTGTCACTAAAATGTTATTTTCTCGTCAAATATAATCTACTTGCCGAAATCAGATACATGATTTAAGAGAAAATAACATGGTTGCGAAAACCATGTTACATGGTGACCACCCAAAAATAACATTTTGCTCTTAAAACATGTTTGAGGTGATCATATTCCTTCTCTGGGTGTACGTTCTCTGAAAATTTTAAGTAAATCGGTTCAGCAGTTTTCGAGCTTACCCGAAGGAAACAAACAAATATAATTCGGATTTTATATATAGATTGCACATCAACCAAGAAATCGATTGATTCACATTTCCAATATTATACTCAGAAAATATAAATTTGTTTCCAAAACTGTATAAAGGGTGATACGGTCAAAATTTGGTCAATATAAACTTGATGTATTTCTTTCAATTTTGCATTTAAAAAACCTAAACACCCCTCATTTTGAAGGTGTGTGTGTATAGAATGTTGCTCCTATTTTGATTTTGGACTTTACTCTTCAGTTGTCAAAATGCCGTCCAAGCAAGAAGAGCAGTGTATCAAAATTTTGCTCGCGCATCGCGAAAATCCGAGCTACTCGCACGCAAAGCTGGCAAAATCGCTAAAAGTTGCCAAATCAACCGTTACAAATGTAATTAAAGTGTTTGGGGAACGTTTGTCGACAGCCAGGAGTCTGGATCGGGGGAAATCGAAAACCGGAAGCCGCTGAGACGACAAAGAGAGTTGCCGGTAGTTTCAAACGAAACCCTAACCTCTCTCTCCGAGATGCCGTAAATAAGCTGGGTGTATCGTCTACAACCGTGCATCGAGCCAAAAAACGAGCCGGACTATCGACTTACAAGAAGGTAGTGACTCCAAATCGCGATGATAAACAAAATACGACGGCCAAAGCGCGATCCCGGAGGCTGTACACGACGATGCTGACGAAGTTTGACTGCGTGGTAATGGACGACGAAACCTACGTCAAAGCCGACTACAAGCAGCTTCCGGGACAGGAGTTTTATACGGCAAAAGGAAGGGGAAAGGTAGCAGATATTTTCAAGCACATAAAACTGTCATAGTTCGCAAAGAAATATCTGGTTTGGCAAGCCATCTGTACCTGTGGCTTGAAAAGCAGCATTTTCATAGCTTCCGGGACTGTCAACCAAGAAATTTACGTGAAAGAGTGTTTGAATAAACGTCTGCTGCCTTTCCTGAAGAAACACGGTTGTTCCGTACTGTTTTGGCCGGATTTGGCATCTTGCCGTTACGGTAAAAAGGCCATGGAGTGGTATGCCGCCAACAACGTGCAGGTGGTTCCCAAGGACAAGAACCCTCCCAACACGCCAGAGCTCCGCCCAATTGAGAAATACTGGGCTATTGTCAAGCGGAACCTAAAGAAGACCAAAAAAACTGCTAAGGACGAGCAGCAGTTCAAGGCAAACTGGCTTTCTGCGGCGAAGAAGGTGGACAAGGTGGCTGTACAAAATCTGATGGCAGGTGTCAAGCGTGAGGCCCGGCAATTCGGATTTGGAAAAGCGAAAGCCTAACTGAATATTTTTCCTGAATTTTATACTAATTGAACTTGAAAAAGAAATTTAATTTGATTTTTTAAATAAACGATTTCACCGATTTACACGCGTTTTCCCTTGACCAAATTTTGACCGTATCACCCTTTAAAACGATAAAGATTTTTATATTTCCACAACTTTAACATAGTCTCCCATACCCTTGAAGTGATAATCTTTAGTTTCATTGGATTTACTTGATATTGTTTTAAGATGTAATGCTGTGAAAGTTTCATTCCATCTACGCATCAACATCTGTTCATGATGTGAACTTTTCTGTAATCATTCAATGATGATTTGACTGAAATGTTATTTCGATACATATGTTACGACCTCCGTTCGATGTAACATTTAATAGTGTCCTGGTACGAGGCTCCACCACCACGCACCGTAAGTATGGCCATTCCAAAAATAAATTTGAACAAAATAAAATATCCAGAAAGTAATCTATTTCCATAATGTTTTGATAAGATACTCGGACTTCCATAGCAGCTGACACAGTTAACGAAATACACATCCATCAACAATAAAGGCAGTCTCGACGAGATACTAGTCAACATCATCGATGAATTAGAATGAGCATAAATACACCCTAAAAATATCGATTCCTCATCCAAAACAAAAATATAATCAAACTTCATTTGACGAGCAACAACAGTATTATTATGTATTTGTTTTCATAATGTAATACGATGGGATTTTTAACCTTTTTGGTAGTAAAGTAAACTTACTACCATACAAATGGTATGATTTTGTCATAACTTTAAAATGAAGACTGCAAATCGCAAATTAATAAGATTGGATATATGCAAACAAATTTCCTAATAAATGAAATTTTAGGAAAGTTGTGATAAACGTTGACGACTTCTACAGGATGGATGAACAAATTTATAAAGACGAACACTTTTTTTCATTTTCTAGATACTCTGAAAAAAATGTTTTAACGACAACCTAAATTTCTAAATTCTGACTTGACTTCAAGTAGACATAATCAACTGAAATTGGTCTTTAAAATAAAGTTGTGAAAAACATCGCCTAATTTTTAACGCTTTTTTGCTTTGTAGTCAAGATACAAAAAATCGAAGAATTCAAATACGATTTCATTAATTTTGAAAATTATTTTTCAGAATTGTTAAAATCAAGTTGACCTTAGTCAACTTAAATTTTCTTTCGACTTTTGGAAAAAAAACTTTATATCAGAGAAATGCGTAGTCTATGCTAAGCCAAATTCACATTCGTATTTGAAGGACATGAAATCTTTGGTCTAACGCCAATATTTTTTCACAGTAATTGCATCGTCCTCCATATCTTTCTCATTTCACATGATAATTTCTTTATTTTTCCACATAGGTTATAGTGGTAGTGACCCATTGTGATACAACGCACAAAGAAAAAAATACTTTCTTCCGGAACGAAATTTCTCCAACCTTTATCTGCTTTTAAGAAAATTCGTTAGCTTGAAAAGAAAAATTTTTTTGTCTAAAATTTCGTTCCTCAGAAAAGAAAAGTCTTCTTTCAGTGCACAATGGTGAACTTCTTCTTGTCACTGAGTAATGCTCGACATTTTTCTTCGTTGATTTAAATCATCTTCCCAGCACAAAAAAATTTCCAAAAAAGTAGTTTGGATCCCCGATTTGTGATCCGGAAGTAGTGTAAACTTGGATTCATAGGACGGAAGTTTTCTGTTTTTGAATCCTTTGATCCTCCATTTAAAGGAAGAAATTCAAAAAAGCCAAATTTGTTTCACCATTTTAATTTTTATTCATTGAACGCCATACATCGATATGCTCGTATAATGGCATCAAGGCACAATTGTAACTACTTCTGAACATGTTCTTTATTATTATAAACAAAAAATGGAAGAAACAGGTTCGAATGTCACCATCGGCGACTTTTTTACCAAAAAGTTTTTTTTTATACCCTCCACCATAGGATGGGGAGTATATTATTATACCCTCCACCATAGGTTGGGGGGTATATTAACATTGTCATTCCGTTTGTAACACATCGAAATATTGCTCTAAGACCCCATAAAGTATATATATTCTGGGTCGTGGTGAAGTTCTGAGTCGATCTGAGCATGTGCGTCCGTCCGTCCGTCTGTTGAAATCACGCTAACTTCCGAACGAAACCAGCTATCGACTTGAAACTTGGCACAAGTAGTTCTTATTGATGTAGGTCGGATGGACCCCCAAATTTGGCTTGCGAGGCCTCTAAGAGAAGCAAATTTCATCCGATCCGGCTGAAATTTGGTACATGGTGTTAGTATATGGTCTCTAATAACCATGCAAAAATTGGTCCACATCGGTCCATAATTATATACAGCCCTCATATAAACCGACCCCCCGATTTGGCTTGCGAGGCCTCTAAGAGAAGCAAATTTCATCCGATCCGGCTGAAATTTGGTACATGGTGTTAGTATATGGTCTCTAACAACCTTCCGGAGGTAAAATCTGGCGATCGATTTATATGGGGGCTATATATAATTGTAGACCGATATGGACCAATTTTTGCATGGTTGTTAGAGACCATATAGTAACACCATGTACCAAATTTCAAACGGATCGGATGAAATTTGCGCCTTCCAAGAGGATCTGTACCCCAAATCTTGGGATCGGTTTATACGGGGACTATATATAAGTATGGACTGATATGGACCACTTTTTGCATTGTTGTTAGAGACCATATACTAACACCACGTACCAAATTTCAACCGGATCGGATAAAAGTTGCTTCCCTAAGAGCCTCCGAAAGTCGATCTAGCCATGTCCGTCGTCCGTCCGTCTGTCTGTGAACACATTTTTGTAATCAAAATCGCAATTTTAGTCCAATCGACTTCAAGTTTGGCACAAGTATGTATTTTGGGTCAGAATAGAACCCTATTGATTTTGGTTGAAATCGGTTTAGATTTACATATAGGTCCCATATATATCTTTCGCCCGATATGCACTTATATGACCCCTGAAGCCAGAGTTTTGCCCTAATTTGCTTTAAATTTCGCACAGGGAGTAGAAGTAGTATTGTTGCAAATTTGGTTGAAACCGGTTCAGATTTATATATATTGCTCCCATATATATCTTTCCCACCAATTAATTTTTTAATTGAAGTGTCTTCAATCACAGAAATGATAGTATCAATTAAAAAATTAATTGGCAGTCAATTAAAAAATTAATTGATTCAATTAAAAATTTAATTGATACTTTTAATTTGTGTAATTAATTTTTATTTCAATTAAAAAATTTGTTGTTTTAATTAAATTTTTAATTGAACATTTTTTGAAACTTAATTAAGATTTTAATTGGAAAAAATTTCGTGAAATTTTTTTCTGTGTATCGACCGATAAATCATAAATACACTTTTGCAAAGTTGCCTAAAAATTGCTTCAGATTTAAATGTTTTCCATATTTTTTATTAACATTGTGTTCCACGCCAGTGGATTAGCCGACTGAAATTTTAAGATTACAGTTTTTTTGTAATTTAACTAATTTTGTCCAGATTGAGTCAGATTCAAATGTATGTGTAGGGGAACAAAAACCTTTTCATATGTAGCACCCAACATATTTGACGGATTTGATATGGTATGGTTTTAAAACAATAAAAACATAATGTCCTTTGTAACTCTTGCAGAGCACTAGTTTCACAAGAAATTAATTTGACGGCCTCATGGCCGTAGTATGTTTTTAAATCAAAATTATTTTTTTTTATATTGTGAAAAGTACATTTTCGCTACATTACAGTACATTTTCGTTTTCTAAAAAATGCATTTTGCATCATTGGTGCGAAGACAAAAAATCCTTATGCTCCTAAGACGTCAATTGTTGCTCTTGATCTGTAAAATCAGGTCGTTGACTGATATTGAGCCTGAAAACATAACTTACCCAAGATCCTCTCATAGACGGAGAAAAACAAAAATTTTAATGTACATGTTTCATACATATAATTAGAGCCGATACTAACCGACTTATTTTTCTAAACTCCTTTTAATTGTTCTGTCCATGACACAATAATATATAATATGACTTTGTTTATTTGATTTGATTCACCTCCTTAATTCACCAAGTGGAGATGTAGAAAATTGATCCGCCGAAAAATGTATGGGAAATTCGAATGTAAGTGAATTTATAAATTCTACGTTTTTCTATGTCATCCTATTACAATGTTGTATGTAATAGGATGGCTACTTTCTTTCTATAAATATTTATTTGTAGATAGAAGGGAATTGTTTTAGAATAGGACTGCTTCCAGCATGTTGTTATTGAGTAATTGAACACAAAGAAAATAAAGGGAAGGGAGTGGGCTAATGTCCCGGAGCATTATGAGTTCATGGAGCAACAAATTGATGTGGTTTCCTTTTGCAACTTCATCTAAGATACTCTCAGAAAAATATTGTTAGTAGATGGAGTGAATATCAAATAAAACATCTGAAGAATATTGCCAAATATTGAATATAAACTATGTATACAATGTCAATATCAATCGAAGGAACTACGAACCAATTTGCTGTTAAAATCAATCTCTTATTTTGAGATCTAGCTTCAAAAAATCCTGCACAAACATTGTTAATAACCACACTGAAAAAAATATTGTCGTGAGGTCAAAGATTTCACGTCCTTAAAATGCGAATGCGAATTTTGGTTAGCATAGAAAGCGCATTTCAATCACAGTTTTATTTGGATATAAAAAAATGTTTGACTAAACCATTAATTGATTTCATTAGCAAATTTCAATTAAGTTTTTATTTGATTTAATTAAATATTTAAATGATGTTGATTACAAAACTCAATTAATTTTTTAATTAAAAACGTAACTATTGTCAATTACATTCTTAACTGACTTACGGCCATTTTCATGTAGCTCCGTTAGGCTTTAACTGCCAGTTAACAGAAAGTAAATTGCAAATATCTTCTCTCCGGTTAACTTTAACTGAACATTTTTCGTCAGTTAAGTTTCTAACTGGCCTATGGAATATAAAGGTAAGATGACAGCTTCGTCTATAATACGGTTTAAAAGTTGGTTAGTTAACGGAACACTAACGGAGCTTTATGAATATGAGGGTTAGTGTTTTTAGTTTGATTAAAAATTGATTGTTTGAAGGAAATATTTGATTAAAAATCAAAAAAATTGCATAACTTTGTTTAACTGCCTTCTTCCGAGTATGAATAAAAAGTAAAACATGTTTCCTCAATTAAAAACAAGTATATACAGCAGTAAGTTCGGCCGGGCCGAATCTTAAATATTTACCGCCATGAAAACTCTCCGTCGTAGCAAGTTACTTGATAATATGTAGAATTTCAGGGGATTTGATGACAAATATTCTCCCAAGCAAATCAGTTCAACCAGTACGCTTCCCGAAGATAAATTTGAAGATTCTAACTATGAAGACTAGATCAGATTCTGGATTTATAAGAACCAATTTTGATTGAGTTTTAGATAAATCATAAACATATCGTGTAAATGATGAAACAACGCCTTGATTTGAAATCTTAAATCTGTAGAGTTTTAACGCCATTATTTAAATGATTACGAGGAGTAAAATCTGGAAATTTTACTTTCAGTTTAAAGCAATTTTCATGATCAGTGCGCCTACAATACCCTGATTTCTTGTCTGAGGAATGAAATTTTTGACAGGCAAAGTTTTCTTTTGACACAAATTTTAGAAACAATCGTTGAATCGCTTATCAAAAATTCGGATTAATTTGCTCTAAACGAAAATAATTTATATGAAACGGGAATTTCGTTTGTCTAAAATTTCATTCAAGAGGAAAATATTTTTTCTTTGGGTGTACCCTCAAGAGGTGAAATCGGTCTATATCGATGCCTTACCAAATGGACCGGTAAAAATAAATGCTATACAGATTTTTGAGGGTTTAAAATACCAGTGTATTTACATTTTTGTGCAAATCGGATAAAAACTACGGTTTCTAGAAGCCCAAGAAGTTAAATCTGGAGATCGGTCTATGTGGAGGCTATACTAAAACATGGGTCGACATACACCATATTCGGCTGACCTATTTGTGGTCAGCCGGATTCCAAAAGTCCTATAAATAAATTCGGGAGTTAGGTCTATATGGGGGCTATACCAAAACATAGACCAATACTCACCACCTCTTAATGTTCCTCAAATTCCTCTAGAATTCCACTTTCAGACGAATTGGGTGAAAACTATGAATTCTAGAAGTAAAATCGGGAGATCGGGAGCCACCGTGGTGCAATGGTTAGCATGCCCGCCTTGCATACACAAGGTCGTGGGATCGATTCCTGCTACGACCGAACACCAAAAAGTTTTTCAGCGGTGGATTATCCCACCTCAGTAATGCTGGTGACATTTCTGAGGGTTTCAAAGCTTCTCTAAGTGGTTTCACTGCAATGTGGAACGCCGTTCGGACTCGACTATAAAAAGGAGGTCCCTTATCGTTGAGCTTAACATGGAAACGGGCAGCACTCAGTGATAAGAGAGAAGTTCACCAATGTGGTATCACAATGGACTGAATAGTCTAAGTGAGCCTGATACATCGGGCTGCAACATAACCTAACCTAACCTAACCTAACCTAAAATCGGGAGATCAGTCTATATAGGGACTATACCGAAAATATGGACCGATAGGCACCATTTTCTACATTCCTCTTTATGGTCCTAAAATACCTCTATAATTTCAATTTCAGGCACATCGGATAGAATACAATTTCTAGACGCCCAAGAATCAAAATCGGAAGATCGGTCTATATGGAGGCTATACCAAAACATGGACCGATACACCCCATTTTCGACACACCTCTTTAAGGTCCAAAAATACTTCCAGATGTTCCTCAAATACCTCTAGAATTCCACTTTCAGACGAATTGGGTGAAAACTACGAATTCTAGAAGCCCAAGAAGTAAAATCGGGAGATCAGTCTATATAGGGGCTATACGAAAAATATGTACCGATGGGCACCATTTTCGACATACATCTTTATGGTCCTAAAATACCTCTAGATTTTCAATTTCAGGCACATCGGATAGAATACAGCTTCTAGACGTCCAAGAAGCAAAATCGGGAGATCGGTCTATATGGAGGCTATACCAAAACATGGACCGATACACCCCATTTTCGACACACCTCTTTAAGGTCCAAAAATACTTCCAGATGTTCACTTTCAGGCAAATCGGATAAAAAATACAGTTTCTAGACGCCCAAAAAGCAAAATCGTGAGATCGAGTTCGAAGATCTGCAGGTCAAGTTTGAAGATGGGCTATATCGGTCCAAATTTTGATATAGTCCCCATATAAACCGATCTCCCGATTTGGGGTCTTGGGCTTATAAAAACTATAGTTTTTATCCAATTTGCCTGAAATTGGAAATCTATAGGTATTTTAGAACCATCAAAAAGTGTACCGAAAATGGTGCCTATCGATCCATGTTTTGTTATATCAAAACATGGACCGATACACCCCTTTTTCTGCACATAAAGAGGTGTGCCGAAAATGGTGATTATCGGACCATGTTTCGATATAGGCCCCGTATAGACCGATCTCCAGATTTACTTCTTGGACTTCTAGAATCCGTAGTTTTTATCCAATTTGCTTGAAATTAGAAATCTAGAGGTACTCTAGGACCATAAAGAGGTGTGCCGAATATATTAAGTATCGGTACAGTTTTTGATAAAGCCCCCTTATAAACCGGCCCACCGATTTGGGGTCTAGATTCTAGAACTACAATTAAATGTGCTGAATACTGTGTGTATCCTTCCCTGTTTTGGTATAGCCCCCTTTACACCGAACTCACGATTTAACTCCTAGCGTTTCTAAAAATTGTAGTTGTTATACGATTTGCCACAAATTGAAAATATACTGGCATTTTATGTTAGACCCATAACAAAGTGTACATGATTTATTTTTATCGGTCCATTTGGTGAGGCCTCCATATAGACCGATTTCACTTATTGAGAGTATAGAAGGCGCACTGATCATGAAAATTGTTTGAAACTGAATGCTAAATTTCCAGATTTTACTTCGTGTAATAATTTAAATAATTGGGATGAAAATCTACAGATTTTAGATTTCAAATCAACGCGTTATATCATCATTTTCTTGCTCACTAACAAGAGATGTTTATGATTCCTCTAAAACTCAAACAAAAAATGGTTCTTATAAATTCAGAATCTGATCTAGTCTTCATTAGTAAAATCTGTACATTTATCTGTGGGAAGCATACACCGAAAGAATTCTCTTCGTTAATTTTACGAAGAATTCTTCATTAACTATTCTTCCTGAATTCTTCATTAAAATAACGAAATTTTCATTCATTTTCGCAAATTTTACGAAGAACATTTTACGAATATACGAAACTTCTACGAAACATTCTACATTAACTTTTCTTCGTAAAAAGTTCGTACTTTTAACGAAACTTTCTTCACATTTCATGAATTTTGTGAAGAAGTTTTTACGAATATTTTACGAAACATTCTGCGTTAAAATTTCTTCATAAAAAGTACGAAACATTTTCTTTGAAATAACGAAGAAGTTTCATTGAAGTTGTAAAATTTCCGTTCGCGGCATTAAATTGTCTTTTATAATGTGCTTGAGTGTATTCCTTTATTCTATTTTTTTATGCAAGTCTATGCTACTTCTCATTTGGGTGATAGCGCGCTATGAATAAAAGTGAAGCAATAAAACTAAAAATTATTCAAAAACTTAAGATGTAAAGTAGTGATGTCATTTTTCACACTTGCAACTACAACCAAATGCACTTTCGACTATAAATTTTTTTTTCTAAAAGTTCGAACATTTTTCAGAAAAGTTTTTCATAAAAAGTACGAACATATTTCATAAAAACTACGAAAATTTTTCATAAAAAGTACGAAACATTTTCATAAAAAGAACGAAATTGTTTCATAAAAAGTACGAAGATTTTTCATAAAAAGTACGAAGATTCTTCATAAAAAGTACGAATTTTTTTCATACAAACTACGAAAATTTTGGAAGAACTTTTCTTCGTAAAAAGTACGAAATATTTCGTACTTTTAATGAAAAGTTTCTTTGGTTGTAAAACAATGACAAATTTCGTACTTTTAACGAAATTTTTCGTTCTTTTTACGAAGAAAATTCTTTCGGTGTACTGGTTGAACTGATCTGCTTGGGAAAATATCTGTCATCAAATCCCTCTGACATTTTCAAAGGAAACTAGTATATTTGATTCATGGTGGTGGGTATTTAAGATTCGGTCCTGCCGAACCTACTGCTGTATATACTTGTTTTGTATCAAAAGTCACATTTTTCATTGAAATTTAAGAAACATAAAAGCTTTATTTCACTTAAAATGTATGTTAATTTAATTGTATTCATTTTTATTCTACTTCTGCAACAATATCTAAGTCATATCATTAGAAAATATCAATATGTTTCGTTTTAGTTGGCTTAAATCCGCTGAATTAATGATAAATTCGTGCACGTGTACATTTTTGCTAATTTTACCCAAGAGAGTAGAACCCATTCTTACTGTCTTGCAAGTTTGTACTGAATAACTTTTATTGGAAAATTTCCCCAAACAAGCCTATTGTTGTCCAATTTTCGTAAATGTAATTCCATTCCATTAATAAATAGCAGATTTGTTTTTATCGCGCGTTTAATAATGTTTTGATCCTATCAATAGTATATTTTTATTGTATTTTTTTTTTTTGATATTAAAAAATAATACCACATTCAAAATTTTATTTCCTTAATTTTTCTTGCATACACTGAAGAAAAGCATGCCCGGTTCCAAAGATTTTATACACTAATGATTTTGGTAATGATTCCGTGTCAAATTTGAATTTATTAGTTTTTTTCAGCTCTTTCTTCGTGAGCTATCAAAGTGCTTTAAAAACGTGCTAACGACAATTTAAATTACCAAATTCAGACTCGACTTCAAGTAGAAATTATTCTATGTATCAAATAAAATACGTCTTTAAAATAAAGTGTTGAAAACATCTTCTATTTTTGGACGCTTTTTTGGTTTGTGGTCACGATACAAAAACTCCACAAATTTAAATACTATTTCATTAATTTTAAGAATTTTTCAGAATTTACCCTAACAGAACTTTCTTTCATGTAAAGATACCTATTTTTAAGTTGGATCACTTAACTATAAGGACACTGGCAAAAAGACTTTGTCGACTTTTGGACAAGGAAAACAGTTTATATAAGAGAAATTCACAAATGCTATTATAAGCAGCGTTGCCACAGCTAAATTTTATTTTGGACCATATTTTTTTTTTCCAAAATCGGACCAAAATTCCCTCCAGCGGACCAAATTTCCAATTTCGAAGAAAAATGCCTTAAAAAATATTTTAACTATGTTGTATATAGTACTTTTATTAAAAAAGTTAAGTAAACCAGAATGGAATGATATGATTTACCATAGCGGTCGACAATTACTTTTCAACTTTTTTAAAACTTGAAAAAATTTGACTTTTCGAATTTTAAAGTCAATTACAAAAATTTGTGTTAAACTTTCGACTTAGAGGTAGTTAAAGACCACAACAGTCATGCATTTGTTTTATATTGGCATTGCCCCATGAAGATTCTCCCGATTATACTTCTTGATAGAATACAATAGATTTCCAAATTTTCAATCCTACTATTCCCCTTATTGCGCACATTCGAGTTTAGGCGTTAAAATTGTCCAAAATGATATAAAACCTTACCCAAGACCTAATACGCAAAATTTTTATTCGATTTTCTGGCATTGAAGTGGTATCTAATCCCACACGGACGAAAAAGACTGTTTTTCATATGTTTGGGTTTAAAAATTTAATTTAATTTAATTTAATTTATTCATATGTAACTAAGCCTTACAAAGACCTTATACAGTTACTTAAAACATCATTTTAAATACTACTCAAAACAATTCTCTTATTTCTAACATTAATATACTAACAATAATACAACAACAGGATACTACTCTATTAAATGTTTCTAATGTGTCTAATATGTCTCTATTAAATGTCTATTATATGTTTGGAACCCACATTTTTTAACACAATATTTTTAAGTGCAAGCATTTAATGTTCATAAACTAGCATAACATGATTGGGACATATATGTTAATATGTTAGAACATATTATGTTTGGGACATAAAATGTTTGTAAATATATTATGATTAGATTCAACCATATATTAATTAGGAAGTAGCATATAAACATATATGTGTTTAGAAAGAGAGACCTAGATAGTATGCTGCAAGTAAAATAATGGAAGTAACCAATTGACGCCTTAAAAATATATCCACACAAAGAAAATTTCATTAAAATTTTGTTCTACCAGAGTATGCCCTAAGGTGAAACATAATATGTTTGAACAATACAAACAATATTTTGTTTGCACCAATCCTGAAAATATATATGCTTGAAGCATACGTCTCTCAGACGTGTTTGGGGTATATGTTACAGAAGCGATTTTTTTTTTTTTTGAGGGTGCACTCTTGAAAAAAAGCATTTACGGTTCCAAAGATATTGTCAACCAATGATTCTGGTATTTATTCTGAGCCAAAGAAGCGGAATATTGAACACATTTACGTCACAATTCACTTGTAAATTTAAGTTTTGCGTACTTGATTCTAGAAAACAAATTTTAATTTATTAATTATTCCAGCTTTTTTTATTAATCCACTAAAAGTGAAAATTATTTTATGTTTCAAATAAAAAACGACTTTAAAATAAAGTGTTAAAAACATTTCCGAATTTTGGACAAGGAAAAAAAAACTATGTCAGAGAAATGAGTCTTCTATGCTACATGAAATCTTTGGCCTCACGAGAATATTTTTTCAGTGCATAGATACTATTGAATAGTGATAAAAATTCTGTTTGGTCCGACCATCGGAGCAAATTTAAAAATTAGAAACCTTTTGGACCAATTTTGGTCCGATCGGACTAAAATGGCAACGCTGATTATAAGCAAAATTCGCGTTCGTATTTTAACCATAAACAGCTTATCTACGCCTGAGAGACGTATGTGTTTTTTAGTTTTTCGCTCTCCCTCTTGAAAATGAGTACCGAAAATGGGATTTTTTTGTTACATAATAAATAAAAGTTTAGCCCAAAACGTTTTTAAATGATAAGGATTTGTATATAAAATCCGTGTAAGTATAAAAATTTAAAACAAAAATTCACAAATTTTGTCCACGTGATGACAAACTATGATACGTCCCACAGACGTATGTTTAGCTTATCCATGACTTTCGGTAGGGTTAAGGACATGAAATCTTTGGCTTCAGTGTACAAAGCTGTTCACATCTAAAATTTTAACTTTGTAATAACATAATAACTTGAGAATATTATAATAACATAAAAGGGACACCATAAACGAGTCAAATGGTAATAATCCTAATAATTTACTGACAGTTTAACTAAGGGGAAATATCTAAATTGGCAACGCTTGTCCATATCGGTTCATAATTAACTATATATTCAAATCTGGGGATCGGTGTATATGGGGGCTATACACCGATCCCCAGATTTGAACTCCAGATCCTCTAGGAAGAGAAAAATTCACGCGATCCGGTTGAAATTTGGTACGTGGTGTACGTATATAGTCTTTAACAACCATGCAAATTGATCCATATAGGTCCATAATTATATATAGCCCCCAAATAAACCAACTCCCAGATTTGGCTTGCGGAGGGTCTTAGAGAAGCAAATTTCATCCGATCCGGTTGAAATTTGGTGTGTGATGTTACTATATGGTCTCTAATAACTATGCAAAAATTGGTCCATATCAGTCCCTAGTTATATATTGTCCCCATGTAAACCGATCCCCAGTTTTGAACTCAGGATCCACTTGGAGGACCAAATTCATCCGATCCGGTTGCTACGTGGGATACGAATGTAGTCTCTAATAACCATGCAAACCATATCCATCCATATCGGTCCATAATTATATACAGACCCCATATCACCCGATCCCCAGATTTGACTTCTGGAGCCTCTTCACTGAAAAAAAGCATACTCGGATCCACAGATTTTGTCTTTACTTTAAAAAATTTGGTATTGATTCCGAGCCAAAGAAGCGGAGAATACAAGTAAGGATACTTTTAAGACGCAATTCTCTTTTAAATTTAGGTTTTGTGTACTTGCTTCTAGGAAGCAAATCTTAATTTTTCGCTTTCTCAGCTTTTTTTCTTCATATGCTATCAAAGTCCTTTAAAAACGAGTTAACGGCAACTTTATTTTCCAAATTAGGACTCGACTTCCAGTAGAAATTATGCTAAGTTTGAAGTAAAAAACTTCTTTAAAATAAAGTTTTGAAAAACATGTCCTATATTTGAACGATATTTTGCTTTGTAGTGAAGATGCAAAAAGACAACAAATTTAAAGACAATTTCATTAAATTTAAAGAATTTTTCTGAATTATTAAAGTCAAGTTGACCTTAGCCTATAAATTTTTTCCTTCATGTTAAGATACCCATTTTTAAGTCAAATAACTTAATTATAAGGACAATACGACTTCATTGAAAAATTTATCGACTTTTGGACAAGGAAAATATCTTTATTTTAGAGAAATGCGCCTTCTATGCTAAGCAAATTTTGTATTCGTATTTTAAAGACATGACCTCACGACAATATTTTTTTCTGTGTTGGCTCCAGAGGTCCAAATTTAAACAGATGCGGTTTAAATTTGGTACGTAATGTACGATATAGTCTCTAACAAACATGCAAAAATTCGTCCATATCGGTCTATAATTATATATAGCCCCCATACACTGAAAAAAAGCATGTCCGGTTCGAAAGATTTTGTCTTTAACATACGTTAACAATTTTGGTATTGATTCTAGGAAGCAAATTTTAATTTTTCGCTTTCTCAGCTTTTTTTCTTCATATGCTATCAAAGTCCTTTAAAAACGAGTTAACGGCAACTTTATTTTCCAAATTAGGACTCGACTTCCAGTATAAATTATGCTATGTTTCAAGTAAAAAACGTCTTTAAAATAAGGCGTTGAAAAACATGTCCTTTTTTTGAACGATTTTTTGCTTTGTAGTCAAGATGCAAAAAGACAAGAAAATCAAAATAATTTCATTAATTTTAAAGAATTTTTCTGAATTATTAAAGTAAAGTTGACCTTAGCCCAAAAAATTTTTCTTTCATGTTATTATACCCATTTTTAAGTCAAATCAGTTAATTATAAGGACAACACGACTTCATTGAAAGATTTATCGACTTTTGGACAAGAAAAAAAACTTTATATTGGAGAAATGCATCTTCTATGCTAAGCAAAATTTGCATTCGTATTTTAAGGACATGAAATCTTTGGCCTCACGACAATATGTTTTAAGTCTATAAACTGATCCCCAGATTTGACCTACGGAGCCTCTTGGAGGAGCAAAATTCATCTGATCCGGTTGAAATTTGGTACTTGGGGTACGTATATAGTCTGTAATAACCATGCAAAAAGTGGTCTATATCGGTTCATAATTATATATGGCCCCCATATAAACCGATCCCCAGAATTGACCTCCTGAGCCTCTTGGAGGAGCAAAGTATATGGTCTTTAACAACCATGCCAAAATTGGTCCATATCGTTCCGTAATCATTTATAGCCCCCATGATAGGTTAGGTTGTAACGAACCGCTGTCCTAAAATTTCATCCGACCGTGCTCAAGGAAATTGGGAGTAGTTCTTGGACAGCCAGTTACATAATCAAAAAAATTTTTTTTTTTTGAAACAAGACTTTTAAATAGTGTTAAGAAAATTGGAGAAAGTACATTAACGGATCTAGGACATTGCTACGGTGGTTGTTCTTATGTTTCGTCAATAAAATTCAAATTAGTAAGTCATAATAGAAAAATTATACATATTTATTTAAAACAAGTAAGTAAAGTAGAAAGTCGGGCGGGGCCGACTATATCATACCCTAAACCACCATTACAGAATTAGTAATCATAAGCATTTGTGGGGTAACATATAGGTCTGGGAGATAAACCGCAGTTGCATATTTAAGAAAATTAAGGGGTACATGTCTATGGGTGCTTTGTGTCAATCTGACTATAGCTCATAGTCAATGTTGCCACGGAAAATGTTCGGTTTACCCTACAAGGGCAAAAAAAGTTCCCTACTTTCCCATACATTTTCAAACAATTTTCCCTACTATATTTTTCTTTAAATTTAAAAAATTATACAAAACAAAAATGGTTCTAAGTACTTTATTATCTTAGAACATGAATATGCAACGTATATAACTTAGAATATAAATTTGTATTACCACCACGGTTGCCACAGTTGGTAGAATTCTACCCAAATTAGTAATCTTTTTTGTTAAATCTCTATAAAAATAAAATTTTGGAAAAAGTTTCTATAAACAAATTTTTGTGACAAATTTTTCTATAGAAATAAAATTTTGACATTAAATTCTATAGAAATAAAATTTTGAGAAAATTTTTTATAGTAATAATATTTTGAAAAAAATTTCTATAGAAGTACAATTTTGACAAAATGTTCTATAGAAATAAAATGTTGACAAAATTCTCTACAGGAATAAAGTTTACCACACATTGTTAAAGAAGAAGCCATGCCGGCTTCAAATTTCCTCCTCTAGAGGTACCAAAATGTAAAAATTATTACAAATTGTGTTGAGTGAAAACGTCCTACATTGTGGCCCTATGTCCCTACAAGACGCTAAATATTAGAAAAACCCTACATATAGGGAATTTCCCATATTTCTAGCAACACTGGCTGTGTTGATATGGCGCCTACGGAGTTAGTATGCCACTAATATTGAGCCCATTATTAAAAAAGAGAAAATCGTTCAATTAGTGCGGGTAATAAATACAAATTTGTAAAAATCGAGCAATATTCTTATGTAAGAGCTACAAGTAAGTTTAAGTACGATCGGCTAGTACATCAAAATTTGAAATTTGAGTAACATTGGTTAATAAATAAGAGTACTATGGCCAAATTTGGGAAAATCGAGCGATGCTATATATAGAAGCTATATCTAAATCTGAACCAATTTGCATAATATTTTGCGGGTTTGATTAATACCACAAAAGGTGACCTTGTGCAAGATTTGAGTAAGATCAGTTAAGAAATGAGGCCTGTATGGTCAAACATAAGGTTATTAGGGGCGAATTTTTCAAAATCGGGTGATACATATATGGGAGCTATATCTACATCTGAACCGATTTCGATGAAATTTTGCACATATAGTTAGTACTATAGAGGACTGGATCTAGCCAACTCTTAGTAAGATCGGTTAATAAATAAGGGCTCTATGGCCAAATTTTGGATAATCGGGCTATACATATATATGGGAGCTATATCTAAATCTGAAACGATTTCGATGATTTTTTGCACATATAGTTAATGCTATAGAAGACTACATTTAGCCAAATTTGGGTAAGATCGGTTGATAAATAAGGGTTTTATGGCCAAATTTAGAAAAATCGGGCGGTACATATATATGGGAGCTATAGCTAAATCTGAACCGATTTCGATGATTTTTTTTACATATAGTTAGCGCTATAGAAGATTATATTTAGCCAACTTTGAGTAAGATCGGTTGATAAATAAAGGTTTTGTGGCCAAATTTGGGAAAATCGGGCAATACATATATATGAGAGCTATATCTAAATCTGAACAGATTTGGATGAAATTTTGCAAACTTGAAGGGCGATGGAAAATATTACCTTTTGCAAAATTTGGTGACGATCCGTTAGAAAAAACGCTCAACGTGACCCTATTTGTCGAAATCGGGCGATATATATGGGAGCTATATCTAAATTTGATCCGATTTCTTCCAAATTCAATAGCGTTCGTCCTTGTGCCCAATAAACTCCCTGTACCTAATTTCATCAAAATCGGTTAATAATTGCGACCGGCATCCTGTGAACAACAAATACATGGACAGACGGACGGACGGACGGACGGACACCAAGCGCTAGATCGACTCAGGAGGTGATTCTGAGTCGATCGGTATATATTTTAAGGGGTCTAAAATCAATATTTCTGGTAGGCACATTTTTTGGCCGATCAAACTTATTATACCCTGACTACCCTGGGTATAAAAATGAATTCGGAATATAAATTAAACTAATTAACAATATCGCAAAGTGCAATACCGCAGAAAACAAACAGACGCGAAAATATTTAAGTAGTTAAAGTTAGTCGATGATATAAAGATTTGTGTTTAAATTTTAGTTATAAGAAAACTGATTAAGAGGGTAAAAAGGTGATATATACTTACGTGTCTCCATGTAGCGATCGCTGCATCTTTGATAAAGACCAATGTGTGTTATAAACTCGATTCAATTGTAGGTTAATAATAATTAAAAGTAAATTTAGCAATTTCCACTTCTGCGAATCTCTGGAACGAAGATAATAAAGAGCATCGATGATTGAATCCCAAATTCTGATTTTATAAGTTTCTTTTATGGCGACTCTAATTATAGAGAATTTCCATAATAATAGTTGACCTTTTAAATTATTGCTCTTGTTTCGAATAATGTCAAAAATTACGGATGCCTTGATTTTGATGTGGACTTCATGGGACAGAAAAACAAGGATACTAAGTGTCTGTCCACTAATGTAAATTGTCAGCAATAGCCATAGCTTATATGTTATATACCAAAAATTCTGGCTTGGTTTTAGAAGGAAGTTCTTAAAAATATTATTATGGACTCCAATGAGGTCAGCAATGGTTAAGTCCAAACTCGATATTTCTCGTCTTTTATATTATAAGGAAATTTTTTAGTATCTTCTTTTTTTATACCCTCCACCATAGGATGGGGGAATATTAACTTTGTCATTCCGTTTGTAACACATCGAAATATTGCTCTAAGACCCCATAAAGTATATATATTCTGGGTCGTGGTGAAATTCTGAGTCGATCTAAGCATGTCCGTCCGTCCGTCTGTTGAAATCACGCTAACTTCCGAACGAAACAAGCTATCGACTTGAAACTTGGCACAAGTAGTTGTTATTGATGTAGGTCGGTTGGTATTGCAAATGGGCCATGGTGTTAGTATACGGTCTCTAACAACCATGCAAAAATTGGTCCACATCGGTCCATAATTATATATAGCCCCCATATAAACCGATCCCCCGATTTGGCTTGTGGAGCCTCTAAGAGATGCAAATTTCATCCGATCCGGCTGAAATTTGTTAGTATATGGTCTCTAACAACCATGCAAAAATTGGTCCACATCGGCCCATTATTATATATAGCCTCCATATAAACCGATCCCCAGATTTGACCTCCGGAGCCTCTTAGAGGAGCAAAATTCGTCCGATCCGGTTGAAATTGGGTACGTGGTGTTAGTATATGGTCTCTAACAACCATGCAAGAATTGGTCCATATCGGTCCATAATTATATATAGCCCCCATATAAATCGATCCCCAGATTTGTCCTCCGCAGCCTCTTGGAGGAGCAAAATTCATCCGATCCGGTTGAAATTTGCAACGTGGTCTTAGTATAAGGCCGCTAATAACTATGCCAAAATTGGTCCATATCGGTCTATAGTTATATATAGGCGATCCCCAATCACACAAAAAGTGGTCCTTATCGGTTCATAATCATGGTTGCCACTCGAGCCAAAAATAATCTACCAAAATTGTATTTTTATAGAAAACATTGTCAAAATGTTATTTCTATGGAAAATTTTGTAAAAATTTTATTTCTATAGAACATTTTATCAAAATTTTATTTCTATAGAAAATTTTGTCAAAATTTTATTTCTATGGAAAATTTTGTCAGAATTTTATTTCTATAGAAAATTTTTTCAAAATTTTACTTCTATAGAAAATGTTGTCAAAATTTTATTTCTATAGAAACTTTAAACTTAATTATATACGTATTTAATCGGCCTTTTTTAGTTTAATATATACCACGTATGGACTATGTGGTATATATTACGGTGTTAGAAAGTTTTAAGATACCTTGCCATCGGCGAGTGTTACCGCAACCCAAGTAATTCGATTGTGGATGACAGTCTTCAGTAGAAGTTTCTACACAATCCATGGTGGAGGGTACATAAGCTTCGGCCTGGCCGAACTTACGGCCGTATATACATGTTTTTTTTTCTTGTTTCCTAGACGACCTTTTTTATTATTTCAAAGCTAATATGTTGTTTTTTCTTTTTTTTCATTATGGTTTGCAAGTGTCGCCTCCATAAATCAGTCCATTGTGACACCACATTGGTGAACTTCTCTCTTATCACTGAGTGTTACCCGATTCCATGTTAAGCTCAATGACAAGGGTCCTCCTTTTTATAGCCGAGTCTCAACGGCGTTCCACATTGCAGTGAAACCACTTAGAGAAGCTTTGAAACCCTCAGAAATGTCACCAGCATTACTGAGGTGGGATAATCCACCGCTGAAAAACTTTTTGGTGTTCGGTCGAAGCAGGAATCGACCTTGTGTATGCAAGGCGGGCATGCTAACCATTGCACCACGGTGGCCCCCATATAAACCGGTCGCCAGATTTGGTTTTGTAGCCTCTTGGAAGAGCAAATTTCATCCGATTTAGTTCAGATTTGATCCATTGTGCTAGTATATGGCTGCTAACAACCATGCCTAACTAGGTCTATATCAGTTATATATAGCCCTCAAATAAACCGATCCGTAATCACACAAAAATTGGTCCATATCGGTTCATAATTGTATAAAGCCCCCATATAAATCGACCCCCATATTTCAATTCTGGCTCTCTAATTACCGCGCAAAAGTTTATGCCGCTTCGTAATTATTAGTGGACTTCCATACACTGTTAGAAAAATATGTTTTTCATATGTTCCGATATAAACAACATGTGTTTCGGATAAATTTTTTAAACACAATATATTTAAGTGCAAAAATGTAATGTTCCTAAACTAGCATTAAATGTTTGGGACACCTATGATAGAATATATAATGTTTGGGACATGAATGTTTCATAAAAATAATATGTGTAAACATATATATGTTGTGATATTTTATTCAGAGAGCGACAGAGAGAAAGAGAGAGAGAGTATAGAGAAAGAAATAGAGATGGAAAAAGGGGAGGGTTGACGAAAGATATCAACATAACAAAGCAAGAGAGAAAGAAATAGAGATGGAACACGGGAGGGTTGACGAAAGATATCAACATAACAAAGCGAGAGAATCTAAAGAGAGCAATATCTGTGAAGCTGCTTGTATGTTGTTTCGGAAAACTGTTTTACGTGTTCATTTGTTTTGGCTATGCGCTTGGCATGTTAATAAGGCTTCCCCAACAATTTGATAAGCTTAAATCTAACTGCCTGTTCATGGAATTTTCGTTCGCCTCGAGACGAACGATTCGTCAAAAATCCCATACTGACATCTCGAAAACCAGAGCCTTTGGAATCCCAATTGTTTCGGTGGTCGATATTAAATCATAAATAATGTGTTCATGACAAATTTCAGAATTTTCTAACAAATATAGCTAAAGTTATTTTATTTTGAATCTAGACGAACGATTCGTCTCAAGTCGATTTTGTGTTTCATGAACAGGCAGTAAAAATAATTTTGCACAATTTAAAGAAACACGTGTTTTTCTTCGTTCAGGTTTGTGATTTCCTTGGAGCAAGTCGCAATGTTTGTTTTTTTAAGTAACTAAAGTGTCAAAGTATATATTTTTTGATAATAATTGTATAATAATTTTACTTATTTATTCAGCGGAAACTTCTACCATGAAAGCCAATGTTCTGTTCAATATGTGGAAATTAGACGTCCAATACGAAATCAGTTCCTACGATGAAGGTGTTTTATTGTTTCATAGTACAATATTATATAGTACAAAATAAAACAAAAAGAATTCTGCACAAATCTTGGGTTTCTTATTTATACAGATAAGAAATTTGGAGTAGGTCCTACATAAAGTAGCCTTCATAAAAAAGATGAAGAAAGTAGTATGAGACTTTCTGTAAAAAAGAGAAAACTAAAAACTTGGCAGAAAGTGGCAGGGCACATTCTTTTAACAAAATAAAAGGGAGAAGTCATAGCTAATGACTTCTTAGGCACGTAGATTTCAGAGAGTAGAAATCTACTACAAATCCTATAGAGCAATGTAGGAAATGATTACCTATAGCGGTGAGAAAAATAAAAGCGAGATCATGTTTAGTATTTTAAGTACAATTTATTTTACCATCCTTTGAGCGATGTTGATATTTCGGCTGACGTTGACAAAAGAGGAAGTTACAATTTGTATTTCAATTTAGAAACCTCACATTCTTCGCATATTGACAGTTAAAAATACTACCAAATTTATATTACATTTTTAGTACTTAGAGCTTAAACTAAATGAAGCGTATCAATTATTATTGTTAAACGAGGTTTAACAAAAGGCCTTAAATTGGCATTATTATAAACTCCTATTAAGAGGCCTCTATTTACATATGCTTCATAAAGCCTTTTGATGTATACTTTGTAAAAGGCCTGATTTTATCACACATTATACAGAACTTATTTGATGCAATTCCTAAAAGGCCTTAAAATAATGACTTTATATTAGCCCTTATTGTGTATGTTGCAGTCGGAGCCCTTGGTCGCCAATGACACCCTGTGTAAAAAATCAATGAATATTTATGTAATGGAAATTCAACCTTATGAAGAGCGACTCCCGCCGCTGGGTATTTCTATTATAAATATTTTAACGGTGAGGTTACCAATAGTTGTAATAGATTAAAGAGTAATATTCCATTTACAAAAACCTGTTTTGAACCAATTATATTTATCATTCCAATCAATATTGTTTTGTGATTTAACATACGTGGATGTGGCAATTCTTTAAATAAAAATTACGTCTTAACATTAAGAAATAATAAAAATATTGAAAACATTTTAAGAGTATATCAAATTATTTTAGATAACATTTTTTTACAAAATGCCTCGCGTAAGAAATTTAACTCGCAGACATGAACGCTTTCCACAACGGAATAATGCAAATGTTTATCCAATTAGAGCCGATGATATTAATCTATTGGTTGATAGTTATAAGTGTGCATTAAATATAACCTCAATTAACTTTGAATCCTATTTTTGATTGAAATGAATATATACTGTGGGTTATGTGGTTCGAAAATTTTCAAGTTTTGCCACCTCTTCGTCCAAATGTTTTTTCGAAGTCTCTGCGAAGATTCAAAATCAAACAATTCTGTACAAAAACAAAGATCCAAGAATTATTTGGAAATTTGTACTTCTGCTTTTCAAGCGAACGGACGTATTGTGTTAGTGCTCCCATTAAAACCATCTTTTCTCAAGGACTAAGCGATAAAACATCATATAAGTGTGAAATATAGAAAATATAGTGACTGTGCTTCATCTACATAATTTTCAAAATAATGAAAACGATCTAAAAACTATTTTATTTTACATAATAAAATATATGAATTTGTATAAATACGAAGAGTGGGTGAAGATATTATAAACAAAACATACAAACTATTCACTGAGAGAGGTTTTGTGAGTAAGAAACGTCAAACGCGTCGTTTTCCATGGTAAGTTCGGTGGCAAAAATTGCAGAGAACACCCTAGCTGGCATGTCCCACTTTAAAATTCATGATGTCTTTTACCATCGTAAACCATGGTAATCAACCGCGTTATGCCCAGCTGTACTTTTATGATGTGGAAACAGCTGTAAACTTCAGGATGAGCCATAGAGCAAATAACTCATGTGATGCAAATATAGCAATTGAGTTGGAAAGATCGAACTCATTTATACAGTCTTTTAAATCGATGGCAGGTTATTGCAAACCTCCCGATAACTTAGCAGGAGAGGTTTATTTGGCTATCAAAGTAAATAAGGAACCTGGATTTAAGGTGTTACAATGATATTATTTCCACAGATGTCGCAGTTATTTTTAAATCTGTTGATTTGAGCGTAATATGGTTGTTTTCCAAAAAGAATCAAATACAATGCGTTCTATTTCTGTACTTGACTCTTCGTTGGACCCATTGTTGTTTCCAAACGGTGACATCGGAAAGTATCCTAATATAGCTCATAATATAGAAACTACTGCAAATTCTCCAAAGGCCAGAAATCAAACGACTATGCTTCAATATGCTTCCTATAGACTTGCTGTGAGGGAAGATTTCAGCATAGGTTAAAGTTTAAAGTGGCAGCCCGATTAAGTTTCAGGCTCACTTAGACTATTCAGTCCATTGTGATACTACATTTAACTAAAAGTACCTATTACATATGGGCACATCTAGTTTTAACCACTGAACATTCTCTATTATTTTCTTTTGTTGAACCAACCAGATTGTTCCAAAAACATTAACAGACTGCTTAAATTAAAATTTTCTAGGTCCGCCAGTAATCTAAAGCTATGTGCCCCTAAAATTCGCTTACACCTTACACAAAATACAGGACACTCAATCTTCCTCTAAATAAGAGTGCAAGTTTCCGACCTGATATAATAGTTCGTGTATTTAAACTTCTGCTGAATGGTAAGAGATTCTATAATAAAGAAATTTTTGGCAGGACTGAAGCATTAATCTACACTGTTCAATTTCAAAAACGCGGTAGCCCTCATGCTCACATTTTGGCCACATTGAGATATGAGGATAGAATAGAAAATTGTTTCTGTTGAAATTGCGGACAACCAGACAAATCCAATATTGTACGATTTGTCAAAAACATATGATACATGACCCTGTGGTACTTTAAACATGAATTCAATTTGTATTAAAAATAGAAAATGTACCAAAAATTTCCCAAAGGCCTCTGATGACGTATGAAAACATTAATGGATATCCATCTTATAGAAGACGAGACGAGAATGGTGTTACAGTTGACGAACGTGGAGGCACAGTGGACAATCAATACGTAGTTCCATATAATCCGTATCTCCATGCTATATTTAGCTGCCATTTGAATGTTGAAATATGCACCACTGTAAAATCAAATACATTTACAAATTTGTATATTGGTTCTGCTGCATTACATATGGAACAACTGTGAAAATAAATGGGAAACTCGAATTAGAGGAGAGGAGGAGCCACCGTGGTGCAATGGTTAGCATGCCCGCCTTGCATACACAAGGTCGTGGGTTCGATTCCTGCTACGACCAAACACCAAAAAGTTTTTCAGCGGTGGATTATCCCACCTCAGTAATGCTGGTGACATTTCTGAGGGTTTCAAAGCTTCTCTAAGTGGTTTCACTGGAATGTGGAACGCCGTTCGGACTCGGCTATAAAAAGGAGGTCCCTTGTCATTGAGCATAACATGGAATCGGGCAGCACTCAGTGATAAGAGAGAAGTTCACCACTGTGGTATCACAATGGACTGAATAGTCTAAGTTAGCCTGATACATCGGGCTGCCACATAACCTAACCTAACCTAATTAGAGGAGGTAGTAAAACTATTTCCAGACTATCGTTTACGCATGCTTCTTTTACATATTCGACGACCGAGAAATGTCGAGAATTTACGTACTTTTGATGGCATTCTGCATCCCACATTTATTGCCGCTTGCTATGCCGTGGAATTACTTCTAATGATCGCGAGTGGCGTAAAGCTCTACAAGAGGCAAACGAAACGAAATCTGCTCAACAAATGCGAAAGTATTTAGTTTTATTTGTGCTATGAATGTTCCCTCGAATGCATTTGAATTATGAAATGAATTCAAATATTATATGATTGAAGCGTTTTTGCGGAATTTAAATGAAGATAATGGTACTAATAAAGCTTTAAAGTCTTCCGACTCCACAATGTTATAACGAAAATATCGATATAGTTAATATTGCCAAAGAAGATATGTTATTTGATGAGTTATATCAAACTGCAAATGTTGAAAAACGAACTATTATCGATAAAGTTATTCAAGAAGTTTTTTCTCACAATAATGGTAGCATTATTGTGAGATGTGGATAAGCATTTGTTTTAACAGCGTTAATTCATAAAATAAATGCAATGAATTTATAATATATTCCTTGTTCGTTTAGTGGAATTGCTTCCACTTTGTTGATTGGAGCACGTACATTGCACAACGTCTTTAAATAACCAATCAACTTCGTAGATAACTAAAAATATTCAATTAAAGTAAATAGTTCACAAGCTCAAAATTGCAAGTGCCTCCCTCCTTCACCATTATTGATGAGGTATCGATGTGTCCTATCTATGCCTTATTATTAAAACGATTTTATGAATGGAGATTTTAGACAGACACTATCAATGAGATGGCTAAGCAGCACAATATTCACCTAATATGGGTGTCTGGCCATAGGAACATACCGGGGAACTGCGAAGCGGGTGATTTAGCAAGGCTAGGGACTACCTTACATATTCCAGGGGAACTATAATCTGTTGGTATGCCCTGGCTACCTGAAGCTCATACTGCGTGAGAATGCTGTTATGATGGCAAATGTTCGATGGGAGAATTGCAAGGGTTGTAACGGCACCAAGCAAATATGGCCCCATTTAACCCGTATTCTACCGAGTTATAAAATAATCATCCGATTATAATAATGTTTGATTCACAGCATGTATAGGCTACCTTTAGTATATATATGAAAAAAAAAAAATTGTCATATCGGGTTCAGATTTCCGGAAAATGGGTGTCGCAATTAACAAAGAATACCCTTGTTGTTTTTTTATTTTGTCTGTGCAGCGATAACGGTACACTGGTGCATTGAACATGCCAATGTTTCTGTCGTCATATGACGAAGCTATGAGAATATGGGTTAAACTTAAACCGAACACTAGATATGTTAGTGTTCTCGAGACGTCAGATATCACTCCTGATATCTGCTATAACGCGACGCTGCCTGGTAGGCGATTTTGCAAAAACTATTGGCGCGAAGTATAATGAATATTGCATGAACTGCCATGATTCGGAGGAAAAGGAATGAATTAAACATCTCTTGTGTGAGTGTCCTGCATTTTGTGTAAGGCGTAAGCAAATTATAGGTGCATATAGCTTTAGATTACTGGCGGATCTGGAAAACGTTAACTTAAGCAGTCTGCTAATGTTTTTGGAACAATCTGGTTGGTTCAACAGAAGAAAGAAAGAAGTGTCATATGTAATAGGTACTTTTAGTTAATGTATCACAATGGAGTGAGCCTGAAACTTAATCGGGCTCGCACTTTAACCTAGCCTAGACAGACACTTCCAGTAATTCTCCATGGAACACGAGTTTCTCTTATTGATAATTGCATCAAATCATTGCCTGAGTATAGCAAATTCCAAAAATTTTCCCTGACACAAAACATGAGAGTACATCCAAATGAAATTGATCGTGTGTTCCCCGGTATAATTTTGTTAGAATTTCTTTATTTGGTGTCTGTTCGTTCGGGATATTCAATGTGGACCTATGTTAACCTACCCTAAGTAGAATATATATCTATAAATTAACAAATATTTATAAATCTTTCACTTTTCATATTGAGTCAAGAAATTTCTGTAAACAAATATCATTTTATAAATAAATATATATCTAGAACTATTTAATAAATCTATATACTTATGAATTTTTTCACTTATCATATTAGGTTAGCTTAGGTCAGCGTTGCCAATTTAGCTATTTTCCCGCTAGATTTGGCTATTTATGAAGTCGTTTAGTGAAAAAAAAATTTTTTGCTTTTATCTTTTTTCTGCTTTTCTTCTTGACCGTTTTAGCTATTTTCGACATGTTTCTATTCAAAAATATCTATAAAACGGCGTTTTCTATCTAAGCCTTGTTGCCAGAATAAGGTTTTCCACATATTTCAAAGCTCAATTGAAACATTACATTTAGAATATTAACATTTGACTCCCCAGCAAAAAAATTGGAAGTTCTTCCAAAGACACAACTTTAAAAGCACTTCCAGAAGATGCACTCCCAATGATGTTCTTTATTTTAACTACCCAGGAAGTTCTTTTAATTAAATTTTTTATAACTTAGTAATTTTAACTTTTTTTTGTTTCAAATAGCTTAAAAACAGAGTAAGTATTCATAAAATGGTACAAATCATTTAAAGTTTGTCGAAAAAAATTCTAATTCCAATCTGAAAAAATTATGAATTTTGAAAATATTTTAGGTCAAACGTTTCCGATAAGCGTTAGAATCCATTAAAAATTATAACAATTATCTATTTGACAAAATATCACAGAATATTTTAATTTACATCCAAGACATTCAATTTGGATCACACCTAAAGAAGTGATGCAAATTCAGTGCAACGGCTGTTGAAATGGAGGACTTCCGTCATATGACAAGCCCATGTTAAATTCATCGCTTCTGCGTCAATTTTGCACCACTTCCGGATCCAAAAAGAACATTTTCATTACTTTTTTTGGCGACCCTTTTTTTGCTGGGTCGTTTATCCTTTTTATGTTATTATAATATTCTAAATTTATTTTGCTTTGAACGCTGAAAATATATTGTCGTGAGGCCAAAGAGTTTGTACACTTATGTATAGTGATCTTTTATATTTCCACATTGCCACCAGCAACATTGTTGGCTGTTATCTATGTGGACAAATGCGAATGTATCTTGTCTGTAGGCAGAAATGTTATCAGCGGTCTACCTAAATATAATAGAACCATTAGGGCTGATAACACACAGATTAGGATGCTACACATGCGTATAGTAATAAAATCCACGTGAAGGATTTTCCACACGAAGAGATAACAGCAAACACTTAGCTATAATTAGATTAAGAAGTATTTTACTTTCTAGTGTATAAGTTATTGTAAATTTAACAATAAAGAGAGTTTCCACTAAACCATCGTGGCGGGCACATCGCTTTATTTTCTTCCTTCACCTGTATCTTTGATATACAACTAGGAGTCGTTGTACATTTTGGTGACCCCCACGTGATAGGTAGGCATATTGAAAATGTCTAATCTATCAATGTGATAGAAACACGCAGGGCCAAACCCGTGAGTGGGTAGTGCTGTGAGTGTTAGACAAAAAGTGTAGTTAAATTTCGAGGAAGGAATTTTCTAAAAAATAAATAAAAAAACATACATTTCGTGAATATGAATTTCGAATAATTCATTAAACAACAAAGGGTGTTGGGCGAATATATTGTATGGCTTTGTTTGCAATTGGACAAAATTGTTAATTCTTCACATACAGAGAAAGGAAAGGTAGAAGTAAGAGAGTGTGTAGCCTTAGGAAAATCCTTCTATGAGTTACAGAAGGATTTTATAGAAAATGATGGGGAGCTCCTTTGTGTGGGACAAGCTCCATTCGAACATAAAATATTCACTCTAGGTGTGGAGTATTCTTTTAAAAAAATTATTATCTAGGCAGGCAGGCAGGAACGAGGAAGTATCCTTTAAAGTAAATAAATTTATATATGAAGAACTTAGGAATCTTTTGGAAAAAGAATATTTTCTTGACATTTGTGCTGATGTTATCTGAAATGATAACTCAATAAAATCAGCACCAGAAAAATCAAACATAAAAAACGATTATTTTGAAATCGGTGGAATGTGGTTTCCATTAAGAATAGAAATTCCTAAATTAGTCCCAATCGTGGATGATTTTAGTGGAGACCATTTCAAAATAAATGGAATGTGATTCCATAAAACTTCCATTGAACTGTGAAGGAACATATGAGGGACCAATAGGCGATAAAAATGCCGGGAAGGTTCATCCAAACTGAGAATGGTTTGGATGAGAATAATAGCGACATGTCAGACACAAAGACAGTGGTCCCAAAAGATATAAAAGCATCGAAAGGAAGAAAGGTGCAAAGCGATGTGTTGTGTGATAATGATGGCAGTATTAACGTTGTTTCAAAACCTGATTCGAGTATCAACTCAAAGATGTCCGCGGTAAAAATATTGAACAAACAACAGAAAAAGAAGGAAGTTATAGCTGCCAAAAATGGGAAGTCGCAAACAACAACTAGTGGGATAACATCATCATCCACTGCAGCGAAATCAGTGGACTTTCCAAAAAAGGGTCCAAAATTTATCTTTTAGGGAACTTTTTAATTGATAAAATAAAACTTCCGCATGACCATTGCATTGTGAAAGATGGTGGTCTATGTTCTTTATCCGTTGCCCGCCTATTAATTGTTTAAATGATGTTCTAATTCTGTCCAACTCTGTACAATTGATGTCTGACAAAGACGATTTGCATACCTCATTGTAAAGAGCACTAATTGAATTTCCCACTTTTTCCTGCCAACTAATTCTTTCTAATATACTCATTTTGTCGGAATTCATATAACAGAACCGATAACGTTTAAATATTACAAAGATACAAGAACTTCAAAACGTGAACAAACAAAACACAACACAAGAGAACCAATCTTTCAAATCCGAAAAAAAAACAAACAAAATAAGAAACAATATGAAAATACCAATATATATTTCTCTCTTAGAGAACAAAAACCAAAATATTTCACAAACAACAAGAAAAAATAGAGAAAAAATATATATTTTAATTTGACTTACCGTCTTTTTTCACCTGAAAAATATCTATAAATTTTTGTTCTTCTCCTTTTTTATTATTAGGACACTCTTCTTCTATATCTTTTTGAATTTTTCTAAAAATGTTTCCTTTTTTCACTGGTTTCACTTCTGCACTTTTTTTTTTGTTTTTTGCATTAAATCTTTTATTACGCGACGCGGTATGTTCTTCTTTGTATATTTATCTTTCTTTATACCCTTCACCACTACTGTGGTACAGGGTATAATAAGTTTGTGCATTTGTATGTAACGCCAAGAAGGAAAAGTCTGAGACCCATCGTTTAGTATACCGATCGTCTTAGAATTAAATTCTGAGTCGATTTAGCGATGTCCGTCTGTCTGTCTGTCTGTCTGTCTGTCTGTCTGTCTGTCTGTCTGTCTGTCTGTCTGTCTGTCTGTCCGTCTGTCTGTCTGTCTGTTGATGTATTTTTGTGTGCAAAGTACAGCTCGCAGTTCTAGTCCGATTGTCCTAAAATTTGGTACAGGGTCCTGTTTCGGCTCAAAGACGATCCCTATTGATTTTGGAAAAAATCGGTTCAGATTTAGATATAGCTGCCATATATATTTTTCACCGATCTGGTCATAATTGGCGTGTATATCAACCGATCTTCCTCAAAATCCGTACATCCGAATATTTTATGAGTCTCGAAAAACTTGCAAAATATCAGCCAAATCGGTTCAGATTTAGATATAGCTCCCATATATAGCTTTCGCCCGATTTACACTCATTTGCCCACAGATGCCAATTTTTTGCTCCGATTTAGTTGAAATTTTGCACAGGGAGTAGAATTAGCATTGTAGCTGTGCGTGTCAAATTTGGTTGAAATCGGTTCAGATTTAGATATAGCTTCCATATATAGCTTTCGCCCGATTTACACTCAAATGACCACAGAGGCCAATTTTTTGCTCCGATTTAGTTAAAATTTTGCACAGTGAGTAGAATTAGCGTTGTAGCTATGCGTGCCAAATTTGGTTGAAATCGGTTCAGATTTAGATATAGCTCCCATATATAGCTTTCGCCCGATTTACACTCATACGACCACAGAGGCCAATTTTTTGCTCCGATTTAGTTGAAATTTTGCACAGGGAGTAGAATTAGCATTGTAGCTATGCGTGCCAAATTTGGTTGGAATCGTTTCAGATTTAGATATATCTCCCATATATAGCTTTCGCCCGATTTACACTCATATGACCGTAGAGGCCAATTTTTAACTCCGATTTAGTTGAAATTTTACACAGGGAGTAGAATTAGCATTGTAGCTATGCGTGCCAAATTTGGTTGAAATCGGTTCAGATTTAGATATAGCTCCCATATATATGTTTTTCTGATTTCGACAAAAATGGTCAAAATACCAACATTTTCCTTGTAAAATCGCCACTGCTTAGTCGAAAAGTTGTAAAAATGACTCTAATTTTCCTAAACATCTAATGCATATATATCGAGCGATAAATCATAAATAAACTTTTGCGAAGTTTTCTTAAAATTGCTCCAGATTTAAATGTTTCCCATATTTTTTTACTAACATTGTGTTCCACACTAGTGCATTAGCCGACTTAAATTTTGAGTCTATAGATTTTTGTAGAAGTCTATCAAATTCTTCCAGATCGAGTGATATTTAAATGTATGTATTTGGGACAAACCTTTATATATAGCTCCCAACACATTTGACGGATGTAATATGGTATCGAAAATTTAGATCTACAAAGTGGTGCAGGGTATAATATAGTCGGCCCCGCCCGACTTTAGACTTTCCTTACTGGTTTTTAATATGTATTGCTTTCTTATATTTCACTTTTTAATATAGCACTTTTTGCAATTATTTTACATTACTTCTTAGATAAATATACATATATTTTTTTTTTACAATTGAACGCGACACTTTTCGGTATATATATATTTTTTTAATCGCTACACTATTTGAATCCCTGGTGGGGGGAAACTCAAAATTCAAAAAGTGTTCACTATTTTTTTGTGCGATATTCACCACAGTCGAGTGTTATAAGTTCCTTACCACTGGTGGGGGGAAACTTAAAATTCAAAAGTGGGTACGGGGTCACCAAATGACTCGGGTATTTCTAATTTTTGTAAAAACGCTGGACCTTCAAACCATAATTTATTACCTATTAGCTCCTTCCTCAGAAGCCCTCGAGATAATAAATCTGCAGGATTCTCGTGGGATCTTACATGTCGCCACTGGAATATCTCCGTTCTGCTTTGTATAGAACTCACTCTATTCGACACAAATATCTGCAATGTAGCAGGTTCCAATTTTAGCCAACTTAAGACTATCGATGAATCAGTGTGGAATGTAATGCTACTAGTTTCGATCGGATCTTTTAAACCTTCTACTACAGTTTCCATCAAATCAACCAGCAACATACTTGCACACAATTCTAAGCGCGGCAAAGTTACTATTTTTAACGATGCTACCCTTGACTTTGATGCGGCTAACCTACCTATATCATCCATAGCTCGTACATATACAGCCGCTCCATATGCTTTCATTGAAGCATCACTAAAGCCGTGCAGTTCAATTTGACTAGGATTTGACAAAATTTAAAAAAGCACTTTCGAAACAAGAAGCGCTTTAAGAATCTGAGACGGCGAACAAGTGGAACGGATTATCTAAGACAAATAAACCCGATGAGCAAACTGCCGAAACTATGTACAAAATAAATAAGGATAAGAAAACTGGTCAAGCTGAGATAGACGAAGAGCCAAATAAATCAGAATATGCTTTGGTTTCTGCTACAAATTCGAGATTAATCAACGACAAAGAAATCCACATGACATAGGAGCTAGATCAATTGGAGGTTTCGGTCTTAAATATCAAAGGTTTTCATCATTATTATATATGGTTATCACGAGATAAGTCATTTGTAGGCGGAATAATCGTCTTCAAATTATATCATCGATGGGAAATAGAATCCATTTCTGTCTGGTTGCTGCAATTATACGCCAAATTAAAAAAGGTAAATTGTAATTATTTATGTACTCCAAATTTAGTTCCTTAAAATACGAACGCGAATTTTGGTTATAATATCATTTCTGAACTTCTCTTATATAAACTTTTTTCCTTGTCCAAAAGCCGATTAAGTCGTTATGCCCTTATAGTCAAGCGATTCAATTTAAAAATTGGTATCTTTACATAAAAGGCTAGGGTCAATTCTAAAAAATTCTTAAAATTAAAGAAAAAGTCTTTAAATTTGTGGAGTTTTTGTATCTTGAGCACAAACCAAAAAAGCGTTCAAAAATAGAAGATGTTTTCAAACACTCTATTTTAAAAACGTATATGTTACATAGAATAATTTCTACTTGAAGTCGAGTCTGAATTTGCAAATTTAAATTGTCGTTAGCGCGTTTTTAAAGCTCTTTGATAAAGGCTGATACGGTCAAAATTTGGTCAAGGGAAAACGCGTGTAAATCGGTGAAATCGTTTATTTAAAAAATCAAATTAAATTTCTTTTTCAAGTTCAATTAGTATAAAATTCAGGAAAAATATTCAGTTAGGCTTTCGCTTTTCCAAATCCGAATTGCCGGGCCTCACGCTTGACACCTGCCATCAGATTTTGTACAGCCACCTTCTTCGCCTCAGAAAGCCAGTTTGCCTTGAACTGCTGCTCGTCCTTAGCAGTTTTTATGGTCTTCTTTAGGTTCCGCTTGACAATAGCCCAGTATTTCTCAATTGAGCGGAGCTCTGGCGTGTTGGGAGGGTTCTTGTCCTTGGGAACCACTTGCACGTTGTTGGTGGCGTACCACTCCATGGCCTTTTTACCGTAATGGCAAGATGTCAAATCCGGCCAAAACAGTACGGAACAACCGTGTTTCTTCAGGAAAGGCAGACGTTTATTCAAACACTCTTTCACGTAAATTTCTTGGTTGACAGTAGAGGTGTGCGCGTGAGGGAGTTTTCACGCACGCTCACAAATTCAAAATGTCATTCACGCACGATCACGCACGCCTGTTTTAGAATTGCTCACACTCACGCACGCTCACGAATGAATTCGTAACATTCACGCACGATCACGCACGCCCGTTTTTGAATTGCTCACACTCACGCACGCTCACGAATGAATTCGTAACATTCACGCACGATCACGCTCGCCCGTTTTGGAATTGCTCACACTCACGCACGCTCACGAATGAATTCGTAACATTCACGCACGAAGGTTTTTATTGATTCACGCTCACTCACGTTCACGAACCAAAATCCTGCAAAGATAAACACTCACGATTGCAGAATAGTGACTACCGCACGCTCACGACGGGATATATCAACTCACGCACGTTCACGAACAACAAACTTATTCACGCACACTCACGATTCGAAAAAAACTACTCACGCACGTTCACGAACAACGAAACGTACTTCCACACACTCACGATTCATAAAAAAAACTATTCACGCACGCTCACGATGTAAAATGCAACTCACGCACGTTCACGACTATTATACTTACAAAACAAACGAAAAAATGTAATTCACGAATGAGTACGAACTTAAAAACTTACTCACTCTCGCTCGTGATACAAATGAGCTACCCACACAAATTCGCCAAAATATTTCTAATTAATAATCTGAAGTTGAAAACGTACTCAATTAAAAAACAAGTAAGGAAAGTCTAAAGTCGGGCGGGGCCGACTATATTAAACCCTGCACCACTTAGTAGATCTAAATTTTCGATACCATATCACATCCGTCAAATTTGTTGGGGGCTATATATAAAGGTTTGTCCCAAATACATACATTTAAATATCACTCGATTTGGACAGAATTTGATAGACTTCTACAAAATCTATAGACTCAAAATTTAAGTTGGCTAATGCACTAGGGTGGAACACAATGTTAGTAAAAAACCAGTAAGGAAAGTCTAAAGTCGGGCGGGGCCGACTATATTATACCCTGCACCACTTTGTAGATCTAAATTTTCGATACCATATCACATCCGTCAAATGTGTTGGGGGCTATATATAAAGGTTTGTCCCAAATACATACATTTAAATATCACTCGATCTGGAAGAATTTGATAGACTTCTACAAAATCTATAGACTCAAAATTTAAGTCGGCTAATGCACTAGGGTGGAACACAATGTTAGTAAAAAAAAATTTTCGATACCATATCACATCCGTCAAATGTGTTGGGGGCTATATATAAAGGTTTGTCCCAAATACATACATTTAAATATCACTCGATCTGGAAGAATTTGATAGACTTCTACAAAATCTATAGACTCAAAATTTAAGTCGGCTAATGCACTAGGGTGGAACACAATGTTAGTAAAAAAATATGGGAAACGTTTAAATCTGAAGCAATTTTAAGGAAACTTCGAAAAAATTTATTTATGATTTATCGCTCGATATATATGTATTAGAAGTTTAGGAAAATTAGAGTCATTTTTACAACTTTTCGACTAAGCAGTGGCGATTTTACAAGGATAATGTTGGTATTTTGACCATTTTTGTCGAAATCAGAAAAACATATATATGGGAGCTATATCTAAATCTGAACCGATTTCAACCAAATTTGGCACGCATAGCAACAATGCTAATTCTACTCTCTGTGCAAAATTTCAACTAAATCGGAGTTAAAAATTGACCTCTGTGGTCATATGAGTGTAAATCGGGCGAAAGCTTTGTATGGGAGATATATCCAAATCTGAACCGATTTCAAGCAAATTTGGCACGCATAGTTACAACGCTAATTCTACTCCCTATGCAAAATTTCAACTAAATCGGAGCAAAAAATTGGCCTCTGTGGGCAAATGAGTGTAAATCGGGCGAAAGCTATATATGGGAGCTATATCTAAATCTGAACCGATTTGGCTGATATTTTGCAAGTTTTTCGAAACTCATAAAACATTCGGATGTACGGAATTTGAGGAAGATCGGTTGATATACACGCCAATTATGACCAGATCGGTGAAAAATATATATGACAGCTATATCTAAATCTGAACCGATTTTTTCCAAAATCAATAGGGATCGTCTTTGAGCCGACACAGGACCCTATACCAAATTTTAGAACAATCGGACTAAAACTGCGAGCTGTACTTTGCACACAAAAATACATCAACAGACAGACAGACGGACAGACAGACGGACAGACAGACAGACGGACATCGCTAAATCGACTCAGAATTTAATTCTAAGCCGATCCGTATACTAGAAAGTTGGTCTATGATTACTCCTTCTTGGCGTTACATACAAATGCACAAACTTATTATACCCTGTACCACAGTAGTGGTGAAGGGTATAATTAACAGATACAATTAACATTTTAATCAAATCAAAATATAAATTCAATTAAAATTTGGATTGATTTTGGCCGAAAAACTTAATTAATTTTTAATTGAGGCAATCAATGATTTATAGTGTTATTGTTTACTTATTTTATTTTTTATTATATTATAATTACATATATTATAATTATACTATATAGAATTATTTTTTTTTACATCTAAGCCAAAATTTAATGAACCAATGAAACCAATTATTTCCGAAAATTATTAATTTTTTATTTGGAAGTATGTTTTCAATTTAAAAATGTAAAAATGTTCAATCATTATTATACCCTTCACCACTACTGTGGTACAGGGTATGATAAGTTTGTGCATTTGTATGTAACGCCAAGAAGGAAAAGTCTGAGACCCATCGTTTAGTATACCGATCGTCTTAGAATTAAATTCTGAGTCGATTTTGCGATGTCCGTCTGTCTGTCTGTCTGTCTGTCTGTTGATGTATTTTTGTGTGCAAAGTACAGCTCGCAGTTTTAGTCCGATTGTCCTAAAATTTGGTATAGGGTGCTGTTTCGGCTCAAAGACGATCCCTATTGATTTTGGAAAAAATCGGTTCAGATTTAGATATAGCTGCCATATATATTTTTCACCGATCTGGTCATAATTGGCGTGTATATCAACCGATGTTCCTCATATTCCGAACTTCCGAATATTTTATGAGTCTCGAAAAACTTGCAAAATATCAGCCAAATCGGTTCAGATTTAGATATAGCTCCCATATATAGCTTTCGCCCGATTTACACTTATTTTCCCACAGAGGCCAATTTTTTGCTCCGATTTAGTTGAAATTTTGCATAGGGAGTAGAATTTGCATTGTAACTATGCGTGCCAAATTTGGTTGAAATCGGTTCAGATTTAGATATAGCTCCCATATATAGCTTTCGCCCGATATGAACTTATATGGCCCCAGAAGCCAAAGTTTTACCCCACTTTGCTTAACATTTTGCACAAGAAGAACGTGAATTTCATCGTGAGCGTGAATTTGTCGTGAATGTGAGTTTCTTCGTGAGCGTGAATTTTCTCGTGAGCGTGAATTTTTCGTGAACGTGAATTTTTTCGTGAACGTGAATGTCATCGTGAGTGTGAAGTTTTCGTGAATGTGAATTTCTTCGTGAACGTGAATTTCTTCGTGAGCGTGAATTTTGTCGTGAGCGTGAATTGTTCGTGAATGTGAATTTTTTCGTGAACGTGAATTTTGTCGTGAGCGTGATTTTGAAAAAATTTACTCACGCACATTCACGAACAGAATTTGATGTTCACGCACGACACATTTTTGTTCAGTCCCATTCACGCACATTCACGTGATTTGGTCAAAATTTCATTCACGAATCTCGTGACTCACGCGTGAATCACGCGTGTCACGAAAATTTCGTGTCACGCGCACACCTCTAGTTGACAGTCCCGGAAGCTATGAAAATGCTGCTTTTCAAGCCACAGGTACAGATGGCTTGCCAAACCAGATATTTCTTTGCGAACTTTGACAGTTTTATGTGCTTGAAAATATCTGCTACCTTTCCCCTTCCTTTTGCCGTATAAAACTCCTGTCCCGGAAGCTGCTTGTAGTCGGCTTTGACGTAGGTTTCGTCGTCCATTACCACGCAGTCAAACTTCGTCAGCATTGTCGTGTACAGCCTCCGGGATCGCGCTTTGGCCGTCGTATTTTGTTTATCATCGCGATTTGGAGTCACTACCTTCTTGTAAGTCGATAGTCCGGCTCGTTTTTTGGCTTGATGCACGGTTGTAGACGATACACCCAGCTTATTTGCGGCATCTGGGAGAGAGAGGTTAGGGTTTCGCTTGAAACTACCGGCAACTCTCTTTGTCGTCTCAGCGGCTTCCAGTTTTCGATTTCCCCCCGATCCAGACTTCCTGGCTGTCGACAAACGTTCCCCAAACACTTTAATTACATTTGTAACGGTTGATTTGGCAACTTTTAGCGATTTTGCCAGCTTTGCGTGCGAGTAGCTCGGATTTTCGCGATGCGCGAGCAAAATTTTGATACGCTGCTCTTCTTGCTTGGACGGCATTTTGACAACAGAAGAGTGAATTCCAAAATCAAAATAGGAGCAACATTCTACACACACACCTTCAAAATGAGGGGTGTTACGGTTTTTTAAATGCAAAATTGAAAGAAATACGTCAAGTTTATATTGACCAAATTTTGACCGTTTCACCCTTTACACAGAGTCATTATAAAGTCCATAATTGCGTACAGACTTCAAAATTCCTAAATTCTTTCTCCCAAGATGGCAGTGACAATTTTTATATCAAACGTTGTTTTTTTCATTTGTTGTTGATTCTTGAAATTCGAAATATATTTCCATGTATGCAATTCCCGTTTTTATAAAGTCTGTAGCTTCGTGCTCATAAAAAACGGAACATTTTGCATCTACCATGATATTTGTGTCATTTTCTATAGCCAATACGATGAATATTATTCAGACTATTTTTTAAGAAATAATGTCAACAGCTGACCAATATAAAATTAGTATTTCGATTGCAGGTAATTGAAATTCCGGGATTTTTGCTCAAATTTTGTGAAAGATTCGGGAATCTTCCTGAAGACGACACTCCGGGACAATCCAAGCGAACCCCGGCCATCTGGCAAGCCTATATAGATCCCATCACAAGTTTTTCTCAAGGAAGTCATATTGAACACGCCCTTTTTATACCCTTCACCATAGGAGGGGGTATATTAACTTTGTCATTCCGTTTGTAACACATCGAAATATTGCTCTAAGACCCCATAAAGTATATATATTCTGGGTCGTGGTGAAATTCTGAGTCGATCTGAGCACGTCCGTCCGTCCGTCCGTCCGTCCGTCTGTTGAAATCACGCTAACTACCGAACGAAACAAGCTACCGACTTGAAACTTGGCACAAGTAGTTGTTATCGATGTAGGTCGGATGGTATTGAAAATGGGCCATATCGGTCCACTTTTACGTATAGCCCCCATATAAACGGACCCCCCAATTTGACTTGCAGACCCTCTAAGAGAAGCAAACTTAATTCGATCAGGCTTATATTTGATACATGGTGTCAGCATATGATCTCCAACAACCATGCAAAAATTCGTCCACATCGATCCATAATTATATATAGCCCCCATCGCCAGATTTTGCTTGCGGGGCCTCTAAGAGAAGCAAATTTCATACGATCCGGCTTATATTTGGTACTTGGTGTCAGCATATGATCTCTAACAACCATGCAAAAATTGGTCCACATCGGTCAATAATTGTATATAGCCCCCAAATAAACCGATCTCCCGATTTGGCTTGCGGAGCCTCTAAAAGAAGCAAATTTCATCCGATCGGGGTGAAATTTTGTACATGGTGTTAGTATATGGTCTCTAATGACCATGCAAAAATTGGTCCACATCGGTCCATAATTATATATAGCCCCCATATAAACCGATCACCAGATTTGACCTCCGGAGCCTCTAAGAGAAGCAAATTTCATCCGATCCGGCTGATATTTGGTACATTGTGTCAGCATATGATCTCTAACAACATGCAAAAATTGGTCCACATCGGTCCATAATTATATATAGCCCCCATAAACGCCGATCACCAAATTTGACCTCCGGAACCTCTTGGAAGACCAAAATTCATTCGATTCAGTTGAAAATTGGTACACCGAAAAAAAAGTTTACTATTTTTTATGAAAAATGAACTAACCCATAGTAAGAATGACCATGATTTGGCGCCAAAGATTTTTTTCATCTAGATAAGTTCATGATTTTCTTATAAATTAGTTCATGTATTACATCGTATTTTAGTTCATTATTACTATGCTGTGGGAAGAATATAGTTAAACTCATTCAAAATATTCCTGCTATCCGGAAAAATTAACAATTTTTTGGGAAACCTGTATTGAGAAATTGGTTTGAAATAAACTGTTTGTCGGTATAATTTTCAAAAAAGTAGAGAAATTGAGGAATCAAAAGTACAAAAAGCCTGTATACAACTAAGAAATTTTTCGTACAAAACAAGTCAATTTTCTATAACCACCAGTATTTAATTTCAAAGAATTATTATTATATTACACAAAACTATGGCTTATGATATACAATAAAGGAAATATTTTTATTAGTACGTTGGACGCATTTACTTCTCGGTAGTTAGTAATTGCTTCTTCAAAAGAGTAATATTCTATGTTATTAGGACTAAACTAATTAATTTAAATGTCCATGTTTTCTATCCATATGAAAGATATATGTGGCATAAGTTGCTATATTCAATTGAATTGTCCAATTTCATCGATTTTGGCTAACTTTTGTTGGGCGGATTTGGCTTAGAGGCATCTGAAGTTATACAAAATATAAGAAAAATATTATTAATTAATTAATTCTATCGTTCATATTGATCTTTAACTTACGGTTTTCAAGAGTATTTCCTAGAGCCAATAAGGATATCAGCTTAATTAGTATTAAACAGTAAGAATATTCAAAAAATTACCATTGCGAGACCTGTCTACCTGCAAGTGAAAAAAATAATTTTTAATAAATTGAAATTTTGGTTTTATTAAAAACGGACAAAATACCGTTTACAGAAAAACTTACCACATTGAAAAATCCATCCAGTAGGTACATTATTGGAATCATATCCATGGACAAATGGGACAAATGAAATTATTCTCAGAATATAATTGAAATAAAAATATTATAAAATTAGACATGATTTCCACTTGTCAGTATAGCATTTAGTATTTAAGGTGGATATTAAGTTCGAGTTTAGCGGCTAAAATTGCAATTTCCATGATAAGTTTTCTTTAATAATCCATTATAAAAAATAATCTTTATAAAAAAACTTGATTTGGGCTATTCTCATTCAAGTTATATTTAAATTTGTATCGAAGACGTATAATTGTATACTTTGCTTAGTGATTTATTTTTAATTTTAGCGGCTAAACTCGAACTTAGTACTCACCTGTAGGAATTGCTGTAACATAAAAAATAGAGATTCAAAAAATGGTTGCTTCTCAACCTGTGACCCAGATGTAGAATAAATATAAATCATCCTATTACCACTCATGTTGTATATTTTTTATGTAAATCAATTTAAAATCCGCACTAATTTTAAACTAACATATTAACAGAAATATACAGTTCCTTAATCTGTTATTTGTTTTTTATCAATAAAAAGCGTTTTTGATTCCTCTAACATCACATCATTCACTTCTCAGTTTCTAAAATGTTTCGAAATAAATGTATTTTCATTAATAAACACCAATACCGCACGTACAATTTTGCAAAATTAAATCCACGTGTGCACTTCATAAATGCATCAACATAACTGAATGCAACAATAAAACTGAAAGACACAAATAGTCATAAGGGATACATACCTGCCGTAAAGAAAAACAACTCCACACACACACGTTCCCTTTCTGATCTTGCTATTGCAAAAAAACAACTCTCACCACAAAAGATACCAACAACACACAAGGAACATTCCATTGTCTCTAGAATCAAAACAACCAACAACAGCATAAATGACGCAATAACAAACACAAACAATCATACGAGATATACACAAAATGTCTCTAAAAACTCCCTCGCATGATGCACTCACATTTTCCAGTAGCACGTTTATTGATTAGTAGGAATTCTATCTATAAGTTAAGGTAAAATATATACGAGGAATATATGAGGAATCTATAAAAATTATATGCACCTGTCAAGGATTATATTAACTAATTTTTATTCTATTTTAACTAAAATTTTCAATGTGAGTAAAAACACTCCAACATATAATAAAAAGGGAAATAATCTGTAAGTAGTCATCGTACGAATCGGTAATGTCGTTAAGTTAATTTTTACTACAAAAAATTTTTTTCCATACAAAATTTTGTCTTAGTAAATTGTCCACATTTCGTAGTAAGATTTTTATATTGCCCATGTATTTTTATAATAGAATCAACGATGCATTAACTACTGTGTTGGAAATTTATTTAAGGAAAAATCCTTCCCATTTCGTAGTTAGTGAACTAAAAAACATTTACTGAATTTTTATAAGTTTTGCTTTAGCTAAGTTAATTTTCGTTGTGGTTACGAAAAATGAACTATATTACAGTAAATTTGTTGAAATATGTGGAAGTCAAAATGGTCCTTAAATTTACAAGACACTTTTTTTTCTGTGTACGTGGTGTTAATATATGGCCTCAAACACCCATGCAAAAATTGGTCGAAATCGGTCCATAATTATATATAGCCCCCATATAAACCTTTCCCCACATTTGACCTCCTTAGCCCCTGGGAAGAGCACAATTTATCCGATTCGGTTGAAATTTGGTACGTGATGTTAGTATATGGTATCCAATAACCATGCCAAAATTGGTCCATATCAGTCCATAATCATATATAGCCCCCATATAAACCTATCCCGAGATTTGGTTTTGGAGCCTTTTGGAGGAGCAAATTTCATCCGAGTCAGTTGAAATTTGGTACATTGTGCTAGTATATGACCGTTAATAACTATGCCTAACTAGGTCCTTATATATCCCTCAGATAAATCAATCACCAATCACACAAAAATTGGCCCATATCAAGTTCATAATTGTATATAGCCCCAATATAAGCGATCCCCATATTTCAATTCTGGGTCTCTACGTACCGTGCAAAAGTCCATATCGATTCGTAATTATTTGTAGACTTACCTATACATACCTTTTTTGTCTAGTATATACCACGTATGGACTAACTCACAATTTAGAAAACGATGTAAAGAAGTTTCAAGATACCACAACCCAAGCAATTCGATTGTGGATGACAGTCTTTCGTAGAAGTTTCTACGCAATCCATGGTGGAGGGTACGTTAGCTTCGGCCTGGCCGAAGTTACGCCCGTATATACTTGTTTTTCTTTATTATTATTCATCTATGGAGTAATCCTTACAGACTAACAATGCCTAAGTATTTAATAATAGTGTTATATTTCTTTTTATAGTATATTTATCTTCTGAAATATCAAAATATTTATAGTATTTATTAAACTTATCACACAGTCGGCGAACAGAATCGTTATTTTCAAAGTTTGTGCGAAAGTACTGAATGCGAAGCAGTTCAAAATTACGAATAGGTCTTGACGGTATATTGAATGTGATACTGTTAAGAAGGAACTCAGATCAACCATAATAACATCAACCATATTTAAAACAGATATTCAGCATAATACGTCTACTTTTCAGTGTAGGCAATTTGACAAGGGAAAGTCTTTCCTTGTACGATGGCATGGTTTGAGGAGTCCACTTGTTCCGACGTAAACAAAACAGTAGAAATTGCTTTTGTACAGATTCAACACATTTGATACTGTGGGTACCATATTACAAATCTATATTCAAGGATTGGACGCACAAGTGAAGAATACAAATTCCTTGTTACAAATGGGTCAGAAAACTCCTTAATCCAGCGTTTGACAAATCCAAGTGATCCATATGATTTATTGACGGTCATAGATATGTGCGATCTAAAATCTAGTCTCCGATCCAACAGTATTCCGAGATCCTTAAAGGATTCAACAGTTTCAAGCATGTCGTTATTAATATAGTAATTTGTATCAATGTGGTTCAATCTATAAAAAGAGATGTGCTTGCATTTTTATACCCTAAACCACATAATGGTCAGGGTATAATAAGTTTGATCGGCCAAAAAATGTGCCTACCAGAAATATTGATTTTAGACCCCATAAAATATATACCGATCGACTCAGAATCACCTCCTGAGTCGATCTAGTGCTTGGTGTCCGTCCGTCTGTCCATGTATTTGTTGTTCACAGGATTCCGGCCGCAATTATTAACCGATTTGGATGAAATTTAGTACAGGGTGTTTTTTGGGAACAAGGACGAACGCTATTGAATTTGGAAGAAATCGGATCAAATTTAGATATAGCTCCCATATATATGTATCGCCCGATTTCGACATATAGAGTCACGTTGCGCTTTTTTACTTACCGATCGTCATCAAATTTTGCACATAGTAAACTTTTTCATCACCCTTTAAGTCTGCAACATTTTATCGAAATCGGTTCAGATTTAGATATAGCTCCCATATATATGTATCGCCCGATTTTCCCAAATTTGGCCATAAAAACCTTATTTATTAAGCGATCTTACTCAAACTTGGCTTACTCTAATCTTTTATGGTACTGACAATATGTGCCAAAAATAATCGAAATCGGTTCAGATTTAGATATAGCTCCCATATATATGTATCGCCCGATTTTGCCAAATTTGGCCGTAAAACCCTTACTTATCAACCGATAGTGCTCAAAGTTGGCTAAATATAATCTTCTATACCTCTTACTGTATATGCGCAATTTCATCGAAATCGGTTCAGATTTAGATATAGCTCTCATATATATGTATCGCCCGATTTGCTTAAATTTGGCCGTAAAACCCTTATTTATGGACCGATCGTACTCAAAGTTGGCTAAATGTAATCTTCTATAGCTCTAACTGTATGTGCGCAATTTCATCGAAATCGGTTCAGATTTAGATATAGCTCCCATATATATGTATCGGCCGATTTTGAAAAATTTGCCCCTCATAACCTTATTTTTGACCATAGGGGCCTCATTAACTAACTGATCGTACTCAAATTTTACACAAAGTGACCTTCTGTGGTATCAATCATACCTGCAAAATATTATACAAATTGGTTCAGATTTAGATATAGCTCCCATATACACCCTCAAAAAAAATCGCTTCTTTAACATATGTTCCAAACATATTTTGCAGGAAGCACATATATTTTTGGATACTGCCGAAACATTAATCTGTTTGGTTTATGTGAACATATTATATGTTTGGAAGCATTTTGAGCCCAAAAATATTATATGCTTGGAAGAATTTTTCCCAAAGACGATTGTGCTCATTCCCTAACATACTCGTAATTTTTACTTCCACGAAATATATTTGTACTTGGCACCTTTTTCTGTAATACAAATAATGTTGAAGAAATTCACTTTTATAAATTTTTTAAATTTTACCTTTCGCCTGCACGGAGAATCGAACCGAGGTCCATACAGTTTGTAAGCCAACACACTTTCCACTGGGCTACGTAGCTGTTATAGTCACCATTAGATAATTATCGTTATAAGTTACATTTATATAGCATAGTTTGCAGCGCCCACGAGCCCATGCAAACATAACATTATTTAACAGAAACATACATTTGTTTGCCACGTGGAGCAGTGGTTAGCATGTCTGCCTAACATGCAGAGGGTCGTAGGTTCAATCCCTGCTCCGACCGAACACTTTTTTTATACCCTTCACCATAGGATGGGGGGTATATTAACTTTGTCATTCCGTTTGTAACACATCGAAATATTGCTCTATGACCCCATAAAGTATATATATTCTGGGTCGTGGTGAAATTCTGAGTCGATCTGAGCATGTCCGTCCGTCCGTCCGTCTGTTGAAATCACGCTAACTTCCGAACGAAACAAGCTATCGACTTGAAACTTGGCACAAGTAGTTGTTATTGATGTAGGTCGGAGCAAATGGGCCATATCGGTCCACTTTTACCTATAGCCCCCATATAAACGGACCCCCAAATTTGGCTTGCAGACCCTCTAAGAGAAGCAAATTTCATCCGATCCGGCTGAAATTTAGTACATTGTGTTAGTATATGGTCTTTAACAACCATGCAAAAATTGGTCCACATCGGTCCATAAGTATATATAGCCCCCATATAAACCGATCCCCCGATTTGGCTTGCGAGGCCTCTAAAAGAAGCAAATTTCATCCGATCCGGCTAAAATTTGGTACATGGTGTTAGTATATGGTCTCAAACATTCATGCAAAAATTGGTCCATATCGGTCCATAATTATATATAGCCCCCATATAAATCGATTCCCCGATTTGGCTTGCGAGGCTTCTAAGAGAAGCAAATTTCATCCGATCCGGCTGAAAGTTGGTACATGTTGTTAGTATATGGTCCCTAACAACCATGCAAAAATTGGTCCACATCGGTCCATAATTATATATAGCCCCCATATAAACCGATCCCCCGATTTGGCTTGCGAGGCCTCTAAGAGAAGCAAATTTCATCCGATCCGGCTAAAATTTGGTACATGGTGTTAGTATATGGTCTCAAATAACCATCCAAAAATTGGTCCATATCGGTCCATAATTATATATAGCCCCCATATAAACCGATCCCCCGATTTGGCTTGCGAGGCCTCTAAGAGAAGCAAATTTCATCCGATCCGGCTGAAATTTGGTACATGGTGTTAGTATATGGTCTACAACAACCATGCAAAAATTGGTCCATATCGGTCCATAATTATATATAGCCCCCATATAAACCGATCCCCAGATTTGGCTTGCGAGGCTTCTAAGAGAAGCAAATTTCATCCGATCCGGCTGAAATTTGGTACATGTTGTTAGTATATGGTCCCTAACAACCATGCAAAAATTGGTCCACATCGGTCTATAATTATATATAGCCCCCATATAAACCGATCCCCCGATTTGGCTTGCGAGGCCTCTAAGAGAAGCAAATTTCATCCGATCCGGCTAAAATTTGGTACATGGTGTTAGCATATGGTCTCAAACAACCATGCAAAAATTGGTCCATATCGGTCCATAATTATATATAGCCCCCATATAAACCGATCCCCCGATTTGGCTTGCGAGGCCTCTAAGAGAAGCAAATTTCATCCGATCCGGCTGAAATTTGGTACATGGTGTTAGTATATGGTCTACAACGACCATGCAAAAATTGGTCCATATCGGTCCATAATTATATATAGCCCCCATATAAACCGATCCCCAGATTTGGCTTGCGGAGCCTCTAAAAGAAGAAAATTTCACATGATCACATGGTGTTAGTATATGGTCTCTAACCACTATGCAAAAATTGGTCGAAATCGGTCCATAATTATATATAGCCCCCATATAAAATGATCCCCAGATTTGACCTCCGGAGCCCCTTGGAAGAGCAAAATTCATTGGATTCGGTTGAAATTTGGTACGTGATGGTAGTATATGGTATCCAACAACCATGCATGAATTGGTTCATATCAGTCCATAATTATATATAGCCCCCATATAAACCGATCCCCATATTTGACCTCCGGAGCCCCTTGGAAGAGCAAAATTCACCCAATCCGGTTGTAATTTGGCACGTGGTGTTAGTATATGGTCTCTAACAACCAAAAAGTGGTCCATGCCGGTCATAATTATATAACCCCTATTTAAACCAATCACCAGATTTGACCTCCGGAGCTCTTAGAGGGCCAAAATTCATCAGATCCGGTTAAGATTTTGTACGTGGTGAAATTTTGTACATTGTGCAGTATATGTCCGCTAACAACTATGCCAAAATTGGTCCATAGCCGTCTATAGTTATATATAGCCGATCCCCAAAAGTAATCTAGCAAAATTTTATTTCTATAGAAAATTTTGTCAAAATTTTATTACTATAGAAAATTTTGTCAACATATTACGATAGAAAATTTTGTTAAAATTTTATTTCTGTAGAAAATATTGTCACAATTTTATTATTATAGAAATTGTTGTCAAAATTTTATTTCTATAGAAAATTATATAAAAATTTTATTTCTATAGAAAATTTTGTCAAAATTTTATTTCTATAGACAATTTTGTCAACATTTTATTTCTATAGAAAATTTTGTCAAACTGAATTATATAGTATTCAATCGACTTTTTTTTATTTAATATATTCTCCGTATGGACTAACTTACAATTGAGTAGACGGTGTTTTAAGAAACCTTGCCATCGGCAAGTGTTACCGCAACCCAAGTAATTCGATTGTGGATGGCAGTCTTTAGTACAAGTTTCAATGCAATCCATGGTGGAGGGTACATAAGATTCGGCCTGGCCGAACTTACGGCCGTTTATACTTGTTTATTTTTATTTACACATGTATATTTATACTATATTAAATTTGTATAATGAAACTTCGAAATGTGGGTTATTAAAGATTTATAGTCTGTAACAGTGGTTGATGTAAACGAAATTGACTGATTTTGGATAAAATATTATTTTTTATTGCAAAAATTACAATTTTGTAACAAAAAACTGGTTTTGGTACAAAACTTTAAAATTTGGAAGGATTTCAAAAACTCTAACAAAATAAGAAAGTGGAGTCGAGTATAAACATACATAAATAATTTTATAATATAAACATAAATTTATTTAGGCGTGAACAGTTTTTTACTAGCATTTAACACCATTGCTCTAAAATGCCTTTTATTTTTCTTTAATAATTCATTTTAGAGAAAATAAACTTTTTAAATTGTTTTAACTGCAAAACTCGAAACATATGCTCTTTGTTTTTCAAATGCTCTTTGTTTTTCAAATGTCTATTCTCTTTACTCCGAATACTCATTCTAATATTCAAATTAAATAGTATTTAGACTTAAGCATATCAAATTTTTGGCCTTATCATAAAACAGTTTTCCGAAACAACATACAAGCGGTTTCACAGAAATTGTTCTCTTTTGATGTGTTATGTTGATATCTTTCGTCAACTCTCCCGGTTTCCATCTCTATTTCTTTCTCTATACTCTCTCTGTCGCTTTGAATAAAATATCACAATATATGTATGTTTAGTCGAAATTTGTAAATTTATATATGTATGCATTCACACATATGATTTTTATGAAACATTCATGCCCCAAACATAATATATTCTAACATATTAACATAGATGTCCCAAACATTTAGTGTTAGTTTAGGAACATTACATGTTTGCACTTAAATATATTGTGTTTTAAAATTGTGCCCAAAACACATTTTGTTTATATCGGAACATATGAAAAACATATTTTTCTAAGTGTGTATGTATCGCTCGATTTTGTCATATTTGGCCATAATACTCTTATTTATTAACCTATGTTATTCAAATTTCAAAATTTGATGTACTAGCTGATCGTATTTAGACTTACATGTAGCTCTTACATAAATCTATTGCCCTATTTGCAGAAATTTGGATTTATTACCCACAACTAATTGACCAATTTCCTCTTTTTTAATAATGAACTCAATATTAGTGGCATACTAACTCTTTTGGTGCAAAATAAACTATAGCTCCTAATATTATGTTCCCCAAACCGATACCAATGATACCCCCCAAATGCTTATGTTTACTAATTCAGTAGGGGAGGTTTAGGGTATGATATAGTCGGCCCCGCCCGACTTTCTGCTTTACTCACTTGTTTTATGTTCAGTTACATCATATTTAGAGAACACCAGTTGTACATGCTACTTAGATCAGATTGAAGTAATGCTTGGGCATCACTATTCCGGATAATTTTCCTAATTTTTTCTGGATTAACAATAGCGTTGATGCGTGAAAGGAATACATCTTCTAGTTCATTCATTAGAATCAAATCCTATAATTTATTTTTATAATTTAGAATGTTGTTGACTTGAAAAACATCATTTTGTAAGCCAACACACTATCCGCTGGGCTACGTAGCTGTTATAACGATCAAAAGACAATTATCGCTATAGCCGTCAACGCACAAGCATTGCAAAACATAATTTTCGGTGCCATCGAGCCGATGTAAAGAACGTTTATTTGACAGAAATATTTTCGAGACAAGTTTCAAGTCGATAGCTTGTTTCGTTCGGAAGTTAGCGTGATTTCAACAGACGGACGGACGGACGGACGGACATGCTTAGATCGACTCAGAATTTCACCACGACCCAGAATATATACTTTATTGGGTCTTAGAGCAATATTTCGATGTGTTACAAACGGAATGACAAAGTTAATATACCCCCATCCTATGGTGGAGGGTACAAACAAGGTTTCCATTAACTTGTTTTTAAAGGACTTTTATAGAATATGAAAAAAAGCTGAAACACACAAAAAATTAAAATTTGCTTCCTAGAGTCAAGTACATAAAACCTAAATTTAAAAGAGAATTGTATTTTAAAAGTATCCTTACTTGAATTCTCCGCTTCTTTGGCTCAGAATCGATACCAAAATTGTTAAAGTAAAGACAAAATCTTTGGATCCGGGCATGCTTTTTTCAGTGTGAATTCCCAAATTCAGAAGTAGAAAGTATTGTTAAGTAAAACCGTCTTTAAACTAAAGTGTTGAATAACATCTCCTATTTTTGAACACTTTTTTCTTTGTACACCCAGAGAAATGGTTGGTTGCAATTCGATCATTACAATGAGGAAATGATGTCAGTAACTTATTTTTTGTTACAAGAACAAGGTTTTGATTATTTTCCCCATTATACATCCAACACGACCATAAAAAAGTTCACAGGATCAAAACGAAATTTCCATAACCATTCAATTAGTTACAATAACCAATGCCGATAAATTTGGTTTTATGCTGCATAAAATTGTTGAGCTAACCACCAGCATAGTGAGACCTACATCATGGGAATCAACAAATGGTTGGTACAACAAAAAGTTGAGTATACTAATAGAATCTTAGTTCAATTATAGCACGGGCGTAAGGTAGTTGTTGCAACAAATAAATATTTATATCAACATCGACATGGTAAATGGTATGACGCTACAAAATTTGCAGAACGGGGAACAGCATTTACTCGATAATAGTCCGCAATACATTGAATAAAGTTTATCACATAGAAAAGAAGTTGCCTTCAGGTAAGTATCGCACCGATTTATAAAAAAGGAATATTACAAAAGTTTCCATAAAAATTGCAGGCTTCATACACCAACAAACACAAATACTTTTTACGGCAAGCGAGCTTTTTTTATTGTATTAAGCATACAGGACGAGTCTAAGTCGATAGAATCTTAGTTCAATTATAGCACGGGCGTAAGGTAGTTGTTGCAACAAATAAATATTTATATCAACATCGACATGGTAAATGGTATGACGCTACAAAATTTGCAAAACGGGGAACAGCATTTACTCGATAATAGTCCGCAATACATTGAATAAAGTTTATCACATAGAAAAGAAGTTGCCTTCAGGTAAGTATCGCACCGATTTATAAAAAAGGAATATTACAAAAGTTTCCATAAAAATTGCAGGCTTCATACACCAACAAACACAAATACTTTTTACGGCAAGCGAGCTTTTTTTATTGTATTAAGCATACAGGACGAGTCTAAGTCGATCTGTATTTATATCTAGAGGATTAAGGAAGAAATTTCTGGCAAGCATATATCGAATTAGTTTTTTTAGTTTGACCACATAATTGCAACCTAATAACCATCTGTCATTGGTATACAAACATTACCTATAAAAAAATTGTAAATTGTAATGTAAATTAATCTCACATATCTGTAGATCAAAAGCCTTTGTTGTTAGCACCTTTTGTATTTATTCTCGTAGTTTATTATGATTGTAAATCTTGTAATAAATTAATTAAATCTCAATATAATCTGCCCTTTCATTTAATATTGGAATTTGGTTAGGATAATAATAAAGAAAATCGAGGGCGGTTGCACCAACAAACAAAACAATTAATATGAGATTGCGACAACCAATGCAAAGTTGATCCAACATACTACCACGCAGTTACAATTGCCAAATGTTAGTTGTGCTGACAGATATCATTGATAGTTGATGGAACCACCTGCTTTCGGTTGGCAAATAATTCGGTTGAGGCAACGAATTTGTTTTCTGGGTGTAGTTAAGATGTAAAGAAACGATAAATGTACAGCCAATTTTATTAAAATTGAAAATTTTTCCAAAATTATTAAAGCTCAGATGACCTTAATCAAACAAAATTATCTTTCATGTTAAGATACCCATTTTTAAGTCAAATCACTGTATTATAAAGGCAAGAAGTTTATCGATTTCTTCAAATTTAACAAAAATTTTCTTAATTGCTAACAAAATAAAAAATGATGCCGAATCCGAAAAATAAGTCAGCCTATATTTGAATCTTTTTATATTTAATTTAAAGATTTAATATCCCAGTTAATTTAAAGATTATTTCTTTAAATCAAAAATGTCTACCTTTACGTCAAAGACTTCGATTCGTGCTCTAAATTTAATGAATGTAAACTTCCTTGTCCTTAAAAATCTCCTTATTGTAATGAAATTTGTCCATAGGAAATTGTGCTGTAGACTTCAAATTGATATGACGATATGGCGAATGTATACACTTACACTTGTTCGCAAAGCGGTGGTGATTCAATAGATTTTTTGCTGCTGACAAATGACGTTGCTAGAATCCCTGTATTTTTAGATATTACTCTATAGAGAAAATACGAGTTAATACAATTATTAATTCTTATTTGTTTTTCCTGTGTGATTTCACATGACAGGGTGCCACCAAATATTTAATACTGAATTATTCCGCAAGCAACATGCTGCTCTGTGTTCGTATGCATTTGGATTGTGAACAGAATAGAAATTACGTTACAATGTCATATCCAATACAAGAACCTTTAGCATAGTTGTGAAGTCATTGATATAAATTGCAGTCCACCGCTATAACAACGCCCAAAATGAATTTGGAGTGTGGCATGTGGAATGTGGGACATATTTCCACAATTCATTTGTGTGTAGAATGTTTGCTTTTAGTGTCCATGTGTTGGCTGAAAGCTACGGCATGAACCAAAAAAAAAAATATTAAATAAAAAATGGGAAACCAATATGTCTTTTATAGATGGCGCTTTGTATTGTAGTTGGTTTTGTTTGGCAGATAAGCTCTCAAGGGCTTCGCTGGATATCATGTAATAGGAAATAGAAATCATATAAAATAAATTGTAATTGCAATTGCCACTTGAAATTTAATACAGAATTATAACAAGTAGATATGTATAAGTTACAGAAGCGATTGTTTTGAAGGTGTAGTTAATCTTAATTGTTTTTTTTGTTTATTTGTTCCAAAATAGTACAAAAAGAAAATAACTGTTTTATAAAAGTAAGATATTTTAATAAAGTAATTTTATTTTAATAAAGTAAGAATTCTATTGTAATCAATTCTAATAATAAAAATTTAATAAAAATATAAAAAAAAATAATAAATTAATAAAAAATAAATAAATGGTATGATGACAATAAATTACAAGATATTAAAAAATTGAATTAAAATTAGCAACAGTCAACGACAATGTAAAAATTTTAAAAAAGTTTACAATATAAAAAAATTGGATAAATAAATAAATAATACAAAAAAGGAATAAAACACATAATAAAATAGTTAAATATTTAATTTTAAAACAATTTTTATTTTCATTCGTTTTGTTTGTTATTGTTGGTTTCTCTTCAATCATTATTGTTGTTTTTGATTTCAGCTTAAAACCATGCATCGACTAAACTACAAGTGTAGCTTAACCAACAGAGGAAAAGTATGCTTGTCAAATTTATTTGGGCAAAGCCCTATAGACTGCAAGATGGTTGTATGTATAGCTGTTTGTTTAGGCAGTAGCCGACTATCAAACCTTTTTTCGGAAGTGTAGTTCACTTTGGGTTGAGTGAATTACCCGATTTTATTCTAATAATTGGTTAATAGTTTTGCTGCAAGTAGAGGATGCTGATGAGGAATGTGGTAATTCCGAAACAGCTGTACATCCAACCATCTTGCAGTATATAGGGCTTTGCCCAAATAAATACGACAAGCATACTTTTCTAATTTTTTTGTTTATTAGAAGAACTTCCTTATCATCGTACATGTTGATATTCATAATATTATTAAATATATGAATTTCTATGACAGAAAATTTTTTAGTAGGCACAGGCTCGTTGCGCCATAGTAAATAAACTTCTCGTCTGAGCACCGACATTGTTCCTAAAAAATACAATATCATGTAAAGTTGCAGATGGCTGCAGATCATTTGTACATTTTACAATCACAAGACGACATAGTAATTTAAAAAAAACATATTCTAGTGCGAATACACACGAATATCAGAAGTTCCGGTCTACGGAAGTCTTACCTTGGATTTTTTCAAGCCGATGAGTGATATAGTACTCTTGAACTATATTTTTTTCTACAACACTTAAGCACAGGTCACAAACAATTTTTTTAGTTAATATATACCTCTAACAATAAATAAATCAACTTTTCTTCCACTTAATTGAGACAAATGCAACTTTAGAGAAAATTTGGCAATGCAAAGAAAACACGTGTTGAAGCTTAGTGATGCATTGGCTGAAACATATTGTTACGAATTTGATAATTATAGATTTAAGTTTATTTAAATTAGTTTCCGTTAATTTAAATTTCAAATTGTAACGATAAAATTTCGTTATAACTTGTTGGAATCATCTATTCATTTTCTAGCACTTTCCGGAATTTCTTTTATGTTCTTTTGTTTGCTTATTTTCATGTAAGTTCTCACTCTCTTTGATAACAACCCCTTTGCTTTGTTATTTTGCATTCTCATTTCATCTCATTGTATATTGTCATTGTTTTTGTTCTTGTAGTAATGCGAGCGTATATCTATGTGAGTGTGTATGTGTTTAGCAGCCACCAGATGAATGACTTAATGGTCGTAGATCCTTCTAGCATTGTCTAAGAATGTTCTGGCGTTGCCAGAATATTGTAGTGCTACCAGAATGTTCTCGTATTGCCACACCGTCATATATAAAAGCGCTCGCATGCTGCTAACGAGTCAGTCTTAATTAAAGCGTCAAACGAATAACTTCAGTGTGAACGAATTGTAAAGTGTGAAGTCATAGTAAATAAATTGTAGATTGTCGTTATTCAAAAGAACTGTGTTTTAATTGTCGGGTAATTAAAAACGCCTAAATATAAAATCGTAACAATTGGTGTCAGAAGTGGAATAACGAAAAAAAAAAATCTACAATGAAGTTTAATGAGCTTCGAGTGGAAGACTTAAAAAAGGAATTGAGCAAACTGGAGCTGCCGACAACAGGCAATAAGGCCCAGCTTCAAAAGCGTCTACTGGAAGAGTTTGAACGGCGTAATATGGACATTGCGACGCATGAGTTTGATTATAAGGAAGACATTGATGAATCAATACTCGTCAATACAAGCAGTGTAGAAACTCCATCTGTGGCTTCGAATGTTGTGGATTACACATCAATGCTCAATGCTTTGAGCAAAATGATGGAAGAAAATTCTAGAAAAATGGAAGAAAATTCTAGAAAATTGCTGAAAGAAAGTGCCCTACAAATGGAAGCAAATTCTAGAAAAATGGAAGAAAATTCTAGAAAATTGGAAGAAAAATTCGACGAAAATTCTAGAATGGTCAACGAAAAATTACAACAAATTTCTGAAGGCATGGAGAAACGTGTGGACCATATAGAAAATCAAATTGTGGAATTGGATAAGAAAGTTCTTTCCGTGGATGAGAAAATTATGGTTCATGATGAGAAGTTTCTGCACATCGAGAAAAAAATGTCAGAGCTGGAAATTAAAGGTGGTCCAGTGCGCGTCATCGAGGGCTCAAAAATCATAACTCCTGTTTTCGATGGCTCAACGTCATTTGATGTCTTCAAATTCCAATTCGAAATGGTTGCTTCTAGAAATTTGTGGAATGACGATGATAAAGCAATTGAACTTCTATTGGCATTAAAGGGCAATGCTGCTGATGTGATACAAAGCATTCCAGCTGCTTCTAGAAATAACTATAATGAAGTAATATCGGCGCTTCAACGCAAGTATGGTGGAGAGCACAAGCAAGACATCTTTAGAATGGAATTAAGAGGTAGAGTCCAGAAATCAAACGAGACCCTACAAGACTTCGCAACAGAAGTTGAGCGGCTAGTGCTTTTGGCATACCCTGGAGAGAATCATCCTCTTATAGATCGTATCAAGATTGAGACTTTTGTGAATGGCATTCGAGACCCTGAGATAAAATGTGAAACATATGCCGCACAAAAAGCTACATTCACAGAAACAGTAACATTTGCACTTGTACAAGAGACTGCGAGATTGCTGGCACGGCCTCAAATTCACAAAGTACGCAGAGTAGAGACCGAGTGTGAAGAATCGAAATCGGTCATTGAATTGGTAAAAGAGGCTCTAAAGCAGATAATGCAAGAAATGAAGCAGCAAGCAAATAAATCTAGAATGAAATGCTATAACTGTGATAAGGCTGGACATCTTTCCCGGGAATGTAAAGCGTGGCGTAAAACGTCGGGGTCAATCTCGCCATCTCCATTAAACAATAATCAGAAGAAGGCGACCACAAAGCCAAGCGACTCAAATTCAAATTTTGCGGATAATAGAAAAGGTGGCAAACAAGTTATTGATCAAGCCTTGACACGACGGCATTGCAATGTAGAAAACAGACGCTACTCGAAGGCTGAACCAAAGGAGACAGTTGTAAATGTCAGGCAGTTACACATCGAATCTGGCACAGACTGGTCAACAGAGCAACGTAAAGATCCCATTCTGAGAAAAATTATTTCGGCAAAACAAGAAAATAAGAAACCCAGCAAGAAAGACATCGCAGCCGAAAGTCCACTTATGAAAGCATACTGGGCTCAATGGGATAGTTTAGTTCTAGTCAATGGATCCCTGCAACGTAAATGGGAAAGCGAAAATGGCAAGAGCAGCCGAAATTTGATCATCGTTCCAGATTCCAAAATAAGAGATGTTTTGGCGGAGTTCCATAATGGTCCCAGTGGAGGTCATCTGGGAATAACCAAAACCGCCGAGAAAGTGAAGCAACGATTCTACTGGGTTGGATGCCAGAAATCAATTGCTGAATGGGTAGCCAATTGCGAGAAGTGCATGAAGGCGAAAGGTCCAACAAGGAAAAGTCGAGGTCCTATGCAAGAATATAGACCAGGAGCCCCGTTTGAAAGAATAGCAATGGACGTGGCAGGCCCTTTCCCAGTAAGTGATTCTGGAAACCGTTATGTCCTTGTGGTCATGGATTACTTCAGCAAATGGCCGGAGGTGTATGCAATTCCAAACCAAGAAGCAAAAACGATTGTGGATGTTGTCAACAAAAACTGGATATGTCGCTACGGTGTGCCGTCCGAGATTCACTCAGACCAGGGAAGAAATTTTGAATCGGCCATATTCAAAGAGATGTGTGAATCCCTTGGTATCAAGAAAACGAGGACTACGCCATTACATCCACAATCCGATGGCATGGTAGAAAGGTTTAATCGCACCCTGGAGGAACATCTTCGAAAAGTGGTGGACAACGGCCAGAGGGACTGGGACGAGCATATACCAAAGTTTTTGCTGTCCTATAGATCTGCCATTCATGATTCCACCTCTCGAACACCGGCCAATGTTCTATTCGGAACTGAGTTAAAGTTGCCTGGAGATCTGATATTCGGCGCTAAACCTTATGAGCTCGCCATGGAAGAAAACAGAAACGACATCCCAAACACTTTCGGAGAAGTTCACGAATCAGTGCGCAACAAAATAAAAATGGTCAGCAACAGAATGAAGGCGAGATACGATCGTGCTGTAAATACTGAGGGCTTCCAAGAAGAAGAATTGGTTCTGCTATTTAACCCGCAACGAAAGAAAGGACTGTGTCCCAAACTGCAAACACAGTGGGAAGGCCCATACAAAGTCATCAAGAAGATCAATGATGTTGTATACCGGATTCAGAAGGACGACAGCCCTAGATCAAAATGAAAGTTGTACATCTGGAACGATTGGCTCCTTACGGAACAGGTTCTGTGCCTGTTCGGGACGAACAGGCTTAAGCGGGAGGCAGTGTTACGAATTTGATAATTATAGATTTAAGTTTATTTAAATTAGTTTCCGTTAATTTAAATTTCAAATTGTAACGATAAAATATCGTTATAACTTGTTGGAATCATCTATTCATTTTCTAGCACTTTCCGGAATTTCTTTTATGTTCTTTTGTTTGCTTATTTTCATGTAAGTTCTCCCTCTCTTTGATAACAACCCCTTTGCTTTGTTATTTTGCATTCTCATTTCATCTCATTGTATATTGTCATTGTTTTTGTTCTTGTAGTAATGCGAGCGTATATCTATGTGAGTGTGTATGTGTTTAGCAGCCACCAGATGAATGACTTAATGGTCGTAGATCCTTCTAGCATTGTCTAAGAATGTTCTGGCGTTGCCAGAATATTGTAGTGCTACCAGAATGTTCTCGTATTGCCACACCGTCATATATAAAAGCGCTCGCATGCTGCTAACGAGTCAGTCTTAATTAAAGCGTCAAACGAATAACTTCAGTGTGAACGAATTGTAAAGTGTGAAGTCATAGTAAATAAATTGTAGATTGTCGTTATTCAAAAGAACTGTGTTTTAATTGTCGGATAATTAAAAACGCCTAAATATAAAAACGTAACAATATGTTGTGTTTGACAGCTCACAGCTGTTCAACTAAATCATATCAATCAGAATAGAATCGATATATTAGTTCAGTGAGATAGTAGTAATCGATAGAGACATAATTTTGGCGCAATTAAACACTTTGAAAATTGAATTAAACGACGCTAGATCGTCCATTTCGCCCACAGTGCGGGGGCTTGACGGCTAAGCCGATATAAATTTATCTATTCGGCGGCGGATAATTATCCATTATAAAATCAATTTGAAGTTATCCAAATGGTAATGAGATTTGTTGTACAACCAATCTTAACATCAAATTTACATTTCATTCAAATTTTCTGAACTAAAATTATCATAGCAATTTGATACTGATTGAATGTGGGTGGAAGGTTCAATTTTTTTTGCCAGAAAATACAACGAACATTAATAAATTTGTCTAATATAAATAAATATTGTCATTTAAATGGTGGCTACATTTTAGTCGAGATGAATCGACATAATAGGCGGCGTTTGTCAAAAAAAAAAATGCTACACCGAAAAAAAGTGAACTGTTTTATAGGAAGAATGAGCTACCACGAAAATTGAACTAAATTTTACTCCACATTTTGAGATTTCCATAAAGTGTTGTTAAAACCGGGACATTTTAATGCCCTGTTGTAGTTTTTAACTGCAGTTCACGAAATTACATCATTTCATAGAAGAAAAAATTAACTTAAAGTAAAGAAGAAAATCATTGGCGCCAAATCATGACCCTTTTAACCATACAGTAGTTCATTCTTATTATTTTTGGGAATCGTACGAAAATTTTCATTTGTTTTAGTTCATATTGAACTTATGTGTACGGTCATTGAACTTTATACTCATGTTTAGTTCATACAATTTTTGATACATACTTAAGCTATGGAAAATTTCGATAAAAATAATAAAGTTGAACTACAAGCAAATATTTTTTTCCAATCAAAATAAGTTAAATTTAGCGTTAGTTTAACTACGGAAATTTTATTCTGTATAAATCCAATCTAGAAAAAGTGCGAAGTTTTTAATAAAGGGTGATTCTTTTGAGGTTAGGATTTTCATGCATTAGTATTTGACAGATCACGTGGGATTTCAGACATGGTGTCAAAGAGAAAGATGCTCAGTATGCTTTGACATTTCATCATGAATAGACTTACGATCTGCCACAACGTCGAATTTTCAGTGAATGGGCCCTAGAAAAGTTGGCAGAAAATCCGCTTTTTTATCGACAAATTTTGTTCAGCGATGAGGCTCATTTCTGGTTGAATGGCTACGTAAATAAGCAAAATTGCCGCATTTGGAGTGAAGAGCAACCAGAAGCCGTTCAAGAACTGCCCATGCATCCCGAAAAATGCACTGTTTGGTGTGGTTTGTACGCTGGTGGAATCATTGGACCGTATTTTTTCAAAGATGCTGTTGGACGCAACGTTACGGTGAATGGCGATCGCTATCGTTCGATGCTAACAAACTTTTTGTTGCTAAAAATGGAAGAACTGAACTTGGTTGACATGTGGTTTCAACAAGATGGCGCTACATGCCACACAGCTCGCGATTCTATGGCCATTTTGAGGGAAAACTTCGGAGAACAATTCATCTCAAGAAATGGACCGGTAAGTTGGCCACAAAGATCATGCGATTTGACGCCTTTAGACTATTTTTTGTGGGGCTACGTCAAGTCTAAAGTCTACAGAAATAAGCAAGCAACTATTCCAGCTTTGGAAGACAACATTTCCGAAGAAATTCGGGCTATTCCGGCCGAAATGCTCGAAAAAGTTGCCCAAAATTGGACTTTCCGAATGGACCACCTAAGACGCAGCCGCGGTCAACATTTAAATGAAATTATCTTCAAAAAGTAAATGTCATGGACCAATCTAACGTTTCAAATAAAGAACCGATGAGATTTTGCAAATTTTATGCGTTTTTTTTTAAAAAAAAGTTATCAAGCTCTTAACAAATCACCCTTTATATTGAGGTCAAACGTTTCATACAAGCGTTAGAATTGAAAAATCATTGAAAATCATAAAAAAATACAAAAATTATTTGTTTGGAAAATATATTACAATTTTTTTTAATTTACATCCAAAACACTGAATTCGAATCACACCTTAAAAGTGATGCAGATTCAGTGCAACGGCTGTTGAAATAGTGGACATCCGTCCTATGACAAGCCCATGTTAAATTCATCGCTTCTGTACCAATTTTGCACCCCTTCCGTATCCAAAAAGAACGGTTTGAATACTTTTCTGGAGACGCTTTTTTGCTGGGTTATTAAACTCTCGGCATTACATGTACGTCCTACGAGGACAGTTGTTCACCACAAGCATCCCTTCGGCCATGGAATAAGTGTTGTGTTAGGTTAAAGTTAAAGTGGCAGCCCGATTTAGTATCAGGCTCACTTTCACTATTCAGTCCATTGTGATGTGTGACTTAAAAGCAAGTTTGAAAAATAACCACTTATTGCCTCAGGCATCTAAATCTTAAAAATAAATACTTTTGTCATTGATTCTAATAGATCAATGCTGTAAGATAAATACAACTTGAATATGAACTAATAAGGTAAATAAACATCTTTCTTATGAAAAGTAGATGAAAAAAGATTTTATCTTCACACCAATGATTTTGGTATTGATTGCGAGCTACCGGTTTCCGAATTTAAATAAGGACACATATAAGACACAATTCTCCTTTAATTTGAAATCTGCATACTTGATACTAGGAGGAAAATTTGAATTTATTCGTTTTTTTCTGGTTTTTTCTTCATATCCGATTCCTTTAAAAACGTTTTAGAAACAATTTCGATTTCTAAATTCAGACTAGAATTCAAGTATATATTATGATATGTTTCAAGTAAAACAATTAAAATAAAGTTGAGAAAGACATCTCCTATTTCTTTACCTTTGTAGTGAAGTACAAAATGTCATGTTGAACCTTATGGAAATAATAAAAGATGCATAGTGCCGTTCATAACGATAACTGGTTGGCTGATAAGTCCCCGGTCTAACAAAGAAAAACACATTTTTTTTGTCAAAATTCGTTTTTTTTATAATACATAGTTCCCTTCAAGAGCGCTACAACGATTATAACGACCTTCCAATTTTTTGATACCATTTGGGTAGTACTCCTTCGGTTTTTGCCTCAAAATAGGCCTCAGTTTCGGCGATCACCTCTTCATTGCAGCCAAATTTTTCCCTGCGAGCATCCTTTTGAGGTCTGAGAACAATAAAAAGTCGCTGGGGGCCAGATCTGGAGAATACAGTGGGTGGGGAAGTAATTCGAAGCCCAATTCATAAATGTTTGCCATCGTTGTTAATGACTTGTGGTACAACACTTTTTTGGTGCAACAACACTTTTTTCTTCTTCATATGGGGCCGTTTTGCCGCGATTTCGACTTTCAAACGCTCCAATAACGCCATATAATAGTCACTGTTGATGGTTTTTCCCTTCTCAAGATAATCGATAAAAATTATTCCATGCGCATCACGCTTCGGAGAACGTTCACCGCACTCAAAAAAAAGTGAACTCTCTATTTCACTAAAGCCAATTTAACTTTATTTTAGTTCATGGAATTATTATGTTTGGAGAAAGTTTCCTCTACTCTAATAATTTTTTGTGTACGTTAGTTAAATTAACTAAAACCGAGGAAAAAAATATACACAAATGAAGGATAAAGATTAACTAAATTCGTGTCTTCTACAAAATAGTTCAATATTTCTTTAAATTTGTAAATTTTACTACAAATGCGTTCATCATGAACTTCGTATGTCACTAAAGACATTCTTGCAATTTTGAACTCCAATTTTTTCCTTCAAACTACAAAATTTTCTTTCTTGAAAAACCTTAATTATGGCTAATAAATTTTCTTGAATTTGTCGACAAATATTTACTTATTTTTATGATATCGACGTGATGCCAGCGTTTGTTATACTGTTTAGTTAAAATTTTCTAAAAATATTCAAAATTTTCTAAAATTAACCAAAATTTTTCTTCCTGGTGGGTTCACTGTTTTTTCAGTGCGGTCGCTGTCCACTCAGCCGACTGTCGATTGGAGTGTAGTGATGGAGCCATGTTTCATCCATTGTCACATATCGACGGAAAAACTAGGGTGTATTACGAGTTAACAGCTGCAAACACCGCTCACAATCATCAACACGTTATTGTTTTTGGTCAAATGTGAGCTCGCGCGGCACCCATTTTGCACAGAGCTTCCACATATCCAAACATTGATTAATGATATGACCAACACATTCCTTTGATATCTTTAAGGCCTCTGCTATCTCGATCAACTCCATTTTACGGTTATTCAAAATCATTTTGTGGATTTCTTTGATGTTTTCGTCGGTAACAACCTCTTTCGGGCATCCACTGGGTTCACCGTCCTCCGTGCTCATTTCGCCACGCTTGAATTTTGCATACCAATCAATTATTGTTGATTTCCCTGGGGCAGAGTCCGGAAACTCATTATCAAGCCAAGTTTTTGCTTCCACCGTATTTTTCCCCTTCAGAAAACAGTATTTTATCTAAACACGAAATTCCTTTTTTCCATTTTTTCACAATAACAAAAGTTGCTTCGCAGCAGACGCTCTATCTCACAAACTAATTGACTTACAGACGTCAAATTTTGACACGAATCATTTGAAGGTTGGTACTATATAAACTAATATGCATTTAATACTAGCGACACCATCTATGTGTCAGACCGGGGACTTATCAGCCAACCTGTTATTTGGTTCATTAGTTGAACAATATAAATTTGGATGTGCTTATACGCTAGAATTGCATCATATGCTGAGGAAAATCCGAAAGAAATTGATTGAAACGCATATTAATTTCATGATTAAACTAGAATAACCCGTGTTTTGAATTCTCGCATTTCTTTATAATATACCTATTAGAGCATTTATCCATTGTATAAAATGGTAAAGTCATTTATTTAAAACAACATTATTATGAAATATTTTCGAAAAAAATCTGTAAATGGAAAAGTCTTCAGAAGTATCTTTACATTATTTGTTCGTTGTGATTTTTTTTAAATTATGATAGAACTTATTCCATTTTATTTAGCCATTCTCTGATTACAACTGGATTACATTTGAAGAATAGTCATTCTGAAAAAGAATAGTCACTACTGAAAAGTATTTACTATTGTCATTATAAGTTAGTCATTATAACTCACCAATGATCCTTGAAATACGAATGCGAGTTTTGTTTAGCATAGAAGAAAAATTTGTTGGACTTAGAGTAAGTTGGCTTTAGTAATTCCGAAAAATACTTCAAAATTAATGAAATTATCTTAAAATTCGTTGAGTTTTTCTATCATGACTACAAAACCCTTTTTATCAATTTCAATTTTTACTTCAAACATACCATAATTTCATCTTGAAGTCGAGTCTGTATTTGGAAATTTAAGTTGAGGCTATGCAACCTCTTGTAGGAGCATATCCGATCCGATTGATGTGATATGAGTATATGGCATCTAACAACCATGCACAAATATGTAAATATCGGTCTACAACAGGGATGGAAAATACAATTTTTAAGGATGTACAAAAGAAGTATTTTTTGAACGAAAAATTACTTTTCACTAAATTTCAACAAAAATTCCATTTGAAGATTATTGTCAAGAGCTCTTTTAGACTGAATTATAAAGAAAAGAAAATTTTCTTTGTCAACTCCTCAATTTTAAATATTTTTTTTTAGTTTTATATCCGCTTACAAAGACTACCGTAGGGTTGTAACCACGGTTGCCTCAGTTGCAGGGCTGTGGAGTCGGAGCCGGAGTCGGAGTCTGAAGATTTTGCTGGAGTCGGAGCCGGAGTCGTAAACATTTTGCTCGACTCCGACTCCGGCGAAACAAAATAACACTTCATACTGGATTTCAGGCCATTCAAAGTGTATTTATATGGGTGAAATTTCACGATGATATAAATAGTAGGTTTTACTAGAATATGGGCTGAATTGATCAATTGTATTGTCCATTTTTAACATATTAAACTACAGATTTATGACCCTATATATACTCTTGAAAAAAAGGTACAATTTTAAGGCAAGGAACCTAACGTTCTTTTTTTGCAAGCATGTCGAGTTCGAAGATGGGTCATACCGGACAATTTTGTGATACAGCACTTACATATAAACCCATCTTCCGATTTGGTTTACGAAATTCGTCCCAGTCTAAAATTTTCATAAGATTTCTCAGAAATTTTGAATTTAGAGTTGATTTGAGATCCATAAACAAATGCGGAAAATTCCCGTCGGCCCATATTTTGTATATGGAGATAATTACTTGAGAAATCTCCATATACAACCGATGTCCTTGGCAGATATAATTTTAAATTAAACCTCTGCCAAACTGCCATCTGAGCCGGTCTTTTGGGCGAAAGTTTGTTTCATCAAAGCCACTCGAAATTCTTTACATTAAATTGATGGCCTCTACTGTCCATGATAGACCATTTATAAATCGATGTTTCAACATTTTACTTCGATAGAAACAATATTCGTAACTGTCATCTGTTGTATGGTAGTGGTTATTTAAAATTCCACCTGTCCTAATTTATGGCAGTTTATGTTTGTTTTTGTATGTCCGACACATTATATTTTTTAACATCTGAACTTTCTGTCTAATTATCCCGACATTTTGATGTTTGTGTATTTTTCGTTTTTATGTAGATTTATTTTTTATAAAATGCCTAAATAGACCAATACCAGGATTTTACTTCTTAAACTTCTGGAAGCTTAATTATTTTGTGAAATTTTGTGTTTTTATAACTTCATATTCTGGAGATTGTTGTTATCCCATATTTTGATGTGGTCTTTATATAGCCTTGTGTCGTATTTTATTTTATTGGCCCGAAATTAAAATGTAGAGTTCTCTGCACCCCTAAAATTCTGAGATTTGTCGTCGAGTCGTATCAAAAATTAGAGTTCTTTTTGACATATAAACACATATGGAAAATAGAATACTTAAATCGGTCTATTTTTGGAACACTACACCTTAAAATTACAATTGGAATACTGTTAAAATGAGATTTAGGCACACCACCTGGTAAAATTTTCTATAAAAATAAAATGTTGATAAAATGTTCTATGGAATAAAATTTTAGGAAAAATTTTCTATATAAATAAAATGTTAGCAAAATTTTCCATAGAAATAAAATTTTTACAAATTTTTCTTTAGATATAAAATTTTGACAAAATTTTCTATAGATATAAAATTTTCACAAAATTTTCTATAGATATAAAATTTTGACAAAATTTCTATTGAAATAACATTTTGACAAAATTTTCTATAGATATAACATTTTGACAAAAATTTTTATACATGTAAAATTTTGACAAAATTTTCTATAAAAATAAAATTTTTATAAAATTTTGCCAAAATTTTCCATAGAAATACAATTTTGACAAAATTTTCTTTAAAAATAAAATTTTTAAAAAATTTTCTATAAAAATAAAATTTTTAAAAAATTTTCTATAGAAATAAAATTTTGACAAAATTTTCTATAAAAATGAAATTGCTATAGAAAATGTTCTATCAAAATTTTCTATAGAAATAAAATTTTGGCAAAAATTTTCTATAGAAATAAAATGTTGACAAAAGATAAAATAAAATTTTGACCAAATTTTCTATAGAAATAAAAGTTTGACAAAACTTTCTGAAGAAACAAATTTTTGCAAAATAATATTTTTTGGTTCGCATTATTTTAGTAAGCGATCGATAACTTCTCATCTGGAGAGTGTTCTTTTACAAAATCGAGATTTTCTCCCCGAATGAACTTGTCTGTTTTGCCAAATTTTTAACATACTATTAGCAAATAAGTTTGTTAAAGACTATCTCAAAATATTAAAATATTTTGTCAAAACTATTGTGCAATAAATCTGAAATCGGCTCAAAAATGTCTGTACAAAAGGTACTAAATCATTCGTGGGGGTACTACGGTACTGACCACTGAAAAAGTATTGAAAAAACTACTATAGTACTGCATTTTCCATCCCTGGTCTACAATTATATATTGCGCCCATAAAAACCGATCCCCAGATTTAATTTCCAGTACTTCCTAGAGGAGCAAATTTCATCCGATCCAGTTGAAATGTGTTACGTGATGCTTACTACTGATCACCCAAAAATGGATCGATGTCATAAACTGATGAAGAACTGAATTGGCTTATATAGGTATTTTATCTGCCTTTTTGGTCTAACATAGACTCGATACACTGAAAAACAATGAACCCACCAGGAAGACAAATTTTGGCTATTTTTTGTTAAAGAAAAGTTTGTAGTTTGAGGGAAAAGATTGGAGTTCAAAATTGCAAGAATGCCTTTAGTGTCACAGGAAGTTCACGATGGTCGCATTTGTAGTAAAATTTACAAATTTAAAGAAATAATTAACTATTTTGTGAGAAGTACGAAATTAGTAAATCTTTTTGTTTCATTTGTATATTTTCCCATATTTTAGTTCATTCGACAAACGCACACAAAGAATTATTAGAGCAAAGAAAACTTTCTCCAAACATAATAATTCCATGAACTAAAATAAAGTTAAATTTAGTGAAATAGAGGGTTCACTGTTTTTTGAGTGTAAGGACTAACGTACAATTTAGAAGACAATGTTAGGAAGTAAATCGATTTGCTTCTATTTGGGTCATTTCAAATAATAAATATATCCGTGAGGCATGGTTGTCAGACTACCCAATATTTCCAGAATTTATCTCCAAAAATAATAGATCGGATGAAGACCATCAACGTCTAAGCCGAATGTAAGTTCGGACTCGGCCACACATTTGTCATTCGGTTGGGCTCTAACATAAACCAAGCCCTTGTTGTGCTGCAGTACCAAACATTTTCATAAGATTTACGAAAGATTTTCATAAAAGCTAAGAAACTGCAATATTTCGTACTTATAATGAAAATCTTCTATGGTTATAAAGGATCAAAGGATTTAACCTTTACATTAATGATTTTACACTAATGCCAAAGAAGCGAAGAATTGAAGTAAGTACGACTTTAAGACATAACACTCATTTAAAAATAAAATAAGTTTTGCGTACTACATTTTAGGAAACAAATTTTAATTAATTCGTCAGATTTCTTCATATACTATCAAAGTCCTTTGAAAGCATGTTAACGAAAACTTAAATTTCCAAATAGAGAACCAAGTAAAAAATCTCTTTAAAATAAAGTTTTAAAAGCATCTCCTACCATTTTTTTCTTTGGAGTCAAGAAACAAAAAGTCAACAAATTTAAATACAATTTCCTTAATTTTGAAGAATTTTTTATAATTATTAAAGTCAAGTTTGAAATCAACATCCATACTGGTAAGAAGTCCAATGAAAAGAAATAAATTCAAATCAAAATCAAACTTTTTGTTTTTTCATTCGTTCCACTGTACTAAAATTGCAATCGTTTCTTTCTTACCATCTGGAGTACAAAGTCAACTATTACTCAAAATAGTTTTGACTTTGTTTTCGGCTCACGAGATTCCACTTATAACAGGTTGATCCTACTCCTGCACACATACACGCAAACAAAATTTTCTTTCATATAAAGATATCCATTTTGAAGTCATATTACTTAAGTATAAGGACAAAACTACTTTATTGAAAAGTTTATCAAATTGTGGACAAAGAAAAAAACTTTATATCAGAGAAATGTGTCTTCTATACTAAGCAATATTCGCATTCGTATTTTAATGACACGAAATCTGTGGCCACGCGACAATATTTTTGCCAGTGCATCGTCAAATTTGTTATGGAATATATATTTACAAGAATGTTTTTTTTTTTATGTTATATATTATTCACCACTACGGTGGTACAGTTTAGTATGCCGATCGCCTTAGAATTAATTTCTGAGTTGATTAACGGATGTCCGTCTGTTCATGTATTTTTGTGTGCTACGTACAGCTCGCAGTTTAAGTCCGATCGTCCTCAAATTAGGCATTGGGTCTCGCTTCGGTTCAAAGACAATCCCTATTTTTAAAAACAGTATAGATTCACATATAGGCATTAGCGTAGCTAGACAATTTTCCTAGGGGGGCTATAGCCCCCCTAGCTAAAACTTTATAGACTGAACTTATAGGGTCAACTAATGTTTTATTTCATAAAATTGAATAAAGAAATAGACATCAAAATAACTTGACAATCAATTTATAATAAAGCAACTAAAAGTACCCTACGGGAATTTGGTGCAAATTGCCACTGACGGACCTATCACAGAACTGGTACCTGTGCTCCAGTTAGTTGCAATTTTCACATTTAGTGAAATAAAATTATCAGAATAACATTTTGTTTTTTTTTCATTTCGGGTTCGATTAGGAGCCCAAAATGAAAGAGATATCTAAGAGTTTGTCCGAGACTGGTTCCTGAGGACCTGTTTATGGGTTGCTCCTTCTAAATTGTCCCAGGACGTGTCCTTTGGGATGAGTCCAAGACGCGTCCTAAAATGTAAGTTTGCTCCGTCAATGACAAACCCATGTTAAAGTGGACGGTCCCTTCCATACGTTTTGATCAGAACTGGGACTGGTCCATACACACCAGGGACTAGTCGTTTACCAGTTCTGTGATTGATCCATTTCCCGTAGGGTAGTTCCACACTTTTCCCAGCAAAAAATTGGGAGTTGTTCTAAAGGCACAACTTTAAAAGCACTTCCAAAAATGTCTTCACAAAGAAGTTAACTATTTTAACTACACAGGAAGTTTTTTTACTTCATTTTTTTTATATTTTAATGCGTAATTTTTTGTTTTCTTTTTTCAAATAGTTTAAAAAAAGAGTAAGAATAAATAAAATTATTCAAATAAATTATTCAAATTTTGCCACAAAAATGCTAAATTCATTATAGAAAAATCGATAATATTTGAAAAAACGTTTGAAACAAGCGTTAGAATACATTAAAAATCATAAAAAAGTATACAAATTATTTATTTGGGAAAATATCACAAAATTTTTAATTCACATTCAAAACACTGAATTCGGATCACACCTTAAGAAGTGATGCAAATTCATTGCAACGGTTGTTGAAACGGTGGACATTCGTTCTATGACAAGCTCATATTACATTCATCGCTTCTCCGCCAATTTTGTATCACTTCCAGACCCAAAAAGAACATTTTCACTTCTTTTTTAGCGACGCTTTTTTGCAGCATTATTAAGATATTAATTTATGAAAGAATAGTTTTAATATCAATTACTATTTTTTATTCAACTAAATCATAAGTTCAACCACAGCTTTATTTCATAAATATCAGACTTCTACCACAACCCAAGTAATTCGATTGTGCATGAAACTCTTTAGTGGAACTTTGTGCGTTGTGCGAGTATATACTTGTTTAATTTTTATAAAAATGTAAAATCGTAAATAGGTTTTCAAATTCTGGGGGGGGCTAAAATTTTTCTGGGGGGTCTAAGCCCCCTCCCCAGAGGCCTTCCTACGCTTATGCATATAGGTACACGCAAAAAACAATTATTTCCTCCCAAACGAAATTTTAGGCAAACAAATATTGTTTCCCATTTGCTTTTCGCTGTAAGGAAGTTTATTTGTAAGAAAAGTCGATACTTTTTGTGATAGACGATTCTTCTTTTACAGGATGTAAAAACAATTTCATAAAGACTAACCGAAAAAATCATTTCTGGTTAATTACATCTTCCCTCACATCTCACGAGGTTTTTTTTAGTTCTTAGCACCTTTTTCGGTAATTCAAACAATGTACAAACAATTATTAGATTTTTTAAGTTGTTTAAATTTTACCTTTACCTCCTGGACGGAGAAACGAACCACGGACCATACAGTTTGCAATCCAACACATTATCCACTGGGCTACGTAGCTGTTATTGTTATCAATAGACAATTACCGCTATAGCCATCAATGCACAATCAACGTAAACAGTCAAATAGTTATACTTATATAGCATAGTTTTGGGCGCAAACGAGCCGATGTTAAGAAACTTTAACAGAAACATACATTTAGTTGGAGCACCATGGAGCAATGGTTTGCATGCCCGCCTTGCATACAAAGGGTCGTGAGTACAATCCCTGCTTCGACCGAGCACCAAAATTTTTTTTTACATATATTCCAAAAATTTTGGCATGCATTTAATAATAAATTAATTAACTAATACAGAGGAAAAAATTATACACATATTAAGCATAAAGATTAACTAAATTCTCCCCAAAAATAGTTCAAAATTTCTTAAAATTTGTAAATTTTACCAATAATGGGTCCATTATGAACTTCGTATGTTCACACAAAAAAATATTTTTCTGATTCAATCACGAAATTAATTGATCCAATCAATTTTTAATTGATATGTCTTCAATCACAGAAATGATAGTATCAATTAAAAAATTAATTGAAAGTCAATTAAAAAATTAATTGATACTATTAATTTTTGTGATTGATTTTGATTTCAATTAAAAAATGCGTTGAATCAATTAAATTTTTAATTGAATATTTTTTAAAACTCAATTAAAATTTTAATGGGAAAAATGTTCGTGAATTGTTATACCCTTCACCACTACTGTGGTACAGGGTATAATAAGTTTGTGCATTTGTATGTAACACCAAGAAGGAAAAGTCTGAGACCCATCGTTTAGTATACCGATCGTCTTAGAATTAAATTCTGAGTCGATTTAGCGATGCCAGTCTGTCTGTCTGTCCGTCTGTCCGTCTGTCTGTCTGTTGGTGTATTTTTGTGTGCTACGTTCAGGTCGCAGTTTAAGTCCGATCGTCCTCAAATTAGGCATTGGGTCTCGCTTCGGTTCAAAGATAATCCCTATTTTGAAAAACGGTATAGATGCACTATAGGTACACGCAAAAAACAATTCTTTCCTCCCAAACGAAAATTTAGGCATTTAGGCATTTCCCATTTGCCTTTCGCTGTTAGGAAGTTTATTTGTAAGAAAAGTCGATACTTTTTGTGATAGACGATTCTTCTTTTACAGGATGTAAAAACAATTTCATAAAGACTAACTGAAAAAAATCTTTTCTGGCTAATTACATCTTCCCTCATATCTCACGATGTTTTTTTAGTTCTTAGCACCTTTTTCGGTAATTCAAACAATGTACAAACAATTATTAGATTTTTTAAGTTGTTTAAAGTTTACCTTTACCTCCTGGACGGAGAAACGAACCGCGGACCATACAGTTTGCAAGCCAACACACTATCCACTGGGCTACGTAGCTGTTAATGTTATCAATAGACAATTACCGCTATAGCCATCAATGCACAAGCAACGTAAACAGTTAAATAGTTATATTTATATAGCATAGTTTTGGGCGCCAACGAGCCGATGTTAAGAAACTTTAACAGAAACATACATTTAGTTGGTCACCATGGAGCAATGTTTTGCATGCCCGCCTTGCGTACAAAGGGTCGTGGGTACAATCCCTGCTTCGACCGAGCACCAAAAAATTTTTTTAAATATATTCCAAAAATTTTGGCATGCATTTAATAATAAATTAATTAACTAATACAGAGGAAAAAATTATACACAAATGAAGCATAAAGATTAACTAAATTCTCCCCAAAAATAGTTTCTTAAAATTTGTAAATTTTACCAATAATGGGTCCATTATGAACTTCGTATGTTCACACAAAAAAATATTTTTCTGATTCAATCACGAAATTAATTGATCCAATCAATTTTTAATTGATATGTCTTCAATCACAGAAATGATAGTATCAATTAAAAAATTAATTGAAAGTCAATTAAAAAATTAATTGATACTATTAATTTTTGTGATTGATTTTGATTTCAATTAAAAAATGCGTTGAATCAATTAAATTTTTAATTGAATATTTTTTAAAACTCAATTAAAATTTTAATGGGAAAAATGTTCGTGAATTTTTATACCCTTCACCACTACTGTGGTACAGGGTATAATAAGTTTGTGCATTTGTATGTAACACCAAGAAGGAAAAATCTGAGACCCATCGTTTAGTATACCGATCGTTTTAGAATTAAATTCTGAGTCGATTTAGCGATGTCAGTCTGTCTGTCCGTCTGTCTGTCTGTCTGTCTGTTGGTGTATTTTTGTGTGCAAAGTACAGCTAGCAGTTTTAGTCCGATTGTCCTAAAATTTGGTATAGGGTCCTGTTTCGGCTTAAACAGGATTTTGGAAAAAATCGGTTCAGATTTAGATATAGCTGCCATATATATTTTTCACCGATTTGGTCATAATTGGCGTGTATATCAACCGATCTTCCTCAAATTCCGTACATCCGAATATTTTATGAGTCTCCAAAAACTTGCGAAATATCAGCCTAATCGGTTCTGATTTAGATATAGCTCCCATATATAGCTTTCGCCTGATTTACACTCCACAGAGGCCAATTTTTTGCTCCGATTTAGTTGAAATTTTGCATAGGGAGTAGAATTAGCATTGTAACTATGCGTGCCAAATTTGGTTGAAATCGGTTCAAATTTGGATATATCTCCCATATATAGCTTTCGCCCGATGTACACCCATATGACCACAGAGGCCGATTTTTAACTCCGATTTAGTTGAAATTTTGCACAGGGAGTAGAATTAGCATTGTAGCTATGCGTGCCAAATTTGGTTGACATCGGTTCAGATTTAGATATAGCTCCCATATATATGTTTTTCTGATTTCGATAAAAATGGTCAAAATACCAACATTTTCCGTGTTAAATCGCCACTGCTTAGTCGAAAAGTTGTAAAAATGACTCTAATTTTCCTAAACTTCTAATACATATATATCGAGCGATAAATCATAAATAAACTTTTGCGAATTTTCCTTAAAATTGCTTCAGATTTAAATGTTTCCCATATTTTTTATTAAAATTGTGTTTCACCCTAGTGCATTAGCCAACTTAAATTTTGAGTCTATAGATTTTGTAAAAGTCTATCAAATTCTGCCCAAATCGAGTGATATTTAAATGTATGTATTTGGGACAAACCCCCCAACACATTTGACGGATGTGATATGGTATCGAAAATTTAGATCTACAAAGTGGTGCAGTGTATAATATAGTCGGCCCCGCCCGACTTTAGACTTTCCTTGCTTGTTTTCTGTGTTAAAGAAATTTTTGCAATTTTGAACTCAAATTTTTTCCTTCAAACATGGACATTTTCTTTAAAGGTGGGTATTAAGATCGAGTGTAGCCACTAAAATCACCATTTTTCACGATTACTTTTCTTTAATAAGTCACTTTAAAGAATATAAATTTTATAAAAAATGCTTTGGGATTGTAATAAAATTTGCATAAAAGAGGTATAATTTTATACTTTTTTTACTGATTTATTTTTGATTTTAGCGGCTAAACTCGAACTTAGTGCCCATCTTAACAAGTGAACAAAATTAATTATGTCGAATAAATTTTCTTGAATTTGTCGAAAATTATTTTGTTATTTTATTGTTGTTTTTGATCTCAGCTTAAAACTATGCATTGACTAAACTACAAGTGTAGCTTAACCAACAGAGGAAAAGTATGCTTATCAATTTTATTTGGGCAAAGCCCTATAGACTGCAAGATGTTTGGATGTACAGCTGTTTCGGAATTACCACATTCCTCATCAGCATCCTCTACTTGCAGCAAATCTGTCAACCAATTATCAGAATAAATTGGGGTAATTCACTCAACCAAAGTGAACTACACTTGGCTAGTTCACTGCCTAAACAAATCACTTTTCCTTTGCCAAACTCAAATCATCGATTTTAATGTAGTTGGCTGGGTTTGTTTTTGAGCGTGCTTCCTCTATCTTCATTCGTTTTGTTTGTTATTGTATTTTGTTATTTTTGTGAAATCGGCATGACATTTGTGTTTCTTATACAGTTTAGTTGAAATTTTCCAAAATTAATTTAGTTTTTCAAAAATTAACTAAAATATTCTTTCCTGGTTCACTGTTTGTTTAGTGTATGAAACTTCAAAATGTGTCCTATTAAAGACATAAAGTCGAAAAGGAAGAGTGTTTGATATAATCGAAATGGACTGTGTTTTTGAATCAAAAATAATTTTTTTATTGCAAGAATAAAAATGCTGTAACAAAAAGTTTTTTTGGTGATAAAAGTTTAATATTTTCCAAGACATTAAAAAAAACTCTAACAAAAAAAAAAACATTTTCGGTACACGTTTTCCAAAGGTTTTTTTTTTGTAGCTGTCATATATATTTATCAGCGTTTTGGTCATAAGCGACATGTTTATCAAGAGATCTTCTTGAAATTTCGTACATCCATATATTTTATCTTGTAAAACCTACAAATCCAAAACAGTTCCGACTTAGATATAACTCCCATATATGTCTTTCGCCCGATATGCACTTATATCACCCCAGAGGATATACAATCTCATGACCACAGATGCCAAAATTTTAGTAACAGGTTGGCTGATAAGTCCCCGGTCTGACACATAGATGGCGTCGCTAGTATTACATGCATATTATTTTTATATAGTACCAACCTTCAAATGATTCGTGTCAAAATTTGACGTCTGTAAGTCAATTAGTTTGTGAGATAGAGCGTCTTTTGTGAAGCAACTTTTGTTATTGTGAAAAAATGGAACAACAGGAATTTCGTGTTTTGATAAAATACTGTTTTCTGAAGGTATAAAATACAGTGGAAGCAAAAACTTGGCTTGATAATGAGGTTCCGGACTCTGTCCCAGGGAAATCAACAATAATTGATTGATATGCAAAATTCAAACGTGGTGAAATGAGCACGGAGGACGGTGAACGCAGTGGACGCCCGAAAGAGGTGGTTACCGACGAAAACATCAAAAAAATCCACAAAATGATTTTGAATGACCGTAAAATGAAGTTGATCAAGATAGCAGAGGCCTTAAAGATATCAAAGGAACGTGTTGGTCATTCATCAATATTTGGATATACGGAAGCTCTGTGCAAAATGGGTGCCGTGCGAGCTCACATTTGATCAAAAACAACAACGTGTTGATGATTCTGAGCGGTGTTTGCAGCTGTTAACTCGTAATACACCCGAGTTTTGCCGTCGATATGTGACGGCTGAGTGGACAGCGACCGGTGAACCGTCTCCGAAGCGTGGAAAGACTCCGCTGGCAAAGTAATGGCCTCTGTTTTTTGGGATGCGCATGGAATAATTTTTATCGATTGAGAAGGGAAAAACCATCAACAGTGACTATTATATGGCGTTATTGGAGCGTTTGAAGGTCGAAATCGCGGCAAAACGGCCCCATATGAAAAAGAAAAAAGTGTTGTTCCACCAAGACAACGCACCTAATTTTGACAAAAAAAAAATGTGTTTTTCTTTGTTAGACCGGGAATTTATCAGCCAACCTGTTAAAAGAAATGTTAATGGAATAACTTTAACTTTTTTTGCTGCTGTAGGGGTTTGAAACAATGTCGCTTGTTTGGAACTATGATTCAATATTCACAATTATCGGGCATTGAATGTTTCAATTTTGAGGGAACAATTTTGACAATGACATGCTGCTGTATTTGCACATTGATCGAATTGTTGGAAATCGTCGACTCGTATATTCTCGGTACTTTAGCATTGGCTTTGAAAACATTGTGCGCCACATGAAACCACTGTTAATTCCTATGGATTTAATGGTCACCAAACCAACATTCCATAGCAATCGATTCTACCATTTTCGCTATGAACATACAAAGACTGGTATTATTATTATTGTGGACTGAGTGAGTCTTCGTTTGCCTGAGTCTTTGTTTTCTCCGTCAGTGGGTCTCTATTTGCTTTTCTAGATCGACGCAATTTGAGTTGGGCCACATGGAACTTTACCATAAATGCTGGAATTCAACGACCACTTACAGCAGGTTGGCATAGTTGCGGTTGTCGTTCGTGTTTTTGGGACATGTGCCAATGGCTCAACGGGCAAGGTGCGGGTATGAGTTCCGATTATTGTAATTGACTGGTGGTTGGTTAGAAGTATGGTGAGCTGGGTAACGGGTAATTGGGAGGAGTTGTTGCGGACAGTGGTGTGGTTAAAGATTTTTGTTTTGTTATCACTAAGAATGTGTGTCGTCGTCGTCATTGTCGTTGTCCATGGGTGCTGTGGATGAAGACACTCGCCGACGTTCGAAAGCTGGTTATGTCACATTTGGCACAATCGTCTTTTATGGAGTACCGACATCCATACCCATACATATCTGGCTATTATTGCCAATTTATACTCTTAGCAATTGTTTTTGAAATGTATTTGTGCCTCTGTAGATAATGCTACCTAAAGGCCAAAGAAGGAACTGAGATAAAAACATTTTGAATAAAATAAATAATATAAAATATCTGAATTCCTAAAGCTGCATTCCTCAAGCTTCAATCAAATATTATGTTCTTATTAAAACGTCGCACATTGGTTTGTAATTCTAAAAAATGCGGTCATGAAAAATTAATTTTAAATATGTTTTAATGTAACCACTCCTCGCTTAAAGAGTACAAAATTCTCTGTAAAAAACAGAGTTGTTGGTCTACTATTAATTCAGGAAGATATTTCAAGACGATATTAGAATCACAGTAGTTGTTGTTGACTAGAAACAAGACATTGTGTGATGGTTCACCAATCAGGTGAATTCAGCAATGCCTCTAAAAATAGATTTCAATTTGTTGTTGCAGTAATGTAATAACAGTGGCTTCTGGGCCCAAATAAGTCCATATCGGGCTATATCTAAATGTGAACCGATTTCTTCCAAAATCAATAGGGTTCTATTCTGAGCCAAGACACATACTTGTGCCAAATTTTAAGTCGATTGGACTAAAACTGCCACCTAGACTTTGATTACAAAAATGTGTTCACGGACAGACGGAAATGGCTATATCGACTCAGCAGCCCAACATGACCAAATTTTTTGAAACCGGTTCAGATTTAGATATAGCTCTCATATATATCATTCGCCCGATATGGACTAATACGGTCCCAGAAGCCAGAGGTTTACCCCAATTTGGTTGAAATTTTGCACTAGGAGTAAAATTAGTAGTGCAGTCAAGTGTGCCAAATTTTATTGAAATCGGTTCAGATTTAGATATAGCTCCCATATATATCGTTCGCCCGATTTACACTCATATGACCACAGTGGTCAATCTATTACTCCGATTTAATTGAAATTTTGCACAGGGAGTAGAATTAGCATAGTAGCTATACGTGCCAAATTTGGTTGAAATCGGTTCAGATTTAGATATAGCTCCCATATATAGCTTTCGCCCGATTTACACTCTTATGACCACAGAGGCCAATTTTTAACTCCGATTTAGTTGAAATTTTGCACAGGGAGTAGAATTAGCATTGTAGCTATGCGAGCCAAATTTTGTTGAAATCGGTTCAGATTTAGATATATCTCCCATATATAGCTTTCGCCCGATTTACACTCATAGGACCACAGAGGCCAATTTTTAACTCCGATTTAGTTGAAATTTTGCACAGGGAGAAGAATTAGCATTGTAGCTATGCGCGCCAAATTTTGTTGAAATCGGTTAGGATTTAGATATATCTCCCATATATAGCTTTCGCCCGATTTACACTCATATGACCACAGAGGCCAATTTTGAACTCCGATTTAGTTGAAATTTTGCACAGGGAGTAGAATTAGCATTGTGCCAAATTTGGTTGCAATCGGTTCAGATTTAGATATAGTTCCCATATATATGTTTTTCTGATTTCGACAAAAATGGTCAAAATACCAACATTTTCCTTGTAAAATCTCCACTGCTTAGTCGAAAAGTTGTAAAATGACTATAATTTTCCTAAACTTCTAATACATATATATCGAGCGATAAATCATAAATAAACTTTTGCGAAGTTTCCTTAAAATTGCTTCAGATTTAAATTTTTCCCATATTTATACCCTTCACCACTACTGTGGTACAGGGTATAATAAGTTTGTGCATTTGTATGTAACGCCAAGAAGGAGTAATCATAGACCAACCTTTTAGTATACGGATCGGCTTAGAATTAAATTCTGAGTCGATTTAGCGATGTCCGTCTGTCTGTCTGTCCGTCTGTCTGTCCGTCTGTCTGTCCGTCTGTCTGTCTGTCTGTCTGTCTGTCTGTTGATGTATTTTTGTGTGCAAAGTACAGCTCGCAGTTTTAGTCCGATTGTCCTAAAATTTGGTATTGGGTCCTGTTTCGGCTCAAAGACGATCCCTATTGATTTTGGAAAAAATCGGTTCAGATTTAGATATAGCTGCCATATATATTTTTCACCGATCTGGCCATAATTGGCGTGTATATCAACCGATCTTCCTCAAATTCCGTACATCCGAATATTTTATGGGTCTCGAAAAACTTGCAAAATACCAGCCAAATCGGTTCAGATTTAGATATAGCTCTCATATATAGCTTTCGCCCGATTTACACTCATTTGCCCAAAAAGGCCAATTTTTAACTCCGATTTGGTTGAAATTTTGCACAGGGAGTAGAATTAGCAGTGTTACTATGCGTGCCAAATTTGGTTGAAATCGGTTCAGATTTGGATATATCTCCCATATATAGCTTTCGCCCGATTTACACTCATATGACCACAGAGGCCAATTTTTAACTCCGATTTAGTTGAAATTTTGCACAGGGAGTAGAATTAGCATTGAAACTATGCGTGCCAAATTTGGTTGAAATCGGTTCAGATTTGGATATATCTTCCATATATAGCTTTCGCCCGATTTACACTCATATGACCACAGAGACCAATTTTTTGCTCCGATTTAGTTGAAATTTTGCACAGGGAGTAGAATTAGCATTCTAGCTATGCGTGCCAAATTTGGTTGAAATCGGTTCAGATTTAGATATATCTCCCATATATAGCTTTCGCCCGATTTACACTCATATGACCACAGAGGCCAATTTTTAACTCCGATTTAGTTGAAATTTTGCACAGAGAGTAGAATTAGCATTGTTGCTATGCGTGCCAAATTTGGTTGAAATCGGTTCAGATTTAGATATAGCTCTCATATATATGTTTTTCTGATTTCGACAAAAATGGTCAAAATACCAACATTTTCCTTGTGAAATCGCCACTGCTTAGTCGCAAAGTTGTAAAAATGACTCTAATTTTGCTAAACTTCTAATACATATATATCGAGCGATAAATCATAAATAAACTTTTGCAAAGTTTCCTTAAAATTGCTTCAAATTTAAATGTTTCCCATATTTTTTTACTAACATTGTGTTCCACCCTAGTGCATTAGCCGACTTAAATTTTGAGTCTCTAGATTTTGTAGAAGTCTATCAAATTCTTCCAGATCGAGTGATATTTTAATGTATGTATTTGGGACAAACCTTTATATATAGCCCCCAACACATTTGACGGATGTGATATGGTATCGAAAATTTACATCTACAAAGTGGTGCAGGGTATAATATAGTCGGCCCCGTCCGACTTTAGACTTTCCTTACTGGTTTTTTACTAACATTGTGTTCCACCCTAGTGCATTAGCCGACATAGCGTTCGGGCGAACGATATATATGGGAGCTATATCTAAATCTGAACCGATTTCAATAAAATTTGGCACGCATAGCTACAATGCTAATTGTACTCCTAGTGCAAAATTTCAACCAAATTGGGGTAAACATCTGGCTTCTGGGACCGTATTAGTCCATATCGGGCGAAAGATATATATGGGAGCTGTATCTAAATATGAACCGATTTCAATAAAATTTGGCATACTTGAGTGTAGTACTAATTGTTCTTCTTGTGCAAAATTTTAAGCAAATTAGGGTAAAACTCTGGCTTCTGGGGCCAAATAAGTCCATATCGGGAGAAATATATATATGGGAGCTATATCTAAATCTTAACCGATTTCTTCCAAAATGAATAGGGTTCTATTCTGAGCCAAGACACATACTTGTGCCAAATTTGCAGTCGATTGGACTAAAATTGCGCCCTAGACTTTGATTACAAAAATGTGTTCACGGACAGACGGACATGGCTATATCGACCCACCTTGAATATTTTTGCCAAAGACACCATACGTCTATCTCGTCTCCTTCTGGGTGTTGCAAACATATGCACTAACTTATAATACCCTGTTCCACAGTGTAACGCAGGATATAAAAATTTTATTTACTGATAACAAAGCATTCGTAAAAATAAACAAAAACCGAACTAAAACCACGTTTCCTCAAATTTAGTAAAATTTCTTTTAAAATGATAATTCTTACGTCCTTTATTATAGAAAGCTTATCATACATACGAATAACACTTGACATAGAAAAATATTTTACTTCATTCGTACTAAGAAGTATTCAATCCTTTCAAAACCTAAGGGAACACACTTGTTAGGATATAGAAAAATTTCCTACATTTCTTTTATCTACCTGTAATCGATACCTGTACGTATAGTTCTATATCTTTATCTAAAGGCCATTTAAGTGATATCCTAAGGGAATATTTTATACAAAAATTGAATAAATTAATTTGCCTCTTATAATTGTACATTATTATTATTACACTACTTATATGAAAGTTTTTTTTTTTGGGAGACACCGTGGTGCAATGGATAGCATGTCCGACTTGCATACACAAGGTCGTGGGTTCGATTCCTGCTACGACCAAACACCAAAAAGTTTTTCAGCGGTGGATTAGCTCACCTCAGTAATGCTGGTGACATTTCTGAGGGTTTCAAAGCTTCTCTAAGTGGTTTCACTGGAATGTGGAACGCCGTTCGGACTCCGCTATAAAAAGAAGGTCCCTTGTCATTGAGCTTAACATGGAATCGGGCAGCCCTCAGTGATAAAAGAGAAGTTCACCACCGTGGTATCACAATGGACTGAATAGTCTAAGTGAGTCTGATACATCGGGCTGCCACATAACCTAACCTAACCTAACCTAACCTAACCTATATGAAAATTTAGATTGAAAATTTTAATAAATAAAATTCGAAAAATTTCAATAAATCTAAAAAAAGTTTGGTTTCGATTGTGAGGAAAAAGTATTCAGGTAAATTACCTATCCTCTGTCACCGTACCTTAATATTTGATGAGAATTCCACACAGACATGAAATTTATTTCATTTCACAAATTCTATGTGAAATCATTGATTGTGGCCAGTATAGTTGTATATCTACAAACCAAATTATCAAGAATGAAACATAACCGGAATGTGTTAAGATTTCAGTTGTTGTTGTTGTTCTTTTGTTGCTAACAAATAATTGTTGTATGCATTTATTTATTGCGATTTAGACAAAACCAATAATTTACTTTGAATGCATTCCAAAGACATTAGGGGTCGGTCGATTGGGATACAAATATGTGACGTGGGCCAACAATTCCAAATTCCATTCCACAAGGTGCTGAGCTCAATGCTCAAATGGAAATAATTTCATGCATTTAATGTCATGTCAGGGAATACGGTGAGAGCTAGTAGTGTCTGGTTTACTATTTTTTCTGATTTGTGAGTAAATTAATGCTTAGATTCCAGTGCCAAATGTATTCAACATTTTACTCAAAGTAGCCACATGAATACCCACATACGAGTAGATATGTAGAATGTCATTTTTTATGCATTTTAGTACACTCTTATCCATATTTAAGGAGTAAATTTGGAATTAATATATATGAGATATATTTGAGGGTAATTTAAAAAAGAAATACAAAAATGTTTGCTTTTTCATATGCTCCGCTGCTAAAAAGTATATGTTTGGGGCTTCATGTTTTAATATAATATTTGAAGCAATATCTATTCATTTGAAACCATAATCACATAGTTAAAAGATGTTAAAATAAACAAGCGGTGTTGCTTTCAGTCAGTTATTGTTCTCTGCATACACCTAAAAAATTGTGAACCCTATGTGCACCCTCAAAAAAAATCGCTTCTCTAACACATGTTCCAAATATATTTTGCAGGAAGCACATATATTATTGGATACTGCCGAAAATATTATGTGTTTGGAAGAATTTTCCCCAAAGAAGGTTGTGCTCATTCCCTCACATAACTTTCACTCCCACGAAATTTTTTAGTTCTTGGTACCTTTTTCTGTAATACAAATAATGTTGAAGAAATTAATTTATAAATTCTTAAAATTTTACCTGGACGGAGAATCGAACCGAGGGCCATACAGTTTGTAAGCCAACATACTATCATCAGGGCTATGTAGCTGTTATAGCATATATAGCATAGTTTGCAGCGCCCACGAGCCCATGCTAACATAACATTATTTAACAGAAACATACATTTGTTGGCCACGTGGAGCAGTGGTTAGCATGTCTGCCTTGTATGCAAAGGGTCGTGGTTCAATCCCTGCTCCTACCGAACACCATTTTTTTTAATTTACACATTTATATTTATACTATATTAAATTTTTATAATGAAACTTCGAAATGTGTGTTATTAAAGATTTACAGTCAGAAACAGTGCTTGATAACAGGTTGGCTGATAAGTCCCCGGTCTAACAAATATAAACACACTACTTTTTGTCAAAATTCGTTTTTATTATTCAACATAGTTCCCTTCAAGAGCGATACAACGATTATAACGACCTTCCAATTTTTTGATACCATTTTGGTAGTACTCCTTCGGTTTTGCCTCAAAATAGGCCTCAGTTTCGGCGATCACCTATTCATTGCAGCCAATTTTTTTCCCTGCGAGCATCCTTTTGAGGTCTGAGAACAAGAAACAATTGCTGGGGGCCAGATCTGGAGAATAACATATGAACGAAATGAGCTTTTGGATAAAATATTATTTTTTATTGCAAAAATAACAACTTTGTAAAAAAAAACTGTTTTTGGTATAAAAGTTTTAAATTTTGGATGGAATTCAAAAACTCTAACAAAAGAAGAACGTGCGCATAAATTTATTTAGGCGTGGACAGTTTTTTACTAGTATTTAACACCATTTTAAATTCATTTAAAACTGATTGTTATTGCACTTAATTTCTTAAGTTGGCATTATTGTTCTAAAATTGCCCTGTCTTGCCGTTTATTTTTCTTTTATAATTTATTTTAAAGAAAATAAACTTTTTCAATTGTTTTAGCTGCAAAACTCGAACTTAGGTTAGGTTAGGTTAGGTTAAAGTGGCAGCCCGATTAAGATTCAGGCTCACTTAGACTATTCAGTCCATTGTGATACCACATTAACTAAAAGTACCTATTACATATGGGCACTTCTAGTTTTAACCGCTGAACCTTCTTGATTATTTTTCTTTGTTGAACCAACCAGATTGTTCCAAAAACAGTAGCAGACTGCTTAAGTTAACGTTTTCCAGATCCGCCAGTAATCTGAAGCTATATGCTCCTAAAAGTTGCTTGCGCTTTACACAAAATGCAGGACACTCACACAAGAGGTGTTTAATTGATTCTTTTTCCTCCGCATCATGACAGCTCATACAATAGTCATTATACTTCGCGCCAATAGTTTTTGCAAAATCGCCTATCAGGCAGCGACCCGTTATAGCAGATATCAGGAGTGATATCTGACGTCTCGAGAACATTAGCATATCTAGTGTGCGGTTTAAGTTGAAATGGGGCCATATTTGCTTGGTGTCGTTACAACCCTTGCAATTCTCCCATCGAACATTTGCCATCATAACAGCCTTCTCACGTAGCATGAGCTTGCAGGTAGCTAGGGGCATACCAACAAATTCTAGTTCCCCTGGAATATGTAAGGTAGTCCCTAGCCTTGCCAACTCATCCGCTTCGCAGTTCCCCGGTATGTTCCTATGGCCAGGCACCCATATTAGGTGAATATTGTACTGCTCAGCCATCTCATTGAGAGATTTGCGGCAGTCGATGGCCGTTTTCGAGTTGAGGAACACAGAGTCCAAGGATTTTATTGCAGGTTGACTGTCTGAGTATATATTAATGCCCACATTTTTTGGAACATTACTTCTCAGCCAATTCGCCACCTCTCTTATTGCTAATATTTCAGCCTGAAAAACACTACAGTGATTAGGTAATCTTTTCGCTATTCGAAGTTCCAGATCATTAGAATATACTCCGAACCCCACTTGTCCATCCAATTTGGAGCCATCAGTGTAGAAATCTATATATTCTTTATTCCCCGGGGTCTGTGTGCACCACGCCTCACTGTTGGGGATTAGAGTCTCAAACTTCTTGTCGAAAAGTGGACTCGCCAAAGTGTAATCCACTACGTTAGGCACATCTGGCATTATTTTGAGGACAGAACTGTGACCGTAACCTTTTTCCGACCACAGCGATAGTTCGCACAACCGCACAGCCGTTGTTGCAGCTGACTGTTTGGCCAAAATGTCTAAAGGCAATAGATGCAGCACGACATTAAGGGAATTTGTTCCTGTCTTGCTGAATGCGCCTGAAATACACAAACACGCCATACGCTGAACTTTATCTAAACAAGTCGGTTTCTGAAGTGCCGGCCACCAGACTACAACACCATATAGCATTATAGGTCTAACCACTGCCGTGTATAGCCAATGCACAATTTTTGGTTTCAGTCCCCACTTTTTTCCTATTGCCTTTTTGCACGAGTACAAAGCTACAGTTGCCTTTCTCGCCCTTTCTTCAATATTAAGCTTAAAGTTCAGCTTCCTGTCCAAAATAACGCCAAGGTATTTTGCACATTCACCAAAGGGAATTTCAATACCCCCTAAGGAAATAGGCCTAACCGTGGGAGTTTTGCGATCGTTGCAGTACATGACTAATTCTGTCTTTGCAGGATTTACCCCAAGACCATTGTCTTTCGCCCATTTCTCAGTCATCCGGAGGGCCCTCTGAATAATATCTCTGATTGTGGATGGGAATTTTCCCCTGACTGCCAGAGCCACATCATCTGCGTATGCCACCACTTTTATCCTTTCTTTTTCTAGAGTAACCAGAAGGCTATTTATAGCAACATTCCAAAGAAGAGGTGATAGAACTCCTCCTTGGGGAGTGCCTCTGTTCACATACCTTTGTATGTTTGCTTGTCCTAGTGTGGCTGAAATACGTCTCTTCATTAGCAGTTCGTCTAACAGCCTGAGTATACATGGATCAACATTCAGAGTTGTCAGTCCATTTAATATCGAGCTCGGATGGACATTATTGAACGCCCCTTCGATGTCTAGAAACGCCACGATTGTGTATTCTTTGACAGATAGTGAGCTTTCAATAAAGCTGACTAGCTCATGTAGTGCGGTCTCAGTAGACCTGCCCTTCGAGTATGCATGCTGTCCTTTCGAGAACAACGTTGAATCGATGCTAGTTCTAAGATAAATATCTATCATCCTCTCCAGAGTCTTAAGTAGGAATGAGGATAAGCTGATTGGTCGGAAATCCTTCGCCCTCGAGTGAGAGGCTTTTCCCGCTTTAGGTATGAAAACGACTTTTGTTTCCCTCCACTTTCCTGGGATGTATGATAAGTTGATACATCCTTTATATATCACTGACAACCAGGGGATAATTTTGTCAATTACAGCTTGTAATTCCGCCGGAGTAATTCCATCAGGTCCGGGGGATTTGAATGGTCCAAAGCTATTTAGCGCCCATCTTATTCTAGTTTCCGATACAATTTCCTCGACAGGAAACGACCGCTGAGCAACTGTGGCACCGCCAGTACATGGTTCAACCGTCTGATTTCCAGGAAAATGTGTGTCCAATAGTACCTCCAGCGTCTCCTCACTGGACGTTGTCCAATTTCCCTCCGATGTTTTAATGAAACCTGGAGCGGAGTTGGTGGATGCTAGAACTTTCCGTAGTCTGGAAGCCTCGGACGTATTCTCAATACTGCTGCAATAGTCATTCCAAGAGTTATGCTGAGCCTTTCTCAGTTCTCGCTTGTATCCTCTCAGATTCCTCTTGTAAGCGTCCCAGTCCTCAGGGGCTCTGGTGGACTTTGCCTTGTTAAAGAGCTTCCTGCAGGATTTCCTCATATTACTTAATTCCGTAGACCACCATGGTGGTCGATGTTTCCCCCTTGGCTTTCCTCTAGGGCATGCAGCTTTCAGTGAGATGTTGAAGGCCTTAGTAATCCGCTCCACTGCGTGTTCGATATCTTGCACATTTCTCATATTTGTCTCTGTTATTTCCGGTATCATCATATTGAACGATTCCCTATACCTATTCCAGTCAGCTTTCCTAACATTTGGCGAAAATATGGTCTTGGTGATATGAACATCAAATTTGAAACTGATGTAGCGATGATCTGAGAAGCTGTGTTCACTTAAAACCTGCCACTCAGATATCATTTCATTCAGTTCTTGCGAGGCCAAGGTGATGTCCAAAACCTCTTGCCTGTTTTTAGTGACAAAGGTTGGGGCATCTCCCTTGTTGCAAACTACCAGATTAGTACGCAAAATAAACTCTATTAGCGACTCTCCCCTTGCATTAGTATCACTACTTCCCCAAATACTATGATGCGCATTCGCATCGCATCCCATAATGAGTTTCGTCTTTGTTTTCAGTGACTCCTCAACTAAGGTCTTAACGGCACATGGAGGCATCTCCCTGTCATGTCCCATATAGACCGAAGATACCCAATATTTGCATTTGGCTATTTCTAAATTGGCAACGACAGTGTCTGCATTGCACATTGAAGGAAGCAGAAACAAGTTAAGCTCGTTTTTAGCAATTATACAGGCTCGAATTACATCATTACCAGTATACTGCAATAGTTTGAACCCCGGAGTACTTAATTCACATATTTTGTTTCTATAAACATATGGTTCTTGAATAAGAACTATGTCTATGTCCCCTTTCATCAGGAGAACTTTTAAGGCAGCACATGCAGCCTTACAATGATGAAGATTTATCTGGAGGATCCGTAGGACCATCGAGATTTTCAACAACCGTCACATCAGCCGCTTCAATCGAGTCATCAAGAATGTCCTCTTCAGAGATATCGGTGACTCTCGCAATAACCATAGGTTCGACTTTGGTGAGTTCTGAGGCAATAGAAGCCTCCTCACGCATACGGTATCTCCCTCGACTTCGCAAGAGGATCCGCTTACTTCTGATTCAGACAGGGGCTTGTCCATTTCTGAATCCTTTAGCTGATCGTTTTTATACACCTTCATTTGGATATAATGAAAGCCATAACATACACGGCCCTGGGACTTTGCCAGATGTGGCAAAGACTGAGTGTTCAATATAAACACTGCATGCCGTCTTGGTCCATCCACTTCATCCAAACGGCCAACCTTCCAATCAGCTGTTGGAAGATCTGGATTGCATCGTTTCAGTCTATTTAAAATAGATTCAGGGTCAGAAGGGTTTGCAGGTATCCAGGCATGTGCTCTAGGTCTAGCCGGTATGTCTTTCTTCTCGACTAACTCTAGAGCAGCTCCTTCCCAAACTTCACCAATTAGTATCAGAGCAGCTTTAAAACATTCTATAGACCTCTGGTCCTCAAATGCGACTAGCTTAAATCGTCCTTGATACCAACCAGCCTCTTGGTGTCGAGGATCTGGGCCGGGAAACTTTTCCAGCACCTGTGAGTAGACGACAGACAGAGCATTCTCAATTTCCCCCCATTTTTGCTTTGGAACCATACCGTCCAATGCTCCTTTATTAATGATAGCCATCACAAGGCTATCTTTAGCAACTGAGGCAAACGATCTTTGATCCCTTTTGGAGGATGGCAGCTCATCCGGCGATCGTTCCCTTTTTCCAGTCTCAAGAATTCCTTGAGCCCATTTTAAGGAATCGCTTTGTTTAGCCGACAGCGTGCTTGGGTCGACTGATCCTAACTTCTTTAGGATAAACAAAGCATTTCTGCGTTCCTTGAATCTCTTTCGTGAGGGATTACCTCCTTTTGATGTCGTTACCTTAGAAAAAGTTCGACTTGTCAGAGTGTCGCCACCTGTCGACCCGTCTACAGGTCGACTAATTGGGCCTAACTCTTGGTCATTGCCCAGATTTATAACCCCAGTCGATACCCGTCCACTGGGCCCTGAAGTTAGCAACCCAGTGGATGACTTGGAATTTCGCTGCATGGTGGCTTAATATCCCACCACACTTGAAATTCGTAGTAGGTACCTATTACGATGAGTTTATCCGCTATTGAAAAACACGTCCGTTCCGTTCGACGGTTGAATAGAGAACTTAATGCCCGCTTTTATATTTGAGGGTGTCCGTCAACTCCTCTTGGACTACTTATTAATAAAGAGTAACTAAACTTTGTTTTTACACATTTTACTGTTTAATTTTTCACTATTTCCTCCTTTTTTATACCCTCCACCATAGGATGGGGGTATATTAACTTTGTCATTCCATTTGTAACACATCGAAATATTGCTCTAAGACCCCATAAAGTATATATATTCTGGGTCGTGGTGAAATTCTGAGTCGATCTGAGCATGTCCGTCCGTCTGTTGAAATTACGCTAACTTCTAAATGAAACAAGCTATCGACTTGAAACTTGGCACAAGTAGTTGTTATTGATGTAAGTCGGATGGTATTGCAAATGGGCCAAATCGGTCCACTTTTACGTATAGCCCCCATATAAACGGACCCCCAAATTTGGCTTGCAGACCCTCTAAGAGAAGCAAATTTCATCTGATCCGGCTGAAATTTGGTACATGGTGTTAGTGTATGGTCTCTAGCAACCATGCAAAAATTGGTCCGCATCGGTTCACAATTATATATAGCCCCCATATAAACCGATCCCCCGATTTGGTTTTCGGAGCCTCTAAGAGAAGCAAATTTCATCCGATCCGGCTGAAATTTGGTACATGGTATTAGTATATGGTCTCTAACAACCATGCCAAAATTGGTCCACAACGGTCCATAATTATATATAGCCCCCATATAAACCGATCCCCAGATTTGGCTTGCGGAGCCTCTAAGAGAAAAATGTTTCGTCCGATCCGGCTGAAATTTGGTACATGGCGTTAGTATATGGTCTCTAACAACTATGCAAAAATTGGTCCACATCGGTCAATAATTATATATAGCCCCCATATAAACCGATCCCCCGATTTGGCTTGCGGAGCCTCTAAAAGTAGCAAATTTCATCCGATCCGGCTGAAAGTGTAAGCATACGGTCTCTAATGGCCATGCAAAAATTGGTCGAAATCGGTCCATAAAATTTGACCTCCGGAGCCCCTTCGAAGAGCAAAATTCATACGATTCGTTTGAAATTTTGTACGTGATGTTAGTATATGGTATCCAAGAACCATGCAGGAATTGGTTCATATCAGTCCATAATTATATATAGCACCCATATAAACCGATCCCCAGATTTGACCTCCGGTGCCTTTTGGACAAGCAAAATTCATCCGATCTGGTTGAAATTTAGTACGTGGTGGTAGTATATGATATTTAACAACCATGCCAATAGTGGTCCATATCAGTCCATAATCATATATAGCCCCCATATAAACCGATCTCGAGATTTGGTTTTGGAGCCTCTTGGAGGAGCAAATTTCATCCGATCCGGTTGAAATTTGGTACATTGTGCTAGTATATGACCGTTAACAACCATGCCTAACTAGGTCCATATCGGTCTATAGTTATATATAGCCTTAGATAAATCGATCCCCAATCACACACAAATTAGTCCATATCAATAATTGTATATAGCCCCCATATAAGCGACCACATATTTCAATTCTGGCTCCCTACGTACCGTGCAAAAGTCCATATCGATTCGTAATTATTTGTAGACTTACCTACACATACCTTTTTTGTCTAATATATACCACGTATGGACCAACTCACAATTTAGAGAACGATTTAAGATACCACAACCCAAGTAATTCGATTGTGGATGACAGTCTTTCGTAGAAGTTTCTACACCCTCAAAAAAATCGCTTCTTTAACATATACTCCCACACATATTTTGCTTCAAGCATATACATTTTTGGGTATTGCCCAAACATTTATATGTTTGATTTCTTCCAATATATAATATGTTTGAAAGCATATTGGTCTAAACAATATAATATGTTTGGGTAGTCTAAGTTCCAAACATTTTGTATTTTTCCATCCAAATTCAATAATGTTGTCTTCCAAAAAACTATATGTTTTTATGTGAACATATAATATGTTTGGAAACATTTTGAACCCAAAAATATTATACGCTTAGAAGAATTTTCTCCCAAAAAAGATTGTGCTCATTTTTTTTTCTGCCTAATTGTATATTCCCTCACATTTTTCTCACTTTTTCTGTAATACAAACATTTTAGAAGAAATTATTATATTTTATAATTTTTTTTTAATTTTACCTTTTGCCGGACGGGGATTCGAACAGCGGACCACACAGTTTGTAAGCCAGTACGCTAACCACTGGCCTACGTAGCTGTTATGGTCATCAAGAGATAATTATCGTTATAAGTTATATTTATATAGCATAGCTTGCGGCGCCCACGAGCCGATGCAAACATAACATTGTTTAACAACATAACATTGTTAAACATACATTTGTTGGCAGCGTGGAGCAGTGGTTGGTCGTCCGCCTTGCGTGACAGGGGACCTGGGTTCGATCCCTGCTTCGACCAACACCATTTTTTTATTTTTTTTTTAATATATTTTTTAACGTATATTCCAGATACGTTCGGAAGTTCCCGAAAAGGTGCTATTATATTAAATTTTTACTACGAAATTGTAAAGTTTCTTTTTTTAAAAGAGTTAAAGTCAGAAAAGAAAAGTGCTTGATATAAACGAAATGGACTGAGTTCAAATCAAATATTATTTTTTTATTGCAACAATAAAAATTGAGTAACAAATAAAGATTTTTGTATACAAGTTTAAAATTTTCGAAGAAATTCAAAAACTCTTACAAAAGAACAACGTGAAGTCGAGTATATATAAATATTTTTCCATCGAATCCTAAGGTTAACGATAACCATTCAAAAGCACATTATATTTAAATTCTAAACAGTAATTTTACAACAGCACATAAATTTATTTTGGTGTGAACAATTGTTTGCTAGCATGTAACACCATTAATTTAGAAATACAAATAAATATGAATTTTTATTAACGAATAATTTTGTGCATAATTTAATTCTTAAAGCCGGTATAAATTGGCATTATCACGTTAAAATGGCCATGTTTACCCTTTTACTTTTCTTTAATAATTTCTTTTAAAGAAAATAAGCTTATTCAATTGTTGCTTTGGATCTTTCCCCACCATGTTACAATACAATTTACCGGAAAAAGTTGTAATGTTATTCTGGTTTTGCCGCTAAAATGAGAAATAATTTTAGCGGCAAAACTCGAACTCAATGCCCGCTTTTATTTTCGAAAAAAATCCGTCAACT